>NC_138504.1:50453912-50905388 GCF_964252035.2 Podarcis erhardii | reverse complement strand
GAGGTAAAAGCACTAGTGTCTGCAGGTTCCGCAATGGCCCTGTTCAGAAATGCTGCAGCAAAATGTCGTAGCGCGAAGTGCCACCGCTGTTGCTCGGGATTCTGGCCACTTCCTTTCCTTTCCCCATGCCCACCCCCCTTGTCTCATCGCCCCCACCCCCCAAAGTTGGTCAGCCTTCTTTGCCCACTGGGCATCTGGGTTTTTTTGGGTGTGTGTGTGTGTGTGGGCATTCCCTCTACATTCTTCTGCCCCAAAATCCCACCACCACCACCAAGCATGGCTGGGACAGTTTTGGCTACATAAAAAACAGCAGATATGGAGAGCTGTTATTGCTGTGGGTAGATAAGAACGATGACTTGCCAGGAACGTACAGAGTGTAAGGGGACACAGGTCCCCTGCCCCACGGGAGAGGGAGATAGAGGCCGGGGGTGGGGGAAGAGAATCTGCAAGTACTCCATTGCACATATTTAGACTTTGGGTTGCAGTTCTCTGCACACTTACTTGGGAGGAAGCCCTATGGGATGCTAAGGGACATCACTTGTGAGTCAGCCTGCGTTGGATTCCTGGCTAGTTAGACTTTGGTCGTTATTGCTTATCCTTCTGTGTACAGCCAGCACCCAGATATAACCATATTTCTTGTAATTTAGTCAACAACTCAGCCCATTAACTGCTGCCTTAACAGCTGCTTGCTCAAAAGTCTTTCTGGTGGAGGTCGTCCCCCACCGCCCAGCTCTTGAACCTCCTTGTTCCCCTGACAAGATGGTACTTTTCGGGGGTCCTGAACCCTGCCCACCTCTCCTTTCTTCCAGGTGAACATGTCGACTGTTACCATGCAGGCGGGATCCATCCTGAACAACTTGATGCTGAGAGCGCACCAGCTGGTGGCTCACCTTCATTCTCTCCAGGTGGACAGGCAGGAGTTTGTCTGCTTGAAGTTCCTCATCCTCTTCAGCCTTGGTAAGTGCCGAGGGGCGTGGGTGGGGCAGCGAGGGACCTGGGAAGAGCAAACAGGGGCTGACATGGAGAGCCCCCTCCCACCCTGAGATCTCAACCACAAGAGGCGTTTGGAGGAGACTTGCTTTGCTTGTGGGTTCGTCTGTCTGGCGGATGGGGCTGGAAGCCCCCTTTGTCTTTGCCTTCTCCCTACTGCCAGAAGGACGTTTTAAGAGCATGGCTGCTGGACCAGCCCATCGAGTCCAGCCTCTTCCTCTCACAGTGCCCAGGCAAGCAGGACTTAAGCAATGAGGGCCCCACCCCCGACCTCTTGCGGCCTCCAGCAGCTGGTAAACTGGAACATTGCTGGACAGGCCTTTCCAAAAACATGGATGTTGGCGGTCTCCTTGAGCGTGTTGTTGAGAGCTGAGGCCATGAAGCAGTTACTGTTCATCTGTGTTTGTGTCCCGAAGAATTCAGGGACAGCCTCGAATGTGGTCAGCCATTGGAGATTACAGCCCTGCCTATCGCCCAGAGGAACTGTGCACAACTTCTGACCTTGACAGGGAAATGTGGGAGTGCGGTCTGCAAAGGAGTCAGTTTTGTCTTGACTGGTACCTGCCTCTGATCCCTGCCCCCAAAGACCCCTTCTTTCTGCTCAGAAGTTGATTTGCACCAGTTCAGGCAGCCTTGCCTCCTCCCTCCCTGCGCATGGCAGTGGAGCAGGGCCATCTGTGTGGGTGTGAGCGACACTTCCGCCCCCCCACAACCTCTCCTACAAATGGTTGCACCAGGAGTGGTTGAGGGTGGTGTTGGCTGCCTCTGCTAGGCCTGCAAGGTTGCGCACCAGCCCTGGGGCGGCAGGGGTCAAGCAGTGACCGTTTCTGCACTGGGAAGTTAGTGCTGAAGTCTCAGGCTCTTGGTCTGTCCGGCCCAGCGTTGCCCACACTGACCGGCAGCAGCTGCTGCTCTTTGGGCTCTCAGGCTTGCTGTTTTATCCCAGCCTCTACCCATAGAATGCCATTTGGCAGCTGAACCCAGCGACTGAAATGCAGAGCTTCTGCCTGTTCTGTGGAAGTGCTCAGCGCTTCAGTTCTCTGAGGAAAATGACACCGGCCGCAGTATCCTTCTTGGACATCTGCCAAAGCTGTTGTCCAGGCTCCTTTTGAGAAAAAAGGTTCAGAAAAGTTTCCTCCTTCCGGCAAATGCTGTGTTTGCCAGTTTCATGCCTAAAACCCGCCCGGGATTCTGTACCTGAATTGTGCAACCTGAATGCAAATCAAGCCTCTTTATTTTGCATAAATCGAGGCTGGATGAGACCAGTGGCAACCTCCTGTTTCCACATTGTCCAGCCAGGTGCCCTGGTGGAAAACCCACAAGCAGGGCTTGAGCACATCAACACTCTTCCCTCCTGCCAGAGCACTTGATCTTGCGCCCCTGGCAAAACCGTCCAGATTGCGCCCCCGAGCCATGGACAAATTAGCTCTTCTTTCCACCTCTCCTCCACCCCCCCATTCAATTCACCCCCTATTCTTATGAGGCAATAATCAATATTTATATTTATGGACATATTTTAAGCTGATTTTGCCCCCCCCCATTGCTTGCATGCCTGGTGGGGGCCCACATCACCACCCCCTAGCTATGGACCTGCCTCCCCTCAGCCAGTTATGACCCAGCCGCAGAGTGGCACAGCTGTGAAACTGTTTCATGCTACATTCTGTACGGCATCCCTCTAGGGACACTTCCTGCAGTGGTCAAGAGACCAGGGTATGGAAGTCAGAACCGCCAGCTAAAGGTTGCAACTTGAGCAATAATGGAAATTAAGAACTGGTCTAGACACGCGCAGCTCTTCTAGCTCCTTGATCTTGAACTCAAAGCTCCATAAACAGGCAAGAGAATGTTGCAGGTTTGGCTGCTTGAGATTTAACACGCTCAAAAGATTCTAAATACCACCAATTCCCTGCCTTGTCCCTTAGCCACAAGGTGCAAAGCGACAGGAACTGCAGCCGTCCCCACTCCCAAAGAGAGCAAGGTTTCAAGCCCTGGAACTGAGCAATGGCAGCAAACAGGGTTCTCTCCACACAACTGGAAGGCAGAGACACCTCTGCTTCTGACGGTGGAAGTGGAGCATAACCATTGTGACTAGTGGCCTTTGATAGCCCTCTCCTCCTCCTCCTCCTCCTCCTCCTCCTCCTCCTCCTCCTCCTCCTCCTCCTCCTCCAGGACTTTTTCCAGTCCTCTTCTAAAGCCATCTAAGTTGGTGGCCATCCTGGGGGAGAGAGATCCATGGTTTAATCATGCACTGTGTGAGGAAGGGCTTCCTTTCCTCCTTCCAGAAGAATTCTGGGTCAAACGATCTTCTTCAGAGCATATAAAACAAGCTCTGCCGTTGGGTCAGGCCCGAGGGGGCCCATTGAGTCCAGAACCCTGGTCTCACAGATGCCCCAATGGGCAGCCCATAGGCAGGACCTGAGTGCCAGCACACTCTGGCCTCCTGTGGGTTTTCAGCAACTGGTGTTTCTCTTTGGCTTCGCAGCAAACGACCCCCCCCCACCTCCATGATGCCTTCCCTTCCCTTTTTGCGCATTGCGTTAAAACTTCCAGCTGCCGGTGTGGAAGCTTTTCTCCTTCCCCGAAGAAAACCAGGAACAAAAGGTTGCCCTCTGCCCATGCCCCGTGCCCAACTTCCCTCTCTGAGCGTGGTGCCAATTATGCTGCAAGCCGTGTGCCCTCGGCTGTACGGGAGCTGCCACCTCCTCGCTTATATATGCGGCTGCGTTTGCCCTGAAGAAAAGAATGTCCTCTCTCTCTCTCTCTCTCTCTCTCTCTCTCTCTCTCTCTCTCTCTCCCTCCAGCTCACAATCTGCACTTGGCATCTGTGTGTATGTGTGTGTGTGTGTGTGCGCGCATGCACAAACACAGGCGTGCGAGAGCAGGGAGGAAAGGGCGCCATTTGAGTCTAAATAGATTTTTCTCCTGAGCAGGTAAAAGAGGTTTAATTAAAATTAGGGCTCCTCTGAACAGCAATATTTATGAGGGACGGCACAGGTTAGCTTTGTTCTCCAGAAGGGCTTAATAGAAGCTTAATGGATTGACCCCCCCCCCTCCACACGCGCCCGCCTGACTTCCATTCTCCAGCCAGCCACTCGAGGGGATGCGGAGCAAGAGCGGCTTTTATGCGCCTGCATTCCCTTAAGCGATTGCAATTTATCAGAAGCCTCCAGCAGACAAAAGCGGCGCTGAATGCAAAGAACTCTTGAGGGCATAGAAATTGTCTCGGCAGCTCCGCCTGTGTGTGGGGCTGCTTTTGTCGCAGGACGGAGTCTTTGCAGCCGCTCTCTCTCAATGGAGCGCGTCGATGTTATTTGGACAACATTCTTTATGCCTTGCAGGAATGAAAAGATTATTCAAATATTCAATTAAACCGTGAATAGGGTTTCTTCTGCAAACCAGGTGAGTTGATCAAGACGAACCCTCTATTGTTGCTCCACCTCAAAGTGTGTGTGTGTGGTGTGGGTGTGGGTGTGGGGGGGTGGTAGGGAAGAGAAGGCTTCAGCAGCCTAACTTCTAGGGTGTGCGAGTGTGAGGGCTGCGTGTCCCCCTCCCCCTCTTTCTCCTGGAAACGAAAACCACGATAATGTTATGCAGATGAAGAGATTCCATAATTGCGTGCCTGATTATCCCAGCAGTGACTCAGAAATGAAAGGAGGCAGTCAGCACCTCAGGTGCTAAGCACAAGGCCCAGGTCAGGGGAACATGGAAAAAGCCCTGAGGCAGGATGGGGCCCGTGGCCCTCCCAGACCTGCAGTCTGTTCTCCCAGTGGCCAGTGAGACGCCCATTATGGGAAACCCATAAGCAGCGGCCAAGTGTCAGAGAGTGCCCTCTCCCCTCCTGCTGTTTCCACCTGTGGGTCCCCAGATGTTGTTGGACTACAACTCCCATCATCCCTGAGCTCTGGCCTTGCTAGCTAGGGGTGATGGGAGTTGTAGCTCAACAACATCTGGGGACCCACAGGTTGAGAAAGGCTGATACAGTGGTTCTCCACCTGTAGGTCTCCAGATGTCGTTCCAATCCTCTTGGAAAGCTGTCCATGTCGGTGGCCATCCCTGCCTCCTGCAGGAGGGAGTTCCATAGTTAAACTCTTCTCTGTGTGAAGAAGTACCATATTTTTGCTTTATAAGATGCACCAGACCACAAGATGCACCTAGTTTTTGGAGGAGGAAAACAAGAAAAAAAAATATTCTGAATCTCAGAAGCCAGAACAGCAAGAGGGATCTCTGCGCAGTGAAAGCAGCAATCCCTCTTGCTGTTCTGACTTCTGGGATAGCTGTGCAGCCTGCATTCGCTCCATAAGACGCACACACATTTACTTTTTAGGAGGGAAAAAGTGTGTCTCACAGAGCAAAAAATACGGTATTTTCTTTGATCTGTCCTGAATCTTCCAACTTTCAGCTTCGTTGGCTATCCCCGAGTTTTGGCGTGAGGAGAGAGGAAGAAAAGTTTTCCTCTGCCCGCTTTCTCTGTGCCACGTGTAATTCTATGAGCATTGATGTTGCTGCTGCCTCTTTCTCACTTTTCCTCTACACAAAAAAGTCCCAATTGCTGCAACCTTTCTTCACAGGGGAGTCCCTACGTCCCCAGTGAACTTTGGGCTTCCAAATTTCAGTGGCGCCCTGTGCAATGCCAAAATCCAGCCCCCCCCCATTGCCTTCCTTTTCACATTGTTGCAGCACTCGCCACGGTGCCCTCTCAGCTCAGCGCCCAGTGCAGAGAAACTGGTTGTGCTCCCCTAAATCCAGCTTTGCCATTCCCTCATCCTTTGGGTTGCCCTTCTCTGAACCTTTTCCAGTTGCACATCCCTTTTTGAGGCCAGGGCACCAGAAGTGTTGCACCACAGATTTGTCCAATGCCATTGTGATACTGGCACTCCACCTTTTGGGAAGACCTTGTTGGCCTTTAGTTGGGCTGGGTCCAGAACTTGCCACGGCTGAGAGAAGCAAGTCCTGAGTGTTTTTATAGGGATGGGAGCCATGCAGTCCTCTAACTGCCATCAGCCCTGGCCAGCCTGGTCAGGGACTATGGGAGCTGTGTGTCCAGCAATGTTTGGAGGGCACCAGGCCTTCCAGAACTGCTTTACAGAGGACACAAGGGCAGGTCCCTGCCCCAAGGACCCTGCAGCCTACAATTCTACCCAGGTGGGATGCAGCAGGAAGCAATATGTTGTTGTTGTTGTTGTTGTTGTTGTTGTTGTTGTTGTTGTTTTCAGTTACAGGTGGTTAGGCTCGGTTGTATCCCCTGGGAACTGTGTGCAAGCCTTAGGGTGAGGTATTTAAACCAGCCCTTTCTTCAGGACCAAGAGGACTAAAATCTCACTGCTGTTTTTAAGGGGAATGCCGTCGTTTTGCAGGATTGCACCTGCTTCACCTGCAGGAGGTACCAGATTCAGGGCTTGGAATGTGCTTTGCCTGAGGCTCTGGAGCTCTGCTGTCCTTCAGTGCCAGCAAACTCCAGTTTCATCGGAGTTCTCTTGTTTTGAGAGAGGGAGAATAACTTCCCTCTTTCTTCTGTGCCTTCCATGGTTTTATACACTTCTGCCACGCTGCGTCTGACTCACCTCTTCTCCAAATCAAAAAGTCCCCAGAGCTGAAACCTCCATCCATGGCTCTACCTTGGTCATTCTGACGGCCCTTTCCCAAACCTTTTCTAATGCTTCAATGCCCTTCCCGCCCCACCGCCAAAATGGGGAAAGTGCTTATAAACACGTACATACAAATAACACACAACCCAAACAGATTTATTTCTTTAAAAAGATCAGCAGCCACAAGCGCAACTAAAATGGTTATATCCACTGATTTGATACATAAAGACACCTGCACTTAAGTTATTTCGGAAAAAACCTCTTATATCAACTTATATGCCAAATGATCTTACGCCTTCACAACAGTCAGGTTTGGATGGTCTTTCAGAATTAAGGGCAGAATCTTAATGTTTAAGGGTATCAGAAGACAGTGTCCAGAGGTCCAACATTTTTGAAACGATGACCATTTTTTTCATGATTTCAGCCAAACCCTCAGTGGAGGAGCTACAACTCCCATTTCCTCAGACAAACAGCATCAGAATATTCCTTTCGGTAGATTTATAAATCTCTTCATAGGTTTCTTCATCCATTTCTATTGTTGTCACGGTCTCCTCAACATCACCCCAAATCATATTTAAGTGCTGGTAACAAGCAAATAATCTGCCTCAAAGTTTTCGGTCATTTCTCATTTTTACATCATTTCGTTCATCAAGCCTGATGAGATCCAAGGGCTCTTCTACGGTATTTGTGGTTTGTTGCTGGTCCACCACCATTTTTTCAAAGCCCCTTCAATTCCCTTTTGGAGGGGAGGCCAGAATTCTGTGGTTCTAGGCTGAGTGTTGGGAGTGAGAGGGAGGGAGGAGAGGTTTTGGTGGCACCCCCAGAGCGACCGCTGTGTCTTCCCAGTTAGCCTTGAAAAGGCTCTGCCTCATCTCCCCCTTGTGAGCGTGGCAAGAACAGGTGGCTGCCCACCCCTGAGCTGGAGCCCCCTCCCACTGCTGTTGCTTGGCCCCTGTGGCCACGCTCAGCGGATGAAGTCAGGCCCAAGGAAGGACACTTGCACTGGCAGCTTTTGCCAAGTTTTCAAGAGCAGTGTACACGAGCAGGCACATTTTCAGGCAGGTGCACAGCTTAAGAGGGATATGCTTATCGCTACACCTTCACACCTGTCTCTCTCATCCTCCTACCCCTTGCTTTTTGGCTGAGCTGCTTCAGGCACCTTGCATCATGGTTTCCATGTTAGCTGAGCCCTTCTGTCACCTGGGAAGGCCAAACAGATTAAGCCCCAATCCCTCCAGCCGGTGTTTAGAGAGGAACACAACAGAGTGGCTTTGAAGTGAAGGTTTGTTTAGGGAATATCATAATGCAAGAAGAAGAACTGATTGTCCGATACGGTTTGTTTGTCTCGCATAGCCTTTACCAGCATGATGCTCATCCGCAAAGCATTAGGCTGGCGAGGTCAGTCCTTGTTCATCCAGGCAGATGAAGCTTATGAAGGTGGGAAGAGCCATTAGCTGGATCAGGCCAATGAGCTATCTAGTCCTGTTCCCACAGTGGCTGACTAGATGCTTGTGGGAAACCAGCAAGCAGGATCCTTGCACAAGAGCAGGTCTCCTCTCCTGTGTTTTCCTGTATCTGGTATTCAGAAGCCTCGCTGCCTCTTGACCACGGAGGCACAGTGCAGTAACTGTGGCTCGTCTCCTACTCCTCCATGGATTTGTCCAAATCTCCATCAAGGCTCTCCAAATTAGTGGCCATCATTGCCTCCTGTTGGGAGATGGGTGGCGCTGTGGGTTAAACCACAGAGCCTAGGACTTGCCGATCAGAAGGTCGACGGTTCGAATCCCCACAATGGGGTGAGCTCCCGTTGCTCTGTCCCTGCTCCTGCCAACCTAGCAGTTCGAAAGCACGTCAAAGTGCAAGTAGATAAATAGGTACCGCTCTGGCAGGAAGGTAAACGGCGTTTCTGTGGGCTGCTCTGGTTCTCCAGAAGCGGCTTAGTCATGCTGGCCACATGACCCGGAAGCTGTATGCCGGCTCCCTCGGCCAGTAAAGCGAGATGAGCGCCACAATCCCTAATCTCAACATTTAGCTTCGTTGGACGCCCACGAGTTCTGGTGTCGTCAGGCGAGAGGGAGGGGGGAAAACTCTGCTTTCTCCACACCACATGAAATTGCATATGCTTCCGTCAGGTCACATAGAATCATAGAAGAGTTGGAAGAGACCACAAGGGCCATCGAGTCCAACCCCCTGCCAAGTCCCCTGTTCTCTTTTCCCCTGTGAGTCTCTCCATCAACCTCAGCCGTTTTGCAGATATCAGCCGATGGCTTCTGCGAGCTTTGCAAGCGACACCTTCCATGCCTGTGCGCCCCGGAGGAAGTCCCTCCGTTCAAGCGAGGTTACCCCATTCAATGCATGTCCCCCCTTATTTCCCCTCCCCCTCCCCCCCCCGCTGCAGATGTGAAATACTTGGAGAATTCAAGTGTGGTGAAGGAAGCCCAGGAGAAGGCTCACACAGCTCTGATGCAGTACACCCTCTGCAACTACCCACACGCCACGGACAAGTTCCGCCAGCTTCTGATGCAGCTGTCTGACATCCGGTCCCTGAGCATGCAAGCGGAGGAGTACCTGTACCACAAACACCTGAGCGGGGACGTGCCCTGCAACAACCTCCTGATTGAGATGCTTCACGCCAAGCGGAGTTGAGAGCGCCCAGAAAGGCTCTCCGTCCCCCCATCGTCTGGGGAAGAGACTCACGGCAGCAGAGGGGCAAGGGTGGTGGCAGGGAGGATTGGGGGGTGGGGTTGTCAGGTGACAGGGAGGAAGGGTGAGTGTTTCGTCTTCCCCTCCCCACAGGCGACCTCTCCCAGTTCTGTCTTTCCTACAAAGCCCAACCCTTGCCTGCGTTTTGGTGTGATTCCTCCCGAGTCCCAGGCTCTCGCTCTCTAAAAGCCATGGGGCTCAGCTGTGTGGGGACTGCCCTTGGAGGCTGTTTAGGGGACACTTTGGGTGGGAGTTTGCTTTTCTAACTGGGCGGAAGAGGAGTCTTCTCCCTGTGTGAGAGTGGAGGCATCTGCCCGAGCTTCCTACGTGTTCTCCAGGCATGGTCCTCTAGCTAGGTGGCTGGGAAAAGATGGAGAGAAAAAAGCCCAGCACAGCTACCCATTGGAAGGCCCCCGCACCTCGCCTCACCTGTCCCTCTGCAGGTAGTGGCCTTGTTGGCCACAAGGATGATTTCTGTGGTCCATGGGCCACCACGAGAGCGAGTTTGTTGTGCCTCAGATACACTGAAGCCCCTCTTCCCCTTGGGGCTTCATTTTGGGAGACCTTTCTCTGAGGCCTTGCAGCTATGAGTTGAGCAAGTCAGGTGCTCCTTTTATTTTCATTTTGTTATCTGTTTATTGCATTCATATATCTATATATCTATATATATTCTTCCCCCTCCCGTGCACATCACATTCCCTGAGCCTCTGCGTTGGGAGGATACGATAACCGATGTTTGTTTCCTGAATGTATTTTTTGCCGTTGTACCTTTGGAGCAGGTGCTCAGATTGTCTTTCTGTGTGCTTCCTGGGGTGGGGTCTTCCTTCGTCTGCCGCTGGACACAACCACTACTTTGGCTGGACAAATAGACCCAGCTAGAAGCACTGCTTGCCCAGCCCACGACCTGGTCAGCTCTTCCTGCCCCGAGTGGTTTGATGGACACCCAGAAACACGTACCCCTCTCACAGGGCTTCCCCATCTCCTTCTGAGGAGCATCACACCAGGGTGTGACCCACAGACACCAGTGTTCTTGTGGGGCTTGGGACAAGAGGGTGCATTCCTGTACAGTGGTACTTCTGGTTACATACTTAATTCGTTCTGGAGGTCCGTTCTTAACCTGAAACAGCTCTTAACTTGAGGTACCACGTTAGCTAATGGGGCTACCTGCTGCCACTGCACTGCCATTGCACGGTTTATGTTCTCATCCTGAAGCAAAGTTCTTAATCCGAGGTACTATTTCTGGGTTAGCAGAGTCTGTAACCCGAAGCACCTGTAACCCGAGGTACCACTGTATTGCAATATCTTTTTGAGTGTTTTTGTAAGGGAGCCTCCACAGCCTTCGCCAATCCTATACCCCAACTATTGGGACTGCAGGACAGTAGCATCTTATGTGCATCTAATCTGGTGTGATTTCAACCATACGCGGTTGAAGGTCGGCTGATTCAAATTTCAATATTTAAATCCAGGCAAGGATCTTAAAACCTCTTTTTGTGCCATGTCTGCTTGGGCTCACCCGGCAGGCAATGTGCTTTCACCCTCTCTCCTTCGGTTGGGGAGCTCTGGTTTTCATCTACATGAAACGACTGATTGGGATCATCTGGAGTTTTGTCTTGTTGGTCTTCCAGAGGGCCTGCTGTGGTTTGGTACGAGCCCTCCTGGAACATGGCTGAACCCCCGAGGACATTAGAACTGTAAAGTTGGAAGGGTCATCTAGTCCAGCCCCCTGCAAGGCAGGGAATCTCAACCAGATCATACATGACAGGTGGCCACCCAACCTCTGCTTAAATACCTCCAAGGAAACAAGAGTCCAGCATCTCTCATAGAAGTCTGTTCCACTGTCAGGAAATTCTTCTTGATATTGAGCTGGAGTCTCCTTTCTTTTAACTTGAATCCATTGGTTTGGGTCCTAACCTTTGGAGCTGGAGGAAACAAACTTGCTCTATCCTCCATGTGACAGCCCTGGAGTTATTTGAAGACGGTGAGCCATCTCCTCTCAGTCTCCTCTTTTCCAGGCTAAACATACCCAGTTCCAACAACCTCGCCTCATAAGGCTTGGTTTTCAGACCCTGGGTCATCTTGGTCACCCTCCTCTGCACATCTTCTAACTTGTCAACATCCTTCCTAAACTGTGGAGCCCAGAACAGGACGCAGTATTCCCAGTGTGGTCTGACCAAGGCAGAAGAGAGTGGCACTATTCCTTCCCTTGATCTGGACACACTAGACTTCTGATAACTCAGCCTAGAATAGCTTCGGTTTTTTTGCTTCTGCATCACACCGTTGACTCATGATAAACTTGTGGTCTTCTAAGACCCATATATCCTTTCCCCATGTATTACTTAGCCCCCCTCTTATATTTGTACAGCTGTTTCTTCCTACCTAAGTGTAGAAGCATATATTTGTCCCTATTGAAATTCATTTTGTTAGTTTTGTTAGTTCTTTGATATGTTAAAGTCATCTTGAATCCTGAGTCTGCAGCATTAGCTATCTCTCCCCACCTGCAGATTCCTTAATCCAAGTCATTTATAAAGACGTTGAACAACAACAGGACAGAACCCTGTAGAACACCACTTGTCACTTTGTTCCAGCATGGTAAGGAACCATTAGTGAGCTCTCTTTGGGTTTAGTCGGTCAACCAGCTACAGATCTACAGCCCACGTTTACCAGCTTATCTGCAAGACTATCATGGGAGACTTTGTCAAAAGCCTTACTGAAATGAAGATATATTATGTCCACAGCATTCCCTGGATCCACCAATGCTGTAACTCGATCAAGATCAGAAATTAGATTCGTCTGGCATGACTTGTTTTTGAGAAACTCATGCTGGGTCTTAGAAATCACAGCCACTTTTTCTAAGTGCTCACAGATTAATTGTTGAATTATCTGTTCTAGGACCTTTGCTGGTATCAGTGTCAAGCTCACTGGTCAGTGGTTACATGGGTCTTCCTTTTCCCCCTTTTTGAAGATGGGGACACCTCCAGTCTGTAGGGACCTCACCTGTTCTCCAAGAATTCTCAAAGATCGTAGACAGAGGCTCTGAGATCACATCTGCAAGCTCCTTTGGTACCCTTGGGTGCAGCTCATCAGGCCCTGGAGATCTGAATTCATTTGAAGTAGCCCGGTGTTCCCTTACCATCTCTTTTCCTGTCTTGGACTGCAGCTCCCTCCATTCATCTTTGATTTGGTTATCACCAGGTTGGGCATCGCTTTCCTTTTGGGTGAAGACAGAGGCAGAGTAGGTGTTGAGCAGTTCCGCCTTCTCTCTGTCGCCCGATAGCATTTGCCCGTCTTCTCCATGCAGAGGACCTTCCACTTGCTTGTTCTTCCTCTTACTTTGAAAACAGTAATAAAATGTCAGGAATGACTCAGTTGTTTTATAGCAGAGGTTGCACCAGATGAAGGCAGGGCTTCCGTGTTTGTTTTCTCCTTGCTCCCCTTTTCTCAGTGAAAGCACTCAGGCCCACCCACCCTTGCCCTGTGACTGAGTGGAGCTCCTCTCTGATCTGGGTTTGGTGGCGCCCCATCAGAGCCAAGCCACAGCTCTGTGGAGGAGCAGCTGTGAGGCTGTTGTGTGCCTTCCCACCAGACCTTTGCAGAGCCTTTGATGAAGAAGCCTTCAGACGCTTTGACAATGCTGCTGTGATCGCTTCATTTCCCCCCCTGTGGGTTTTGATTACACCGCTGCATTTTCTGCTCCACATATAATGTTTGGACTACTTTTGTGTGTCTCTTCTGGTTTGAAAGAGTTGGAGAAGACAGTTTGGAAGTGCCAAGCTCTGCCTGTATTATGTTTTTTTTCCTTATGAAATAAAAAGTGCTCTTAAGTGTCTCCCTTCTCAACATTTTACTCAGAAGGTCCTTCTGAGCATTGGTTAGTGGTAAACTATCTTACCAAATAAGACATTCCAATAAATTTTTCAATTCACTTATAGCTCTGTGTGTGCGTGTTTTCTTTTCCTCCCCTCCTCAAAAAAAGTCAACATCTTTGGTTGGGTACCATTCAGGGTGGTGGAGAAAGGGTGGAGAAAGGCACTCTGCACCTGATCAGAGACTCTGCTCCATTTATCACCAAATTACAGGTTCAGGACTGAGTCCTGCCATGAGAGCATGATATGGGTGGTCAACACCTTGGGTGCAAGAAGTTTCCACCAGCAGGGCCAGATCCCTGTCTCTTCACATTTCTCTCCCTCTCTGAAGGACATCTTTTGGCAGCAGGTGGGAGGCAGGCTATTTACAGGCCTCCCATGGCTGAAGCTGTTTGAATCGTGTCCTCACAAGTGAGCCTTGGAATAGCAGCAGTTTTGGGGGAGTTTGCTCAGTCATGTAACACTTGGGGCAATTCTTATGCACGCAGAGTTGGCCGGCTCTGTACAGAAAGGCAGGCGTGCGCACACACACACACACACACACACACACACACACACCACCCTCCCCATAATCCTCAGCTAAAGACTCATTAGTCTCCTGCACTAATTGGCTTCAGTGGGCAAATGCTGGCCTTCTGCAATGGCATTTGCCTGGGCACCAAAATTAAAATATGAGCCACCATTTTTTCAATGCAAGGACTTGAAAGCGCCTGGGCAGGCAGAAGAAGCAGAAAGCTCTTCCCACAGATGATGGACGGCAAATGTTTCTGGGGGAAGAGGCTGACTGTGATAAGGCACCTGGCTTGAGTCCATCTGGGATGTGTGTGTGTGGGGGGGGTCCCACATTCATCCCAGAAGGAAGTCTGGGACAAAATCTACGCTGGGAGTTTGGTGGGGGCAGGAAAGAGGCAAGCCTCTCTGCAGCCAAAAAGGAGGTGGTTGATACGAAGGCAGAGCAGCAGAAATAGGCGGTTGGGTCTGGTGCTGTGGCCACAGATGCTCCCACTCTGCCCCATCCCCCATGAAGGTTTCTATGTTGAAACTGGAGCTGCGCCACCAGGGACAGGAATCTTGTGGCTTAGCCCTGCTCATATGATGTTGGACTCCCAGCTCCCATCAGCCAACAGGAAGCGGGGATGGGAATTGGGAGTCCAGGGCTGGCGAACCAGTGGATCTTCCTGGCTTCCAAATCTCACCACCCTGTCTCTTTCTGTGTTCGTTAAGAAATCAATCTTTTAGTGCAGTCACACCCCCTTGGGAACTCCGTGACTCTTGGCGACAGGCAAACACCTTCCCAGCATCCTTTTTGGTATCTGCCAGAAAAACCTTTCTCGTTCAGACAAACCCAACCAGATGTGCAGTGTGCTTACATGTGCTTTAAACTGTTTTTGCTAGTTTTATTGATAGTTTTTAGTTTATAATTGATATTCTTTTTTTTTCAAATGTTGTAAACAGTTGCTTTTAACATTTTTGGCCTGTGCTTTTCTTGTTTCATTATTTTTGTAAACCTCTTTGAGAGGTTTCTCCCCCTTTTTTCAAATCAATCAGTATAAACATTTAAACCAACACCTGACCAGCGAACATGGTGATTTAAGGCTGAGGGTCCCCCTCTACTGTTCTAAACAAGCAGCCTCTCAAAATCCTCTGCCCACATTTGTGAGCAAAGATGTGTGACCCCTAGGGGGAGGGGAAATTCCCAAAACAATTGTGCAGGGGGTGGAGTTCAACACATATTTTCTTACCTGTTTGCAAGCCAGTAGGTTACTGTACTTAAGAGTGCTTAAGGAATTGGGTGACCAGCATTCATATCCCCCACTTGGCCATTATTATTATTACTACCGTATTTTTTGCTCTACAAGACTCACTTTTTCCCTCCTAAAAAGTAAGGGGAAATGTGTGTGCGTCTTATGGAATGAATGCTTTCGCTGCGCAGTGATCCCTCTTGTTGTTCTGGCTTCTGAGATTCAGAATATTTTTTTTCTTGTTTTCCTCCTCCAAAAACTAGGTGCATCTTATGGTCTGGTGCGTCTTATAGAGCGAAAAATACGGTATTTACACCTCTCCTTTCCCCCTAACAGAACTCAAGGTGGCTTACAGATAAAAATAAGAACCGCTAAAAACATAGAAAGAACAATCATTAAAAGCCAATTAAACATTGATAGAAATGTGTGTGTGTGTGTATTAATACTATACCAATAATTGCAGCAAAACCAGCACAGCACCAGCCCTTTCCTTAAAAGCAGTCAGTTCCCCAAAGCCTGTTGGAACAAGAAAGCCTTCAGCTACTGGGACAGAAGAACAACAAGGAGGGAGCCAGTCTGGCTTCACTGGGGAGCCAGTCTCAGAGTCACCCCTGAGAAGCAGCCCCTTGTCCCCACAGTATCCTGGATGCAAAGGCATTGCTGGGAATGATTATGGGGGGCAGGGGCAGTGGTGGGCCCCATGTACACTCAGTGAGCCCCTTGTACACAATTGAGTGATATGTAGAGAAAATTCTGCAAAGGACTATTGCAATGTGCTCTACGTGGGGCTACATTTGAAGGTGACCTGGAAACTGCAATTAATCCAGAATGCGGCAGCCAGACTGGTGACTGGGAGTGGCCGCTGGAACCACATAACAGCAGTCCTGAGAGATCTGCATTGGCTCCCAGTACGTTTCCAAGCACAATTCAAGGTGTTGGTGCTGACCTTTAAAGCCCTAAACGGCCTCGGTCCAGTATACCTGAAGGAGCCTCTCCACCCCCATCGTTCTGCTCGGACACTGAGATCCAGCGCCAAGGGCCTTCTGGCGGTTTCCTCATTGCGAGAAGTGAGGTTACAGGGAACCAAGGAGAGGGCCTTCTTGGTAGTGGCGCCCGCCCTGTGGAACGCCCTCCCACCAGATGTCCAAGAGAAAAATAACTACCAAACTTTTTGAAGACATCTGAAGGCAGCCCTGTTTGGGGAAGTTTTTAATGTTTTATTCTGTTATTCTGTTTTTAGTGTTATGTTGGAAGCCGCCCAGAGTGGCTGGGGAAACTCAGCCAGATGGGCGGGGTATAAATAATAAATTATTACTATTATTATAAAGGGGCCTTCTGTTTGGGGGCATGAGAAAAAGGAAAACCTCAGAAATGTCCTCAACAAAAGGTCTTCTGAGGAATTCCTCCCACTCACCCACTTCCCTCTAGTTTCGACAGAGGCCTTTGCTGGGCTCTCTGGGAAGGCAGGGCAGGAGGCTAGCAGGGACTGACCATGTGGCTCAATGGCCACTGAGCAGATCAGTCCGCTTCCCCACCCCTTGCGAAGTGATGACCTCAGCGCTGGGGAGAGGGAGAGGGAGAGGGAGAGGGAGAGAGCGCCAGTAGTGGGGTGGGGATCATGCCGACCCCCCCCCCCGATAAGATCTGCCTGCCAGTCCTCTCAGGCACTATCAGACTCCGGGTCTCCAAGGCCAGTGGTCAAGAGAGGTTGGGAGATAGGAACACCTGGGGCTCCACGTCACACGCTGGCTGGGGCTGAAGGGAGTTGGGAGCCCAAAAAGAGATTAAGAGACACAAATCCCCCATCCCTCTTCAAAGCCACATTCCACCACGTTTTTAGTTATGGAAGGTGTTATATCTGGGCTATGTTTTTAAACAGGTGTGGGGGACCCCTGGCACTCCAGATCAGGAGAGCAGCTTTAAAGTCTCGTGCATGGGGCAGAGCTGAATGGAAGTGTTTGCTTTCCATATCCCACGAAAATGACACTGCACTGTTCTGAGTTTCGTTTTCTTTCCTGCCAAATTTCAAGGCAGGAGGAAGAGAGGCATTACTCATTTTTACTTTTTTTATTTTTTTTGGCAACGGGACTTTTCTCGTTGGTGGAACAGCCTGTTGGTGGAACAGCCTGCAAAACTTTTAGCTGGCCATATGGGCTGCTTCAAGTCACGAGTTGCTGAATTTTTAATCTGCTGGCTTGAATGATTGTTGTTTGGTGGATCCAGTATGCAAGCTGCAAAGGCTGGGCACTGGTGCAAATGAACGACTACCTGTGACTGTCTGGTTCACACATGATGCTAAGCCAAGACAGGGCACAGGGAGGAGACTGTCACTGCTCTCCTTATCCTCTGATCTTGGTGGCTGAATCACTGCCACCAGCAAGGATGTGACCTGGATGAGGGTGCATGCGTGGTCTCATCCAGACAAGCCACAAGCTGTAATAAACCATGATCGAGGTTTGCTTAGTGTAATGAGCAAATTATCTCTGTCTTCCTCTCCCTCTCTCCCTCTCTCCCTCTCTCTGGGGGGGGGGGGGCGCACGATCCTGATCACGTTCCAAAGCAGCAGCCCAGAAACCTTAGTAGTTATCCTGAAAGTTTAATAAACCCCACTTTCCCTCCAAGGTAAGCTGAAGTCAGCCAGGCACTAATCCATACAATCAGTTTGTTAAAACGACGAACAGACAGACAGCAGCAACAGAGCAAGACACAGGAAACAGCAGAAAACCAGGAGACAGGTTAGTTTGCAAAAGCATGGCTCCACCATTTTTAAAACTGCGTCACAATATTATTACTTTTTAAAAAATAATAATCTAAAGGTTTCTAACATCAGGCTCAGGGCACTGAGACTCTTAAAGAACACAAAGCAAATTCTGAACGGGAGAAAAGGCAGGAGTTGACTCCGCAGAGTTGGCATTGAAAATATGTTTAATCCTCTGGCGTCATGGAGGAAGACCCCGGGGATGAGGAAGCCCTTGTAGGCAGGAAAGCAGAGAGGAAGGCCACGAGGTGCCTTGGGCGGCAGGTGGAGGCCTCCCAAAAAAGGGGGACGTGCAATTTAGGCCACCAGAGTGGAAGCGAGAGGAAACGGAGGTGCAGGCCAATAGTGTGTTGCTGATTCAGTGGGCAATTTCCACGTGCCACTTTGGGAACGTTTAACAGGGCCACAAGTGTCGTTATTTATTAATTACATTTGAATACCACCTTTCCCTCCAAGGAGCTCAAGGAGGGGTACATGGTTCCCCCCCTTTTCATCCTCTCAACCCTGTGAGATAGGTTTGGCTGAGAGGCAGTGACTGGCCCAAAGTCACCCAGTGAACTTCACTTGACTAAGCGGGGATTCAAGGCCAGGTTCCCCACATCGCAGCCTGAGACCCCTAACCCTTACACTGGCTCCCTCACAAGCAACGGGGAGGAGAGCTCAGCCATGGGTCAAGTCTCAATGCATTTCCACTGTGTTCACTCAGTTGTTGTTTTTCAAAAATGAGAAACCAGTGGCACGTCTTGTAGGGATATGAGCAGGGTGACACAACTTTTCTCGCATAGGAAAACAAAGCTCTATCTCTCGCCCAAAACACAGAAAGCAAAGTGGGCTGGGGTGGTGGTGGTGGGGGGGGTGAGTTTTGACTGTGAACTCCCAGGTTTGCTGTTCCAAGGCCATACAAAGCTCACGATAAGAAAAGCCAGCAAGAGTCACAGTCCGTGAGAGGAGGACATCAACAGATTTAAGGAAACCAGAATGGATGAGTCGGGGAAGAACAACGCCTGGCAAATACTCCCCTGGCCAGTGAACCAGGGGCCAGAGCCCAGCCTGTTCAGTGCCAGATATTGGGAAAGTAGAGGAAGAAACAGGCAGCTGCACATAGCCTTCTGGTCTCCTTGATGCAATTCTTCGATCATTTGTGTTGAACTGGGGTGGTGGTGGAGGACATCACCTGGGGCAGCTCCTCTCATAAGCCTAAGGGAGAAGAGACAGAGGCATCAGCACAGCCAACAGCAGAACCCACACTGGGTCAGGGATCACAGGTCCTGGAGGCTGCAGGATCAGGGCCCTCCAACGCTCCCGATGCAACAGTGTATCTGGAATGGGGAGGAGGTGCCATCTTGCCCATCACCTCAGGTGGAGAGCCTCCCCAACATCAACAGTCCTTCCAAATCCAACTCCCTTGCCACCTTCATGCGCTTAAAGCATTGTTAAAAAGGTAAAGGGACCCCTGACTGTTAAGTCCAGTCGTGGACGACTCTGGGGTTGCGGCGCTCATCTTGCTCTATAGGCCGAGGGAGCCGGTGTACAGCTTCCAGTTCATGTGGCCAGCATGACTAAGCCGCTTCTGGCGAACCAGAGCAGCACACGGAAACGCCGTTTACCTTCCCGCCGGAGCAGTACCAATTTATCTACTTGCACTTTGATGTGCTTTCGAACTGCTAGGTTGGCAGGAGCAGGGACCGAGCAACGGGAGCTCATCCCATTGTGGGGATTTGAACCACCGACCTTCTGATCGGCAAGCCCCAGAGGCTCAGTGGCTTAGACCACAGCGCCACCCGCGTCCCTAACCACGGTTACTTCCCCTTTAAAGTGTCATGGCTCCCCCCAAAAGAATTCTGGGAGCTGCATTCCATGAAGGGTGCTGAGGAGTCCTCAACTCCCCTCACAGGGCTGCAATTTCCCGGAGTGGTTTAAGAAGCAACCTGTCTTCACAGGGAACTCTGGGAATTGTAGCTTCATGAGGAGGAATACTGAGGCCTCCTTGCAACTCTCAGCACCCCAAACTACAGCTCCCAGAATTCTTTGGGGGCAGAATCCATGGCTGTTAAAAGCGGCATCGCTCCCAAGTGTGTGGGTGCGGATGTTGCCAAAGTCTGCCTCTGAACCGCTGCTTTGCCAGACCCCTGGGGCTGGAGAGCTGCCTTATATAAACAAAATCCAAGTCGGGTACGTTGTGTGGTTCGTCAGAACGGCTTCTTCTTGGCTGCTCGGGTGCCCAGCTGTGGAGACGAGGCACATGTTGCTATGCACAGCTTAGCAACAAACAAGATGTATTCAAAGCGGATAATGAAATTATCACAGGGAAACAATGGGCTGACACTCGAGGAGACGGGGGCTGAGGCGATTGCCTTCTTCACCAAGATGAAAAAGATGTGTTTCTTATTGTCTGTGCAAATATGTAGCAGCAACCCCCACCACTCCCCTACTTCCCAGGGGCCTCACCTCCCCGCATAATGGGGTGTAATGAATATTGACAGAAGATCATGTCTTCATAAAGCAGCCAGAAACTCATTAGAAGGTGCATGTCTGCGTTCGGAGGTAGGAACCTGTAGCCTCTTGTGTTGTGAATGGGTCCAGAAGCTTTCAAAGGGAGAGGGGGGGGGGAGTGCAGCCTTCCTAATGCAAACAAATTGTGTCCGTCTTGGTTTAATGATATCTCTTTCTTCACAACGCCATAGCAGATGCCCAGGAATCAAGCACAACTATCCGTGGGTTTAAAATAATATATTTTTTGCAAGGTAGCTGACAAGCAATTGGTTGCAAACCAGCCACATATTTCATTCTTCGCCTCTCCTAGCTCTGCATAACTCTTTTTGTCTTACCCTGCTCCTGTTTTTCCCCCTCCTTTCCTTTCCCCCCTTTTTATGTCTGCTCTTGGATGCCACCTCGGCAGCAAATAAATGGTGTAAATAAACCATAAACACAGTTAGGTCAAAGCCTTCAGATGCAGAAAACTGATCACGGCTTCGCCTCTTCCATTATTCTCACTTATTGTATAGCCTGTGGGTGGTTGGCCAGGAGTGTGCGTGATTAAAATAAGTTCTTTCAAAATTGTTTTTACTTTGAAAATTATGCCATTCTTTTCCACCAGAAAACGGTGCTTATTCTCAGGTAAATATGCCCAGTGCCAGGGAAGAAGAAGAAGCAAAATCCCCTTTTGTTCCTGCAGTCATGATGCTACAGGGACTTCAGGGGGTTTAAAAGGCAAAAGTGCCCAGGTGGGAAATATTCCTTTTCTTTCTAAACCGGAGTTGGCAAAGCAGCTGACTTGCTTGGTTCCTAGATCCATCTCAGGGATATTGAAGCAGTGGTCAAGCAGTGGTCAGTGGCCTCAGTTGGTGGGAAGGGGGCAACTGGCTGTCTTGAGAGAAAGGGAGCCCTGGAGTCCAGGGTTATCCAGCTACAACATACCGCAGCTTGTTAGACGTGGTTTATCTGTCTAAGTTAAAGCTATGGTTTTCCCAGTCGTGATGTATGGAAGTGAGAGCTGGACCACAAAGAAGGCTGATCGCCGAAGAATGGATGCTTTTGAATTCTGGTGCTGGAGGAGACTCTTGAGAGTCCCATGGACTGCAAGAAGATCCAACCTCTCCATTCTGAAGGAAATCAGCCCTGAGTGCTCACTGGAAGGACAGATCCTGAAGCTGAGGCTCCAAGACTTTGGCCACCTCATGAGAAGAGAAGACCCTGATGTTGGGAAAGATGGAGGGCACAAGGAGAAGGGGACGACAGAGGATGAGATGGTGGGACAGTGTTCTCGAAGCTACCAGCATGAGTTTGACCAAACTGCGGGAGGCAGAGGAAGACAGGAGGGCCTGGCGTGCTCTGGTCCAGGGGGTCACGCAGAGGCGGATACGACTAAACAACTAAACAACAGCAACAACAACATCTGTCTAATTCAGGGTTTACCTGCCTGGTGCTGCCTGGAGGGACACAATGGAAATTGTAGACCAAAACATCTGGAGGGCAAAAGGTTGGCAAGTTCAGTCTATGCCCACCTAGACAGATGGCCAGATGAACCTGAAGAACAGCCCAGCCTCCTGTTCCTACAGTGGCCAGCCAGATGCCTGTGGGAAACCAGAAAGCAGGATTCGAGCACCAGAGCCCTCTCACTTCCTGCAGCTTCCCGCTTCAGGAAGAACCTTCTGATTCCTGCCTTGCAGCAGGTTGGACTAGATGACCCCGGGTCCCTTCCAGCTCTGCCATTGTGTGATTCTAAGAAGACTTTCTACTTCCAATTTTGGAGGCAGAGCATAGTCACCATGTCAGGTGGCCATCAGAGCCTAGGACTTGCCAATCAGAAGGTTGGCAGTTCGAATCCCTGCGACGGGGTGAGCTTCCATTGCTCGGTCCCTGCTCCTGCCAACCTAGCAGTTCGAAAGCACATCAAAGTGCAAGTAGATAAATAGGTACCGCTCCGGCGGGAAGGTAAACGGCGTTTCCGTGCGCTGCTCTGGTTCGCCAGAAGTGGCTTAGTCCTGCTGGCCACATGACCCGGAAGCTGGACGCCGGCTCCCTCGGCCAGTAAAGTGAGATGAGCGCCGCAACCCTAGAGTCGGCCACGACTGGACCTAATGGTCAGGGGTCCCTTTACCTATACCTTTTATCATGAAGTTTACATAGGAACGTAAGACAGCCTGCTAGGTGAGGCCAGTGGCCCATGGAGTTCAGCATTCTGTTCCTGCAGTGGCTAAATAAGACACGTAATCCTGAGGCAGGAAAGAGCCTTTGTTAGCACGGAGTCCATCCAAAGCATCATATTCATATATTGGACTTGACCTAATGACTTAACCTAAAGGCTTGCAGGATTCTTCTTGTTGTTGTTTTGTTGTTGTTGTTGTTGTTGTGATCAGAACTCCAAGATCCACCCACCAGAGCCTGATGTGAAGGGCATCCATTTAGTATTAAAAACCCAGGAATCTGTTTTGAGTGACAGGAACACAGGAAGCAGCCTTATACCAAATCAGGGTAAAGTAAAGGTCAAGGACCCCTGGACGGTTAAGTCCAGCCAAAGGCGGCTACGGGGTTGCAGTGCTCATCTCACTTTCAGGTCGAAGGAGCCGGCGTTTGTCCACAGACAGCTTTCTGGGTCATGTGGCCAGCAGAACTAAGCAGCTACTGGCACACAGAGAACTGTGATGAAAGCCAGAGAGCATGGAAACGCCGTTTACCTTCCCGCTGCAGTGGTACCTACTTATCTACTTGCACTGGTGTACTTTCGAACTGCTAGGTTGGCAGAAGCTGGGACAGAGCAATGGAATGAACCAAGTCAGATCATTGTTCCACCTAGCTCAGTATTGTCTGCACAGACTGGCAGCAGCTCTCCAGGGTTTCAGGAGTCCCTCCCAGACCTACCTGTAGAAGTTATTGGGGATTGAACCTGTGATCTTCTACATGCAAATCCCAACCTCACAGTCCTTTCACATTCTCGGTTCCTCCAAAATTTCTTCATTTGAGCAGTATAATAATTAAAGGCAGGGGAAAGAAATTTTGTTGCAGATAGGTAAGGTAAAGGGACCCCTGACTATTAGGTCCAGTCGTGGCCGACTCTGAGGTTGCAGCGCTCATCTTGCTTTACTGGCCGAGGGAGCCAGTGTACAGCTTCTGGGTCATGTGGCCAGCAGGACTAAGCCGCTTCTGGCGAACCAGAGCAGCACACGGAAACGCCGTTTACCTTCCCACCGGAGCGGTACCTATTTATCTCCTTGCACTTTGACGTGCTTTCGAACTGCTAGGTTGGCAGGAGCAGGGACTGAGCAACGGGAGCTCACCCCGTGGAGGGGATTTGAACCGCCGACCTTCTGATCAGCAAGTCCTTGTTGCTGATATGGCTCAGCAAATGAGAGTCGGACATCTTTGCAAAATCAGCCAGAGTTCCAGATCTAACTCTTGCCTGACCTTTTGGCTGACTAGATGCTTTGCCATGTATTTTAGACAGGATTGCTTAGACGGAAAGAAAAGGTTGGGTGGAAGAGGTAGAGAGAGAGAAAGGGGCAGAAATGCACGGGCAAAGACTTTGTGCTTCACAAGAGTGTGTACAAACACACATGTGGGGGTTGCTCACCCACAAGCAAGCCCCCAACAAAATATTTGAACAAGGGCTCTCATCTCAAGATGTCTAGGTTTTGTTCAGACCTACAACTAAAGAAAATAAGTCCCTATTTAGTGAGCTTGAAACAATTTGCAGGGAAATAGGGGCTTTGTTGATGCAGGGTCAGCGACCTCTGAGTGCTCACAGCACCTGTGGCTCCCTCTTCTCTCGCTCCTGCTGGGTTCATTGTTTTATTCCCCCCCCCTGGGCTTTTTTGGGGGGTTACTCAAGGGTTCTCAGTACCGGCACCTTCCCCCAACCCCGTTAAAAGTGCAGCACTTACTGTAAAAACTTCATGGCGAGTGCCAGCAACATTTTTCTAAAACAAAACACAAAGAAAAAAGCACCACCATTGATTTCCCCCCATGTGAGCAATTGGGGGGTTTGGTGCTATGCTGCGCAGCCCACTGCCCAGGAACCAAGCCTCACTTCAGGTACGCACCCCACCCCCCTGTGTGAGATGAACCGCACAGGCACTTGGAACTATTTGGCACAGCAGCTTGTCTGGTGTGTTTTGAGAAAATTGTGAACTTTGTGCAACTCTTCTGAACGGCTGGGTCAGCTCAGGTTCATTGAGAGAAGTGAGGTTACAGGGAACCAGGCAGAGGGCCTTCTCGGTAGTAGCGCCCGCCCTGTGGAACGCCCTCTCATCAGACTTCAAGGAAGTAAGCAGCTATCTTATTTTTCATTTATTTATTTTTAAAAGTAAAGGGACCCCTGACCATTAGGTCTAGTCACTGATAACTTGGGGGTTGCGGCGCTCATCTTGCTTTATTGGCCGAGGGAGCCGGTGTGCAGCTTCCTGGTCATGTGGCCAGCAGGACTAAGCCGCTTCTGGTGAACCAGAGCAGCGCACGGAAACGCCATTTACCTTCCCACTGGAGTGGTACCTATTTATCTACTTGCACTTTGACGTGCTTTCCAACTGCTAGGTTGGCAGGAGCTGGGACCGAGCAATGGGAGCTCACCCCGTTGCAGGGATTTGAACCACCAACCTTCTGATCAGCAAGTCCTAGGCTCTGTGGTTTAACCCACAGCGCCACCCACGTCCCTTAGCGATTGTATCTTTAAAAGACATCTGAAGGCAGCCCTGTTTAGGGAAGTATTTAATATTTAATGCTGTATTGTATTTAAGACTCGATTGTATTTAAGACCCCAGAGTGGCTGGGGAAACTCAGCCAGATGGGTGGGGTATAAACAATAAATTATTATTATTATTATTATTATTATTATTATTATTATTATTATTATGAAATCAAGGCAACGTTCCTCTCACCAGCAAGGATTCTGCACCCAACTCAGTCTGTTTGCCAGCACTATGAGCAAGTGCAAATGTCTAAGACTGGGCGGAATACTAAACAAAGACTTTTAAAGCAGAAACGAAAAAGAATGGTGGCCTTCTCCATTCCCATCATCAAAGAAAGTGAAAATCAGGTGACACAGGATGCTCAGGTAAGGCCAGGGAAAGAGCAGATGTGAAAAGCATTACCTGATGATTTGAATGCAGTCAGTTGTACAGCCTGAGAGAGAGAGAGGGAGAGAGAGAGAGAGGGGGAGAACACATCAACAGGTAGGTAAATGGTTGCCAGACTCAGCAGCCCCCCACCCAGCTTCCTCTGGTGTCGTAAGACCAATGCGAAAGTGCTTTGCAAACATGAAGCAGTCTAGGTCAGTCTACCTGGTAGCCATCTGATCCAGCTCTGCTAACGGAATTACTGTTTGGTTCCCTGCACTGCGCTCAGGCTGTGAGGCTGAAATCAGCACAAGAGGAGCGGTGGTCTTCCTGGTGGGTGTTTGTTGAGCATCCACACCGACTTGCTTTCACAAAGCCTGCATGGGGGGCCACGTGCAATGTCTGGTCTGTTTTTTAGCATTCCTTCCTATTTGTTTTACGGCAAGGTTATACAGTGGTACCTCGGGTTACAGACTCTTCAGGTTACAGACTCCGCTAACCCAGAAATAGTGCTTCAGGTTAAGAACTTTGCCTCAGGATGAGAACAGAAATCTTGCTCCGGCGGCGCGGCGGCAGCAGAAGGCCCCATGAGCTAAAGTGGTACCTCAGGTTAAGAACAGTTTCAGGTTAAGAATGGACCTCCAGAATGAATTACCGTGTTTTTTGCTCTATAAGACTCACCTTTTCCCTCCTAAAAAGTAAGCAGAAATGTGTGTACGTCTTATGGAGCGAATGCAGGCTGCGCAGCCATCCCAGAAGCCAGAACAGCAAGAGGGATTTCTGCTTTCGCTGCGCAACGATCCCTCTTGCTGTTCTGGCTTCTGAGATTCAGAATATTTTTTTTCTTGTTTTCCTCCTCCAAAAACTAGGTGCATCTTGTGGTCTGGTGCGTCTTATAGAGCGAAAAATACGGTGTCTTCTCATCCATCAGATATTACCCTCCACTTTTTAGTGCATTCCCTATCAGCTCTCCTAACCACAGTGGTTAGTCTGTTGGACTAGGACCTGGGAGACCAGGGTTCAAATCTCCACATTTGGCCATGAAGCCCCCTGGGTGTAACCTCAGGCCAGTCACTGCCTCTCTCAGCCTAACCCACCTCACAGGGTTGTTGTGGGGATTGAACGAGGAGAAGCCACCTCAAGCTCCTAGGAGAAAAAGGCGTGATATAAATGCAAGTAAGTAAGTAAATAAGCCTGCCTTCATTTCAAATGCTCCATACATCTGATGTTTATTGGATGGATTTCCCCCCAAATTGATTTTTGAATTCTGAATTTATTGTTATTCACGTTCTGAATTTATTGTTATTGACGTTTCAGTGTTTTAAATTTGTTGTTAGCCGCCCTGAACCCGGTTTTCTGAACCAGGAAGGGTGGGGTATAAATAAAAAAATATTATTATTATTATTTATTATACCAAGAATCTGAGGTTTTACATAACAAGGACTAGAAACCTCCTGTTGTTTCTAAGTAGGTCGTCTTGGAAGTGTGTGAGCTGGGGGTTTCCTTTCGACCCGGTGATCGGGGGGCTATGCTACACTGCACAGTTCCTGGCTTTCATCTCAGAAGGCTGCAAACTGCGAATTAACATTCTTTTCCCTTTTTCCTAATAAAACAGGCATGTTTCTTGGCATTAAGGCTGACATACTCAGTTACGGAACTGCATGTGGGCCACACTGGCAAGGCAAAAGGGTTTCCCTGCCCTACGGCAGTAAGGGGGCTTGGCTCCCCAGGCCCTTCCCAGCCCTCTATTTTGATAACAGGGAGCTGAAACAAGCACAATGCCTGCAGGTGACGTCAAAACCCAGCTCTTCCTTCTGCAGATGCTGCTGAGAGCCTGGTTTGTCCCTCTTTGGCACAACAGAAAAGCTCTCCGTCCTGTAAAAGGGATAGATTTGCAGAGGCTTGGCTTGCTTGGGAAGATCTAGGACAGAAAAAAGGAAGTCTATCATAATGCAGTGCGTAGTTAGACCATGGAACTCCCTCCCACAGGAGGCAGTGATGGCTGCCAAGTTGGACAGCTTTAAAAAGGGTTTGATGCATTCATGGAAGAGAAGGGGGCTATCGATGGCTCTGCCCTGGCTCCGCAGTCAGAGGCAGCAGGGCTCCTGAATCCCAGTTGCTGGAGAGATACGGCTCTTCTTCTGGTTTCCTATTCAGGCACCTGCTTGGCCACTGTGAGAACTGGGTGCTGGATTCGATGGTCACTGGCCTGATCCAGTAACCTCGGGTTAAGAACTTAATTCGTTCTGGAGGTCCATTCTTAACCTGAAACTGTTCTTAACCTGATGTACCACTTTAGCTGCTGGACCATAAAGAAGGCTGATCGCCGAAGAATTGATGCTTTTGAATTCTGGTGCTGGAGGAGACTCTTGAGAGTCCCATGGACTGCAAGAAGATCAAAACTCCCCATTCTGAAGGAAATCAGCCCTGAGTGCTCACTGGAAGGACAGATCCTGAAGCTGAGGCTCCAATACTTTGGCCACCTCATGAGAAGAGAAGACTCCCTGGAAAAGGGAAAGATGGAGGGCACAAAGAGAAGGGGACGACAGAAGACGAGATGGTGGGACAGTGTTCTCGAAGGTGCCAGCATGAGTTTGACCAAACTGCGGGAGGCAGTGGAAGACAGGAGGGCCTGGCGTGCTCTGGTCCAGGGGGTCACGAAGAGGCGGACACAACTAAACAACTAAACAACAACAACACCACTTTAGCTAATGTGGCCTCCTGCTGCTGCGCGATTTCTGTTCTCATCCTGAAGCAAAGTTCTTAACCCAAGGTACTATTTCTGGATTAGCGGAGTCTGTAACCTGAAGCGTATGTAACCTGAAGCATCTGTAACCCAAGGTAACCACTGTAACCACTGTTTTTATGATTTTATTACAAATGTCAATAAGGAAGCACATGGTCTGTCACCTCCACCTGCTTCTCTGTGGATTTCATTGATTCAGTCACCTGTATTCTGCCCCTGACAGTAACGGGTTTTATTTTAATTCTATGTTTATACTCAGTCTTCTATTTTTTAATTATGTGTTTCTCTTCTTGTTGTTGTCTCCGTGATGTAAAGCAACAACGAAATTAATCAACATTCTAAACCCTGTGTGCAGCTGATCGTATCTTTGCTTCTGGGACTAACAGATGGGAATCAGCAGCGACCGACCTTGGCATTTCAGAAATCTGCGCAAATTGCAAAATTAATCCCTCTGGCCTGAGCCAAAGGCTGAGTTCCTAGGAGCTCAGGCAATGGCGTGGTCCCTCTTGCCCAACACCCGGGGTCAATGGGGAGAAGCTGATGGGTTTCCATTTCAGCCCCTGACCGGCTTGGCCAATCAGGGCAGCAAAATGAGCCCAGGGTTCATCCTTGCTAGAAGATTCCCCAGCCTGTTTTTCAGATGGTTTAGTAAACAAAAACAAAACAAGATGGGGATGATGAGCACTGTTTATTTGGCTGAGAGGCAACTAGCGCCCTTGGGAGTTGAATAGTTAGTACTTGGCATCATCCAGTTTGATAGCGGGGGACAAACAGGGCCAAAAAAGTAATCAACTTTGAAAACCTATTTCTGACTTTTCAGAGTCCTTCATTCAGACTGCCAGCTTGGAGGTTGCTGCTGTCAGCAGAAAGCTTGATGGAACAATGAGCGAGTTGCCCTCCTTGCATGGAGTCAACCCTGTCTCTAGCAACGCATGGCAATCTTTCCGCAACACGCCTGCTTGCTTTAGGGGCAGCTCAGTAGCCGTGACCCTTTTAGGTGGGCTTGTTGTTTTGGTCGCCCAGGCTCTCGGGAGAGAAGGGTGCCTTTTTAAAAAGCCCCCCGTGCTCCTACACTCCAGTGCCTTTGGCATGGCTCTAAAACGAGTTGTTGCTCCCTGCCTGCGAAGGCAAGATGATAAAGGTGGGACTGTGGAAGGAGGAGGGGAACGTCCACCTCTCAGGACCCATGGGAGGAAAGCAAGGCGGTTAAAGGGGCTAAGGCACCTAATCAGCGCTAGCAGATACTGAGGACATGCCATGAAGTGGGGGAGACAGCAGACAGCTATATTTGGCTCCAGTTTAACACTGCATTGGAAAAGGGGGGGGGGAACGTCTCCTCCCCCTACCGCCTCTATCACTTGAAGAGAAAAGCAATTGCATTCCAAAATCATCAAAGCAGAGAAAATATATTTAGGGGAAACTCTCATGGGTGGGGTAGGGAACATAAGAATGTAATAAGAGCCTTGACAGATCAGCACCCTGTTCCCACAGCAGCCAAGCGGCTGTGAGAAACCCGACAGCAGGACTGGCGCACCAGAGCCCTTTGGAGCCGTCCTGGCTAGGAGCCATCCGTAGGCACACACCTTGCACTTGCCTAACCCTCTGTCAAGGCCATCCCAGTTGGTTGCCATTGCTGCCTCCAGTGGGAGGGAGTCCCACTGGCTTTTACCTTACTTCACTTCAGGGCAAGGGCTCTTGCTCAGAGGCAGAAAGCACACAAAAAGTTCCAGTTTCAATACTTGGCATCTTCATGATGCAGGTGGGGGGGGGCTGCCTGAAACCATGGAGAGCTGTGCTGAGTCAGGTGGCCCCATGGTCTGGTTCTGACTGCGGACCTAGTTTTATGGGACAGGTCATACCTTGGTGGTGGAGCACCTGTTTCTAAGGCAAAAGGTCCTGGGTCCAGTCCAGGAAGGGATGGGCAAGGCCCCAGGTGACACACTGAGAAGCTGCTGGCCGTCAGTGTAGACTATACTGAGTCGGGTGAACCAAGGGTATAACTCTGTGCAAGGCATCTTCCTCTGTTCCTACTTCTGAGGCAGCCAGCGGGCGCTTGTCTTTTTTTGCTCATTCTCCAGAGCCATCTCATCAAAGCCGTCAACTTACAGATTTGAAAATAAGGGACCAGCAGCCTCGAAAATAAGGGACCAACAGCCAAAATAAGTGATTTTCCAGGCACAGGTATGTTCAACTTCTGAGCCCCTCTGAGCCAAAGGCAGAAAGCCCAGCCAGCAGCCAAATGAAGCCTCATCAATAAGGGACAGCAGCGGGACATGGCGCTGGGATAAGGGGCTGTCCCGCCAAATAAGGGACACTTGACAGCTATGCATCTCATCAGTCAGCTGCATTTGCAGCCATTCTGAGTTCTCAATGGGGAAGGAAGGCATCATCATGAGATAGCTCCTTCCATGGGGTGGGGGTCCAGATCAGTGCAGAAGAAACATTTCCTTGGGGACACACTCACACCCACACCACTTGGCCACTTCACAACAATAAGGTAAGTTTCAAATTCTGCACCCACTGGAATCCTAAAGACATTCTTAAGTGCTCTGAGAACAAAGTGGAATCCAAATTTGGGAGGGATCAGTCCAATGCCCCGCAGTGCAGGTAGGAAAACAGAAGCCTCTTTCACAGGGGGAGGAAACTTGGGAGAAGCTGAAGGACTAAATCTCAAATGCCACTTGGAATGTGCAACCAGCCCTCATGGCTTCCTCTAACCAACAGGGGGTGCTCTGCTCCTTAAGGAGAAGGGAGGGAGGAAGAGGCTGCAGCTGCAGGGGGTCCCAGGTTCAACCCCCCCCCCCGCATCTCAAGGTACATCTGGGTCAAGGCCTCCTATCAGAGGAGGTGGAGGCAGGTGGACCAAGGGTGTGGCCTGGAACAAACAGCTTCCAGTGCAACACAATGGTTAGTGTTGGACTATGGGCTGGGAGGCCAGGATTCCAGCCTGTCCCCTGGCCATCAAGAAGCTCACTGGGCAAGACCTTGTGAGGGGCAGTCGCTGCCTTCCAGCCTAGCCTACCTTGCAGGGCTGTTGCTGTGAGGATAACTTCAGGAGTTAAGGGGAACCATGTGACCACCTGGAGCTCCTCAGAAGAAAAGGCACCATATAAACGCAATAAATAAGTAAATGTGGATGAGCTACATACCGGCCTCTCTGGAGACATAATTGATGCAAGTCCCGCTGGGATTTTGGCGCTGAAGTTCCCTGTGCGAGGGAGAAAGGAGGATCAGCCGGGATGCAAAAACAAAACAAAAATAGTAAAAGATGCTAATTTCATTGCAGGTGGAACAAGTGCCACCTTTGTACCCTTGCCGCTGCTGTTCTTCGTTGCGGAGTCCTTCTCCGAGGAGGGGGAGGCTGTATTCTCTTGGGTGGAGGGGCTGAACTTACCCACCTCCCAGGACGTGTTCCTAGGGCTTGACAGATAGTTGATGGGGTGGGAACAGTTCTGAAATGACACAAAGCAGTTGGACAGCATCCGCCCCCCCCCCGGCAGGTGGCTCCCAGCCCCCAAGGCCACGCTCCACCCTCCGCACTTGGAGGCAGCAAGGCACCTGAATGCCAGTTGCTGGAAACCACAGGGGGGGGCACGGGGGGCGGAGAGCAGTGCTGGATTTAGGGTGGTGCAGGGGACACAAAATCAAGAAGATCCTCTTCTGTGTATCGTTTGCCAAGCCTCACTAAGAACTTAAATTATTATTATTTTTAAAAGAGTACAGACGGACTTCTATTTATAATTAGGCATTTAATTGCACAGCTTTACTTAAGACTTAAAAGATTTGATAAAGATGGAAGAGGAGGCAAGATGGCTTTCGCTAATATGACACAGCATGAAAAAATATATTCCTCCCTTTCACCAAGGCAAGCAGGAGTTATGCGCTGACTGATTTTGCAATGATCTGAGATAACAACTTGGAACAATATACAATGCAGTTGTTTGCAGAGGTCTTTTATATTCATTAGGGTGGTGCAGGGGACACAAAATCAAGAAGACCCATAACTGAGAAGATCTGCTTTGGGGCACCAAATGTTGGCCTTGCACAGGGCGCCATATTCCAAAAGATTGCCAAAGGCTGTCCCTGGGGAGAGTTGCTCTTGCTCTTGACTCCCACTTGTGGGTTTTCCTTGGGGGCAGCTGGCTGGGAACTGTGATAAGAGGACTCTGGAATAGATGGGCCTCCTTTCGTCTGATCCAGAGCAGCCTCTTCTGGTGCTCTTTACGTTTGGAGAAGAAACAGTCAGCCAGAAACAGCCATCACCCAACCAACTTTATAAACCGTATTTTTTGCTCTATAAGACTCACTTTTTCCCTCCTAAAAAGTAAGGGGAAACATGTGTGCATCTTATGGAGCGAATGCAGGCTGCGCAGCTATCCCAGAAGTCAGAACAGCAAGAGGGATTGCTGCTTTCGCTGCGCAGAGATCCCTCTTGCTGTTCTGGCTTCTGGGATTCAGAATATTTTTTTCCTCATTTTCCTCCTCCAAAAACTAGGTGTGTCTTATGATCTGGTGCGTCTTATAGAGCGAAAAATACGGTATTTCCCCCCATATAACCCACATAACAAAACAGAACTTAAAGAGACAAACACATCAAAGCTAAACTGAACTGAACCAAGGTTGACATGGGATGTCAGGTTCACAGGAAGAAATGGCAAAGCTGGTTGTGTGGATACTTGTGACGAGACGCAGAAGGAACGCCGTTGTAAGATATGAGAGAGTCAGGGGGGCTTAAAACACATCTGGAAACATAAATCTATAGCTCAAACCATCAAAGGCGCAAGGAACACTGAGAATAAAAGGCACTATATTACATCAGGAAAATCTTTTCAACCAGTTAGATGCTACCTTTCCAAGATTTCTCAAGAGGCTAGTGGAGGACACAAATGCAATTTTTTTCTCTTTTTTATGCATTTAACAGAATCCTGCCACATTGAGAGAAAAGAGGTCACAATTGTTTTTCTTTCTTTTTTTAATTTTAAAAAAGGGGGTGTACCAGGGATGTTTTTCATTTGATGCAATCAAATTCTATGTATTTTGGACAAACATTTTCCACCTTTCAGCAACCAGCAGGAATGCAGCAATAAAATGGTAATTTAACAAATATTCTGCATTTAATTTTCACCTCTCTTTCCAAAAGAGAGCGAGAGCGAGAGCGAGCGAGCGAGAGAGAGAGAGAGAGAAAGAAATTTCCTTCAAAAAAATTAAAATATTTTCCTTTAGGGTCTTATTCTGTGCTAACTTTAATGGCCACAGGGCAGTGGCCGACATAAGGGGTGCCCTGAATAAGAAAGAGCAGATTTGTTCTCTATTTTGTTCCAGGGGGCAGAAATGGAATCGCTGTTCTGGAAGCCCACAAGGTCTCTAGCACTGGCTGACTCATATGCAGTGGTTTTTAGGGGGAGTTGGAGGGGAGAGGGGCCTTCTGAAGAGGAAAACAGGGTCAGGCAGGGGGAGACCCCAGCACCAGACCACCAAACCTACTGTGAAAGAGAGAGCCTTTTTCTTCTCCTTCATCCGCTGGATGGCATTTCGCACCTGCAAATCAAGCACAAGTATGAAACTGGCCCCTCCAGCCCACAGCAGGAACACAACAAGATGCCTTCAGGCACTAGTGACACTTTTTAAAACAACAACAACAACAACAACACCCCCTGTGCATTTATCTGTATTTGTTGTGGGGTAAGCAGTTACTGGCATTGCAGTGCCAAGGGAAATTCTTCCTCCTTCATGATGATGATTATTTAATTAAATTTATTACCACTTTTTGCCATAGCAACTCAGTGTGACTTACAGAAACAAAACACATACAGTACATTAAATCTGGGGTAGTGGGGGGTGGGGGCGTTCAAAGGTCCCACCCACTCTAAATGGCTGTAAGGTAAAGGGATCCCTGACCATTAGGTCCAGTCATGGCCAACTCTGGGTTTGTGGCGCTCATCTCGCTTTATTGGCCGCCGAGGGAGCCGGCGTACAGCTTCCGGGTCATGTGGCCAGCATGACTAAGCTGCTTCTGGCGAACCAGAGCAGTGCATGGAAACACCGTTTACCTTCCCGCCGGAGTGGTACCTATTTATCTACTTGCACTTTGACATGCTTTCGAACTGCTAGGTTGGCGGGAGCAGGGACCGAGCAACGGGAGCTCACCCCGTCGCAGGGATTCGAACCGCCGACCTTCTGATCGGCAAGTCCTAGGCTCTGTGGTTTAACCCACAGCGCCACCTGCATCCCTTTCTAAATGGCTGCATAGATATTTAAAAGCCAAAGGCCTGGTTTTCGCCTGGTGCCTAAAGAGGTGCAATGACGGTGGCAGGTAAGTCTCTCTGGGGAGAGCATTCCTCAAGTAGGGAGTCACCACAGAAAAGGCCAGTTCTTGTGTTGTCACGGGGGGGGGGGGGGGATGCACACAAAGAAGAGCCTCAGATGACAATTGCAGGGTCTAGGTTGATTCCTGTGCGGGGAGGGGCACCATGGTGGTGTTGGTGGTGAGAAATCCTGGCATTTAATTGTTTTCAAAATGCACCTGCTAGTCGTATGTAGCTGTTTCCTCAGCTGAAGAGGAAAAGGTGGAGGAAAACAGCAGCAACTGCCACCCTCCGTCAGGTGTCATCTGTCCACAGAGGAGTCAGTTGGGGAGCAAAGTTGTCCGACATGCAACAGACTTTGCAGCGGGCTTTGCAGGACTGAGATTGTCCCACAGGCTGGAGGTTTCCTCCCTCCTGCTCTGCGGTGTGGCTGCGTCTTACACGGGGGTTTGGCTCCTAGGGTTCCACGTATATGCGGAAGACTAGCAACCGCTCGCACGAGATCTAGTGGGAACTTGGATGGCCCTAGGGCAGGCATGGCCAAACTCGGCCCACCAGCTGTTTTGGGACTACAACTCCCATCATCCCTAGCTAACAGGACCAGGGGTCAGGGATGATGGGAATTGCAGTCCCAAAACAGCTGGTGGGCCAAGTTTGGCCATGCCTGCCCTAGGAGATCTTGCAAGCAGAATGGCAAGGAGTCAGAATGCCACCACACAGACACACACACGGGAGGATCCAGCAGATTTCAGGGACCCCCAAGGCCGTCACCGTGAGGGTAGATGCCCTTTGCTAGCTGGTTTCACAAGCCATTGATCACATCCTTCCAAGCTCATTTTCTGAAGAGTTGTTGCAGAGAAAACAGGGTGCCAAATCCTGCCCCCTTGCGTAGCGTGGCTGTCCCTTACCTCGCTGTTGTAGATGGCATAGACAAGGAATATGTAGAGACCCTGTAGAAAGACAGAGGGAAGAATCCATGCCAGGGACCTGGAAACAGCCGATGGGCCAGCGTCCTTGCTTTGTTAGCCCCCGCAACAGACATACAGGGAAGGCCAAACGATGTCTCTCTCCATACCAAGGGGCAGAACTGCCCCTTTCGCAAAGAGACGGGCAATTGTCAGCCTTTGGCCTGATTCCATGCGACCGTTGGCTTAATTCATCCAGGGGGAAGGAGGACAAAGAAAAGAGAAAGTTTGGGGTAGACAAAGTGAGAGAAAGGGTCCCTTCCATTTTTTATTCCTGGTAACTGAGACAAACTGAGACAAGACTTTGAAGTTAGAACACAGGTGTGTGTGTGTGTGTGTGTGTGTGTGTGAGGGAGAGAGAGAGAGAGCCCCCACACCAGCCCCCTTCTAAGGCAGCCTACAGCAAAAATTAACTTGGACCAATATGGCCTCAATCCCTAGCCACAGTTTTGTTTCCCTCAGTCCCCCCACCTCCCTGCCCACATCCTGAAGAAGAAGAGCTCTGGTGGACTCAGAAGCTCGCCTCACTATTTTGTGACATTTTGTCTGGTCATAACGGAGGGCCTTTGGGCATTTTTCAAAATAAAAGTGGCACTGCATGCACAAGCCTAGCCTTCCTCTTCCTCTTCCTCCTCTCAGGACATTTGGCGTTTTCCGCTCTAGAGCTGGCACAACTCGCAGCAAGGAGCGGTTCAGGGATGTCTCAAACAAATACAGTACGAATGAATTAACTGTGCGTTGTGTGAAATGACACATCCTTTTGTCCATTTCCTCTCTCAGAATGCAAGCTGCCTCAGAAGTCTCGGATGATGAACCTTTAGAAACACAACTGCCGGCCAAGAGTTTTCCTAGCGCATCCCTCTCCCCCGCCCCCCCCCAACTTAAACAACATCCTGCTCTGAGTCCCTGAGCTTGGCACTGGGATGGGGAGAAGAGTCTCCTCTCATAATTACTACACCCTCCTGCTGTGCTCCTCTGATGCTTTGCCCCCTTATCAGGACAGAATCACTTCCTGTGTTCCTCCAGCTATCAGGAAGCTTTGCAGCTGATGCACTAATTGTGGCCGGCATCTGTGCAACAAGCCCCACTCCTCCACAGGCTGGGGCAGGAGTGCTGCACACTCTGGCACTGACATAACCTTCGTGGATGATGCAGGGCGGCTGCTCATCCTCAGAACAAACACTCCCCTCCCTCTTATTGGCACCGGTGCTCGGAGCAGAGCAGATTGGGGGAGGAAGGTATGGTCCTTTGAATGTCCGCTTGTCTTGTTTCATGAAAGCAATTCTCTGAATAAAGCTCAATTTGTGTGCTGGACACCTCCTTCCTATCCTTTCACAGGAGATGTCCAAATTACTTTTCCTGCTGCTTTGGAGGGCAGGCCCTTAACCAATGGATTCAAATGGCGAGAATGGGAATTCCAACTAAACTTTCTGGCAGTTATGAGACAGTAGAACCAGACAGAAGAGAAGACTCCCTGGAAAAGACCCTGATGTTGGGGAAGATGCGAGGGCACAAGGAGAAGGGGACGGCAGAGGACGAGATGGTGGGACAGTGTTCTGGAAGCTACCAGCATGGGTTTGGCCAAACTGCGGGAGGCAGTGGAAGACAGGAGTGCCTGGCGTGCTCTGGTCCATGGAGTCACGAAGAGTCGGACACAACTAAATGACTAAACGACAACAACAACAAAAAGAACCAGACTCCCTCAGAAGGACTCTCCCCACTTGGATGTTTTCTTGGGCACCCATCCGTCAGGGACACTGTAGTTGTGATTTCCTCGTTGAATAAGGTTGGGCTTGTGAGGGAAATGGCAGGGTCCCTTCCAACCGTACAGTTCTGTGATTCTGTAATTCTACTCTGATTCACGAAGCTAGTCGTATTTTGACTAGAAAGGGGTCCCTTCAAATGGACAGGTGTGCTAGGGAGCCCCTATAGAAGTGTGGGAGGGAGGAGGGAGGGGAGAGAGGAAGACTTTGGAAGGAAGGAGCAATTGTTTTCTCAATAACAAATAATAAATTAATAATTTTTTATTTATATCCCGCCCCCCCGCAGCCGAAGCTGGGCTCAGAGCGGCTAACAACAATAAAACAATACATTCTAAAATCATTTCATTATAAAATTAATTCAAATCAAATTGATACAGGTCACTCACTGCTTGCTTGAGGGTTATGATCTGGGGACTGAGCGTAAGGCCAGAATGAGGTCTAGCCAGAACCACCCTTGCAACCTCCCCCCCCCCCCCGCATGGGTGATCTTACCTCTCTGAAGCTGTGAGCCAAGCGGACCTTGCCCCCAAAGCAAGGCAGAGGTTGTAAGCTCCTCTCCCTTGCTTACTGGGATCTGGGAATTCCTCACATGGAATTGCCCGCTAAGCAAGGCACAGAGCTTAAAAGGTTTCCCCACACCACAGAAAGAGCTTTTAAGCTCTCAGACTTGCGTGCGCTTAATTTGCGTGATTTGCAACTGGCCAATTGGCTGGCGCATAAAGTTGAAATCGCACAGGTTGTGAGTTACCTGTGTGAATTGAACAACATCTGAAAGAAGCTCTTGCTGGATGGAGGAGAAGCAGTCGCTGAGCAAGAGGGAGCGATTTCAGCCGTGGCCAAACACCAGGAAGCTGGTATGGTCAGGGCCTCCCCTGCTGCACAGTGTTGGATATTGCAAGGCCAGCTCTGGACCGAATGTTCAGCGAGAGAACGACTGACGCTCAAGCTGGCCTCCTTTTGAAGCTCTTCCTCCCTGACGGTGAAGGGGAAGGCACTCTGCATGTGCTCAAAGGCATCTTTGCCGTCACAAGGTGCAGCCTCCAGCATGGGCAACTGATCCTGGTGTCTGTGTATGTTCACGCACAGACACACGTGTCTGAGAGATATTTTGCAGGGAAGGTCTGCCTTCCGAGGGAGCTTACCTGGAGGGAGTTCAGCACAATGAAGATGTAGGCCCAGGTGATGCTGACGTGCACAAGAACACCACACACCCAGGTCAGACCCAGGACTGGCAGAAGCACCAGCACTGGCTTGGCTGTTGCCCTGGAAGAGGACAAAGGGGGTTGTGGGTTTGGAGCGGGAGGCAAGAGAAAAAGCAGGCAGTCAACTCATCTGCAGCCAAAGTCAGTGTCAGGGGAGCAAGTCTTTGCCGGTGATGATTACTGTGATTACTAAGTCTCAACACAGGTCTCAAAAACAAGCCATGTCAGATGACTCCCATTTCTTTTTTGATAGAGTTTGCAGATGACACCAAATTTGGAGGGGTAACTAATGCCACAGAAGACAGAATTCGAAATGACCGTAACACATTGGAGAACTGGGCCCAAGCTAAGAGAATGAACATCAGCAGGGACAAATGTCAGGTTCTGCAATAATACAAGCACAACATGTAGGCTAATACAGTAGTTAGTAGAAAATATACAGTAGAATAATCATATCATTCAAATTATAGGAGTAAGCCAATCAAAGTTCGTATGTACAATACAACAGAGTGGTAACGAGGACCGTCAAACCGTGTGTTCAAAACAGATGTCTAATAATAATAATAATAATAATAATAATAATAATAATAATAATAATTTATTTATACCCCGCCCATCTGGCTGGGTTTCCCCAGCCACTCTTCCAACAAAACACTAAAATACAATAACCTATTAAACATTAAAAGCTTCCCTAAACAGGGCTGCCTTCAGATGTCTTCTAAAAGTTTGGTAGTTGTTTTTCTCTTTGACATCTGGTGGGAGGGCGTTCCACAGGGTGGGTGCCACTACCGAGAAGGCCCTCTGCCTGGTTCCCTGTAACTTGGCTTCTTGCAGTGAGGGAACCTCCAGAAGGCCCTCGGCGCTGGACCTCAGTGTTTGGGTAGAACGATGGGGGTGGAGACGCTCCTTCAGGTATACTGGACCGAGGCCGTTTAGGGCTTTAAAGGTCAGCACCAACACTTGAATTGTGCTCGGAAATGTACTGGGAGCCAATGTAGGTCTTTCAAGACCGGTGTTATGTGGTCTCGGCGGCCGCTCCCAGTCACCAGTCTAGCTGCCACATTCTGGATTAGTTGTAGTTTCCGGGTCACCTTCAAAGGTAGCCCCACATAGAGCGCATTGCAGTCTAAGGACAGTTTCACAATAGTCTTTCAAAAGTTTCAACAGAAGACATCTCAAAAGCCTCAAAAGGACAGTGTCTCCGGAATGATACTACTGTTTTGTAATAGTCTTCATCAGTTGGAAATAAGATACAAGGCATACAACCGATGAATGAATGAACTGAGCTACCAGCATACACATTGTAAAATAAAGCAGAATATACAAAACAGATTAAATAAAGGCACATACCCGATATTTTTCAACAGAATATGTAAGAAAGATTCAAGCTAAGGATCAGTGCTCACTAGATAGTGTAGCTGCTGATACTTGAGACACAATTGCACAGGACATACAAAGCAAGTCACAAGTGTTCCCAATAACAATATACTTAAAGGAACAGTATGGCATATATAGCATGCAGAAACAAAGTAGACCCATGAAAAACAAATATACAGAGGAATAGTATTAAATGAGCTTTTGTTAAATGAGTACAAAATGAACTTTTGAAACCTTTGAGACGTCTTCTGTTGAAACTACTTAAAGACTATTGTGAGTCTGTCCTTAGACATCTGTTCTGAACACACGGCTTGACGGTCCTCGTTACCACTCTGTTATATTGTACATACGAACTTTGATTGGCTTACTCCTATAATTTGAATGATATCATTATTCTATTATATATTTTCTACTAACTATTAGCCTACATGTTGTGTTTGTATTGTTGTGCATGGTTCTTATTGCAACACAGGGGTTTGTTTTAGGTTCCGCACTTAGGCAGATGCACAAATATAGGATGAGGGACACCTGGCTCACTAGCAGTACATGTGGGGAGGACCTAGGGGTCTTAGTGGACCACAAGCTTAACATGAGCCCACGGAGTGATGCAGCAGCAAAAAAAGGCAAATGCATAAACAGAAGTCGAGTGTCCAGATCATGGGAAATCATAGTCCAATTATGGGCACCACAATTTAAGAAGGACGCTGACAAGCTGGAAGGTGTGCAGAGGAGGGTGACCAAGAATGATCAAGGGTCTGGAAACCAAGGCTTATAAGGAACACTTGAAGGAGCTGGGTCTGTGTAGCCTGGGAAAGAGGAGATATGATGGCCATCTTCAAATATCTCAAGGGCTGTCAGGTGGAAGAGGGAGCAAGCTTGTTTTCTCCTGCCATGGAGGATAGAACTCAAACCAATGGCTTCAAGCTGTGCAAGCTGGTCTGTTGGGGCCAATGGGGCCCCACCAATCTCAGCCTGTCTTCTTCCTTATAACTGGCCAGTGGGTGACCCTGCCTGTCATTCACTCTGGCTTCATCTCCTTGTCCTCCTCTCTACTAATCCCAATGGGGATCAGCTGCTATTGCACATTCCTGCCTTGCAGGGGGTTGGAATGGATGACCTCAGGATCCCTTCCAACTCTAAAGATAAAGGTAAAGGGACCCCTGACCATTAGGTCCAGCCGTGGCCGACTCTGGGGTTGCGGCGCTCATCTCGCTCTATTGGCCGAGGGAGCCGGCGTCCAGCTTCCGGGTCATGTGGCCAGCCTGACTAAGCCGCTTCTGGCGAACCAGAGCAGCACACAGAAACGCTGTTTACCTTCCTGCCGGAGCGGTACCTATTTATCTACTTGCACGTTGACGTGCTTTTAAACTGCTAGGTGGGCAGGAGCTGGGACTGAGCAACGGGAGCTCACCCCATCGTGGGGATTCGAACCACCAACCTTCTGATCAGCAAGCCCAAGAGACTCAGGGGTTTAACCCACAGCGCCACCTATGTCCCTCCAACTCTACAATTGACTTCTATGGCCATGTTCACATTAAAGCACTAGGATACCAATTTAAACCATTTTGGCTTCCCCAGAGAATCCTGGGCGCTGCAGCTGACATTGTGAACCACCCTGTGACCTTCAGGTGAAGGGCAGTGTAGAAACTCAAGCAGAAGTAGCAGCAGTTTGCTAAGGGAGTTATTTAGGAGGCACTTATTCCCCACCCAGAGCTGCAATTCCCAGAGCAGTTTAACAATCAATCCCTCCCATATAAATACACATGACCAAATGATCTCATGGCTGGCGCACTCCTACTAAATATTATTTTATGTCAAGGTTTATGAATGCTTGATATATTTTGAATAAATATCAACTATGGAATATATTTCACACTATTTATCCTTTTTAAGCTGTATTATCTTGTACTTTTAGTCCTCTTGACATTATTGCTGTTTTTATGATGTATGTGAGTATGATGTTTTAATCATCACATGTGCAAATTTTATTTTATTTTTTTAAAAAATACTTTAAAAAGACAATCAATCCCTCTTTGTCAGGGAACTCTGGGAACCATAGCTCTGTGAGAGAAACAGGGTGTCTCCTAACAATTAGTAAACCTTAGTAAACTACAGCTCCCAAAGCTCTTTGTGGGACGGCATGACCGTTCAAAGCGGTATTGCAACACTTTAAATCTGTGGTGGGAATGTGGCCTCTGATTCTATTTTATTGTTTAAAGTATTTATATCCCACCTTTTCCTCGAAGTCGCTTGAGGTTGGGTACATGGTTCTCCCCTCCTCACAACCCTGCGAGGTAGGCTAGGCTGAGAGGCAGTGACTGGCTTCCAAGGACACCCAGTGAGCTTCTTGGCCAGGCGTGGATTCGAACCCTGGTCTCCCCGGTCCTAGTCTGACCCTCCAAGCACTGCATCACCACTGGCTCTCACACTTCTTCTCCCTAGCAAATGGCATCCAGATAGATGTCCTTCTGCTTCTCTGGTGCCCTTCTCTGGAGGGGGCGGGGGCAGCCCCCAGGGGCCTCCGGGACTCACCAGATCTGGATGCCAATCTGCTTTTCCAAGCTGCTGTTGGGGGTCAGCATCCTTGACCGTCGCCGTGCACTGGAGACAGTCACCATCACCACTCGGAAAAGCACAAAGGTGTTCACCTGCAAAGGAGAGGGGCGAGAGGGTCAGGGGCTGGACCTGAAACAGCAGTCAGCGGCTTTAAGAGGTGGCAGTTGTGGAGGGGGGAGATTTCCTAGAATCCTCCTCTCAGGGAATACGGTAACACTGTCCCCCCCCCCCCCGTATATTGTTGTGTAAATCAGAGTTATCTCCCACACACACAGAAAGTAATTCACCCTGCGGTCTGCAGAGTTCTTCTTGGTCTTGTGAAGGCGCCGAGTTTGAAAACCACTGAATCCCAACATTTGTTCACATGCACCCAGTCCTGCTCTTAACAGAGAAATCTGAGGGTTCCCTTGGACAAAAAACAAGGACACCAGCCAGGAATACCAGCCACCAAGTGGAACAAGATGGAAGCCCTGAACAAGAGAGAACCCAAACTTTTATTAGCTGCTAATCCCCATGTTACACCCCCCCAAACTACATCACTCATACATCACGGTTACATCATGAAAGGGGAACCATGGGGCAGGGTCCAGGATGCTTAGATTCCTGGCACCAGACCTCCCCTTCCATCTTGTTCCAAGCCTACTGGGTGCTGTTTTGCTCTGGTTTTTCTGGCTGGTGTCCTTGTTTTTTGTCCAAGGGAGCCCTCAGATTTCTCTGTTAACACTGCCACACATGGTAGCAAGAACCTTTTGCACTGCAAACCCTGCCAGTGAAAGGAGGAGGCCCCCCCCTTTCCTGACACACTCACCGTCAGGACGAAGAGGACCGGCCCCACAAAAGCCCAGATGATGTCCGTCTGCACATTCAGCCAGCAATGGTTCTCTGCCACGTACTTGTTGAATGACGTGGCCAGGGTCACACCAACAATAACCACAGGAAGCCCTGAAGAGGCAAGCAGGGAAGGTGAACTGCCAACTTTCCTTTTGCATACAACCTGCCCTGGGGCAACTGAGGGGTTCTTAAGCTGTTGGGCCCAAGGCCTGGGGTGGGACTTGGGGGCCTTATCCAGTTGGCCAGTCTCAGGAGACCTCCTAAGAGCCCATTTTCCTTTGCTTCCCAGCAGAACACAGGGGCCCCCTCCACGCATCCTTTCTATTGTGCATTCATGACAATTTGTGCTCATGGTGGTATCTAGGGAGGGCAGTTATACGTGAATCTGTGTCCCAGTTTCACAGGGACTTTTCCTGGAATTATAGAAGCTGTCCTAGTTTCTGAATTGATTCTGGAATGTCCCGCATTTCCTTTTTCCTCCCCTTCACGTCTCAGAGAACAATTCAAAGTGGTGTGGGAGGGCAGGTGGGTGCTGATGATACTGGAAATAAAATACCTGCCCCAAATGAAGGAAATGGTGAGGCTGGCATACGAAGCACTTCCTATAATCTTGACGGAAAATGTAATAAATCCACTTTGAATTCTTTAACTGCAAAGCTTCAGCAGCCAGCCATTTATTAGGAAATGTGTGGAGTGTTGATTCCTTTATTGTAGATGACCTACTCAGAAAGAAGTCCCACTGTATTCAATGGAACTTACTCCCAGGTAACTGGGTAAAGACTTAGACTGCAATCCTAAGCATTTTTACTCAGAACTAAGTCCCACTGAGTTCAACAGGATTTATTTGCTGGTATGTTCTGGATAATTCTCCCAGTTTCCATTATCGTTATCATCATCATCATCTTTTCCCCTCAAGGGAGCTTATAGGCTAAAATTTATTTCATTCTGTTTATCTGTGGAAAGTGTTGTAAATGATCCCTGCCCTCGCACATTTTTCCTTACAACAATTCTGCAAGGTAGGTTCAGTGGAGAGGTTGTAACTGGCTCAAGGTGACCCATGTTGATGTGCAGGTAATGTCTATGCCAGCAGTGGGAGAAACTTCCTGATGTAGAAGACGATGTCCCTGTTTTCATCAGAGAAAATTCTGGAGGGGTTGCAAAAGCTTTTGAGCTCTAGCTATGCTCTATGGTTATACTGCCTCATTTCTGAATCAGCACAGGCTCCATTATCCCCCTGCTTAAATCATGCATACTATGATTAGAGTTGGAGGGCAACTGGTTGAGCCCCCTTCTGCAATGCGATAGGGCAAGAATGCCCCTCAGGACGGCCGTACAGTAGTACCTCAGTTTACGAACTTAATCCATTCCGGAAGCCCGTTCTTAAACCGAAACTGTTCTTAAACTGAGGCGTGCTTTCCAGGGCAGTCTTAAGCATATGTGGCACCGGGGTGCAAAGATCCGCCCGGCGCCCCCCCCCCCCGATTGCCCAGTCCCAGGTGCACAGGAGGGGGGAGCCGGCCGGCTGCCTCAGGTCTCTCTGGCTTGGTTGCCCTCAAACTCGCAGTGCAGAACCACCCGCAGCAGAAGAGCCCACCACGGTGCTCTGACCAACGAGCGGGCTCTTCCCCGGACTCAACTCTCAGGCCCTGGACTCTTGGCCTGATGCCCCTGAGAGCCCGGTGCCTGGGTGCCCCGCACCCCTAGTGCCTATGGGTAAGACGGCCCTGGTGCTTTCCCTAATGAGGCCTCCCGCTGCTGGTGCCCTTCCACCGTTCAGATTCCATTCTTAGACTGAGGTAAAGTTCCCAAACCGGGACACTACTTCCGCTTTTGCGGAGTTCATAAACCGAATCGTTCTTAAACCGGACTGCTCTTAAACCGAGGTACCACTGTAATGTGGTCACCCTGGGAAGCATTGCAAAACTACTAATAAAGTGTGGCGATGTGTGTCAAACAATTGCTAATGCACTGTTATGGCATCAGCAGCATGTTTCAGAATACCCCCACAAAACCCCCAAAGTCTGGAGGGCCTGCCCAGCTGCTTCTGGTTCAAATAAAACTTCTTTCAGGTCCACCTGAGCACCCAATGGACAGCCACAGCTTAAAGGCCTTTTGTGTTCCACCTGTGTCCTTTCCTCTTTGAGCTATGAACAGTCACCTAGGGCTGGCCTAAAACACATAGGGGCAAAAATGGACGAGTTGCTCCCCCATCACCCCATCACCTGATCCAAATAAAGAAGCGGTTGGATCTTATTTCACCTATGGAAATTATGTGAAAGCCATCTTATTTGAAGGGCTGTCACAAGGAAGATGCAGGGAACCTTGTTTTTCTCTGCTTTGGAGGATAAGACCTGAAACAATCAATTCCAATGGCAAAAAGAAGATTCCTTATGTTCAAAGGAAGAGCCTTCTGGCAGTAAGAGCTGTTAGGCAGTGGAACAGACTCCCTTGGGAAGTGATGGACTCTCCTTGGTTAGAGGTTTCCACACAGAGGTTGGGTGGCCACCTGTCAGGGATGCTTGAGCTGAGATACCTGCATTGCAGGGTCCCTTACAACTCAGATTCTGTGAGAAAAGAGAAGCAGACTGGCTTAGGCGGAGCAGGAGAGGCAGAGGGGACACCTGAGGAGCTCCGGGCGAAAGCCTGAGGAACTGTCTCTGCTGCCTGAGGCAGTCGCCTGAGCCATTTGGGTAGCCCCTGGCAACTAATCACCCAACGGCCACGGGCACAGATCCACCTCCCCATACAGTGGTTAAGATGGGAACAGGGTTTGTCTAAACTGGATTGAGCCATCTGTAGGAGTATGGCTTTCAAAAGAATCAGAAGTCAGCTTGGCTGCCTGCCCCCTCTTCCCCTCCCTCCCTCCCTCATCACCACTGGGACACAGACCCCATCCAGTCACGTAGTAGAACCGCATCCGCCGGTCCTCGCTCATGTTCACAGCCACCACTTTGCTCCACAGGAGAAGACCTTCCACCAGCATCCAGGCGAAGGCAGCCATGAAGAAGAGGTGCAGGAAGGCCGTGACGGCAAAGCACACCCCCTGGGGAGAGGAAGGGAAGGAAGGGCAGGAGGCCGTGGGAGGTGAGGGCGAGGGGCTAGGGATCCATTGGCAGGAAAAGCAGGACCAGAACAGGTCTCTGTCCGGCTGGCAAAGGTGGGTAGGTCCCCCACGAGGTCTCTCCCAGCTGCCTGCCCTTCCTACCTGGTTGGTTTTGGCCAATTCGCTGAACATGAGCAAGGCCTCCGCAGCTGCCAGCGCGAATATCAGGTTCTTGTGCACTGTGGTCCTCTCGCTCTTGGGGACACTGCAGGGAGGGAGGGAGGGAGGGAGGGAGGATGGGGAGATGGGAGTCAAGAAACAAAGTAATGAAATCCCCTCTATAAAAGATTGGATCCAAAAGCTGACAGAATATGCCGAATTAGATGGTCTATCAGAAAAAATAAAGAATAAATCAAAACAGGAATTTGTTTCAAAACGGGAGGTTTTCAAAGAATATCTGAAAAATAAATATAGTAGTTTAAATTCTGTTGCAGCATTCGAGGAACTTCAGTAATAGTTGCAAGGTAGATATAAGAAATTAGATATATTAAGAAAAATTATGATAAAAGTGTTTATTGGCAATAAGTAATATGAAATTGAAATATGGACTAGACGGGAGGTTGGGTCTTTAGTGTTAAGACCAATATATGTTTTATTGTTTGCTAAGAAAATTATGTGTCTATGGCTATTCCTGTGTGTAATTTGGTATTTGTGTTTTTTTCTTTTTTCTTGCAGTATCAATAAAAATCTTTAAAAAAAAGAAACAAAGTTGGGAGTGCAACGCCCCCCCCTTTTTTGACTGTTCAAATTTTTAAAAATTACTAAAGTTTTTCCACACTACAAGAACAGCTACGAAAGCTACAAACAGAATACGTATAATATGGAGACTTCTCCTAGAGGCAGTTATTAACCCCCCCACCCCCACCTACAGAGGATAGCAGCCCCCTCCCACCTGGGACCTCTCCTTCGTCCTCCCTGCCTCTCACCTTGGAGAACCAGCACTTCTGGGAGAGCCATTCCGGATACCCAGGTCCCCTGCTGGTCAAGTCCCCTCACACGCTTAGGAGACGGGATGCAGAACCTGCAGCCCCCCCCCAATGACCATGCACTCTGCTGGCTGGGGCTGGTGAGAGTCCCTGCAATGCCTGATCCCTACGGTGGAGCCACACTCATGCAAAGTACTCAAGCAAGAACAGGGAGCGCTTTGCACCCCGTCATAAGGAACATAGCATGCCTGCAGGATCAGGTCCATGGTGGTCCACCCAGCCCGCATTCCTGTTCTCACAGTGGCCAAACAGTCCTCTCTCCTCCTGGTGTTTCCAGCAACTGGCATTCAGAAGGATCGTTGTCTCCAACTGTGGAGCCGGAGCAGAGCCGTCCTGGCTAGGAGCCATCAATAGCCTTCCTCCTCCTCCTCCTCCTCCCCCCCTCCCCCTCCTCCATCTCCATGAATTTGTCCGGTCCTTTGGAACTCATTACCACAGGAGGCAGGGATCCCCTCCAACTGGGATGGCTTTGAAAGAGGATGAGATAAATTCATAGAGGAATAGGGGGCGGACTAGGGATGGGACCACATAACACCTGCATTGGCTCCCAATATGTTTCCAAGCACAGTTCAAAGGGTTGGTGCTGACCTCGAAAGCCCTAAACGGCCTCGGTCCTGTATACCTGAAGGAGCGTCCCCCATCGTTCTGCCTGGACACTGAGGTCCAACACCGAGGGCCTTCTGGCGGTTCCCTCCCTGAGAGAAGTGAGGTTACAGGGAACCAGACAGAGGGCCTTCTCAGTGGTGGCGCCCGCCCTGTGGAACGCCTTCCCACCTCCCACCTCTTTAAAAGACATCTGAAGGCAGCCCTGTTTAGGGAAGTTTTTAATATTTAATGCTGTATTGTTTTTAACACTTGATTGGAAGCCGCCCAGAGTGGCTGGGGAAACTCAGCCAGATGGGCTGGGTATAAATAAATTATTATTATTATTATTATTATTATTATTATTATTATTATTATTACTACTATTATGGCTCTGCTCTGTTTCCACAGTTGGAGGCAGGAATCTGGGGCAGGGACTGGCAGGGCCCTGACGAGTGTGCACTGGGGGGAGGAGGCTTGGAGTCGGACTCAGGAGTGGGGGGCAGTGGTTTGTGGAGGCCTGTGGCATCCAGGAATCAGAGGCAGAGGCAGCTTCCAAGCTGGAGGCAGAGGCAGGCCGGGCAAGTGAACCGCCAGTCGCCTCCCCTGCATTTTGTCTCCCAAACCAGGAAGGGGCTGAAGAGGGAAGAGCAGAGGCATCTTCCATGCAGGTGTAGTCTCTGGCTACATGCACACAGCCCACTGGGGAAAGGTGCATATGGGGGAGGGGGAGGGATTCCTGGTTGCTGCAAGTGCTTCCTAGAGCACAGACCTGGGGCAGCTGCCTAGATCTTAGATTGGTGTGTGGGGGGGTATCCAGGATAGCACAAGAGGGTTCTTGTGCTCGGATTTTGCTTGTGGGGTCCCCCTCTGGCATCTGGGGGGGCCACTGTGAGAACTGGACTAGATGGGGCCCCCCATTGGCCTGATCCAACAGAGTGTCATGATGTTCTTCTGTAAGGAAATCGCCCCCATCTTACACCCGTGTTGCTTCTGGAGACGTGGCCCTGATCCAGCCTTACCCAACTGCCAGGAAGAGGACGAAGGTGACGATCAGGGCGCAGAACGAGACACCACAGCCGACAAAGGTCAAGGTCTTCAGGGTTGACTCCTCCTCTGCACTCCTCTGCTCAAACACACAGGAACAGCTAGCTAAGCAGAGTCAGCTTACTGTTAGGCAAAGTGAGGCAGCTGCCTCAGTTGGTGGGTGTTGGGGTAGGGGCAACCCCTGGCTATTCCACCCAAGCCCCTCCCCAGCCATTCCCTTTTACTGGTGGATAGAGCTGGGTAGGCCACACAGGATGTCCTGCAAACCACCCCCACCCGCCCTCAAAAAGCCCACTTGGCTGAGGTGTGGTGGACTGCCCCATTATTATTATTATTATTATTATTATTATTATTATTATTATTATTCCTCCTAGTACTACTACCATTTATTACCCATTCATTACCCCAAAGTCCCAGGGCAGGTTACTACAACTAAAGCACAACATTGAAATCAATTTAAAACAACTTGAAAGTGTTGGAAAAAAGCAAATACATTTCCTTCTCTTGAGCTTCTATTTCATGCATGTGTTGCTTCAAACCACATGAGGACGCTGTTTGCCTAGCAATCTATCCAACACTTGCTTGGGGCCTCTATAAGTTAACTGCACCACTAAAAGCTGAACCATTTTGTGTTCTCTCGTCCAACATGTTGAGACAAGATGTTTGGTACTTCTCTCTTTTATCCTACTCATTCTGTTAATAGCTCCTGCATGAATAAAGCCTTTGAACTCCAGAAACAGTAAGTGGTTATTTCAATCTAATTTACCCGGGCTGCAAGCTCTCCTAACAAAAATTACAGAAATTACACGGATCCAAATACATACACCTCAAGTTTCAAAAGCCAAGGTAAAGAGGTGTGTCTTCAGTATTTGAGTTACAGATAGGTAGCCGTGTTGGTCTGCCATAGTCAAAACAAAACAAATTCCTTCCAGTAGTACCTTAAAGACCAACTAAGTCAGTTCTTGGTATGAGCTTTCGTGTGCATGCACACTTCTTCAGATACACTTCTTGGTATGAGCACACGAAAGCTCATACCAAGAACTGACTTAGTTGGTCTTTAAGGTACTACTGGAAGGAATTTGTTTTGTTTTCAGTATTTGAGTAAAGCTGTATAATGAAGGTGCCAGACACACCTCTGTGGCGAAAGAGTTATCCAGCTGCCAGTGCAAACCTGTGGCTTTTGTATGTGGGGTGGAGAAAGAGGCACCACATTGCTATTCATTGCAGGCAGAAAAAACATTTTGGGATGGCACTAAGGCCTGTTCCTCTGCCCCCCAACCTGCCCGCCCCCTGGCTCCCTTAAGCAAAGGGTTCAGTCTCTCTCACCTGCACTTCGTAGACCTGCAGCAACACTGCAAAGTTGGTGGTGTGGTTGCAAGAGCAGGTGGTGAATTCCAGGTGGGAGGTGATAACAGAGCAGCCTGCAGTGGACCAGCCTCCTCCTCTTCCTCCTTTGGGGCTAGCAGGGCGTGAAAGGAGAGGGGGGGGGGAGAAGCCCAACAGGGACCGAAGGACAAACAATTCAAAGTGTTGGTGCTGACCTTGAAAGCCCTAAACGGCCTTGGCCTAGTATACCTGAAGAAGCGTCTCCACCCCCATCATCCATCCCAGACGCTGAGGTCCAGCTCCGAGGGCCTTCTGGTGGTTCCCTCACTGCAAGAAGCCAAGTTACAGAGAACCAGGCAGAGGGCCTTCTCGGTAGTGGCACCTGCCCTGTGGATCACCCTCCCATCAGATGTCAAGGAAATAAACAACTACATGACTTTTAGAAGACACCTGAAGGCAGCCCTGTTTAGGGAAGCTTTTCATGTTTGATGCATTACGGTATTTTAATATTTTGTTGGAAGCCACCCAGAGTGGTGGGCGGGGTATGAATTATTATTATTATTATTATTATTATTATTATTATTATTATTATCATCTCCAAGTCCAGCAGCACCCAATGAGGGGAGTCAGCAGCAAACAGCTGCTGAAACCAGAGAGAAGCACAGAGCTTTGGTTGCCCCAGAAAGGTTTGCTGATAAACAGGGGGCTCTTAGCCAAACCAGAGTGCTCCCCCCACCCCCACCAACCACCCCCAAGGGTTTAAGCAGTGAGATTACTTAGAGGGGTATTAGGAGGAGAGGGGGCAGCAGAGGTGGGTATTGGAGGTGCAAAGGACTCATCAGACCTCACTGGATCTAGCTCATCAATTTTGTTGAATTAGAATTGTAGTATTGGAAGGGACCCTGAAGGTCATGTTTAGGGAAGCTTTTAATGTTTAATAGGTTATTGTATTTTAGTGTTCTGTTGGAAGCCGCCCAGAGTGGCTGGGGAAACACAGCCAGATGGGTGGGGTGTAAATAATACATTATTATCATCATCATGATCATCTAGCCCAACGCCCCTCCAACACAAGAATGAAAGTAAACAGTTTTGATTGGATTTTGAATAAACGTGCAATTACTTGCTGCTGCTTTGAATTTTATCGTGTTGTCGTCCTCCTTAGTGGACGGAGCAAACCGCTATTCTAAATAATGGTTTTGACAGGGAAGCCGGAACCAGCGGTCAGTTTGTGGAACCCTGGAAAGGTTTGGGAAGAACTGGGCCAATGAACTGCAGAGCTGGGTGTCCAGTAAGCCCAGTCCCAGCCACCATGACCAGAAGAAGGGACAACAAGCACTCAGCAGCCCCCTCAACACAAGGAACATGAGAAGAAGCTGCCCTATGCTGAGTCAGAGTACTGGTCCACCCAGCTCTGCACTGTCAACTCTGGCAGGCAGCAGCCCTCCAGGATTTCAGGCAGGGGGGGGTCTCACCCAGTCCCACCTGGAAATGCCAGGAATTGGACCAGGGACCTTCTAAATGCAGAGCAGCTGCTTTTTCGGGGAGCCATGGTGCCTCCCTTAAAAACAAAGCAAGGTGCCAGTCCTCACCACTACACTTGAGTTGAACGAAACATGTCACCCCCTCCTCGCCTTGAGTCCCAAGTGCTGCCACCTTTCCAAATGAGCACAAAGGTTCTGGACCTGAGAAGGATCCTCTTTGGTGAAGGCCAGCCCCCCTCCCCCTGGAGTTTTTGGCAAAGCCCCACCATCTGCTCCTTGATGACCCAGACAAGGAAACAACATCCCACGTCAGACCATATTTACGGTGCACTGAGCATCCTGCATTCCTCGCAGGCCATAATTCTCCAAGCGACTCTCTTCTGTCGCAGGCTGGAGGCATAATTCAGTGGGGCCTCCAGGGAAAGGTCACTCATTTGCAAATAACTTTGCAGAAGGGAGCCTCCCTCCGCAACAAAAGGCTCCTCGTAGCAGGTTGGGGTGTTAAGAATAAACACATAACAGTCTTATCAATCTCAGGCAAGGGAGTGAATTGGTTGACTGACTGAACACAGGAGGCATAAGGGTCTCCCATTTTTCAGGCACACTTGGAAATGTAAGCAACTGCCATGGGAACAAATAAATACCCATTTCACAGGGGGGGAAACTGACATTGCACAGAACACCCTCAAAGCAGCAGGTAAAGCATGGCAACATCTTCCCATCAACACAAATTCAAATAAATAAGTCAATAAAAACCCAATTTGAAAGGGGAGGGAGAAAAACTCAGAGGGGCAGGGGGTGTTGGCGGGCACCAAGGCAGGGATGAGTGAACCATTCAATGTCAGTTTCTCATTTTTCCATCAGTGAGTTCCTTTCTCCACACTTCCACATGACTTTGCAATTTCTTTTTATTTAGAAAAAGTCCTCATGAGAAATCATCAGCCATTTTAGTGCAAATTTCTCTTGACATACGCATTTGTGTATGCAATTCTGGCTGGCAAATCCATTTTTGCAAAACTACTTTCTCTAATACAACGCATGTTTGTATATTATTTTCACTAATATGGGCATTTTTATTCACACTTTTAACCCAAGTATATGTATTTATTTTATTACTTGCTTTGCAAAAAATTGTGAAAGGTGTGGATTTCAAACAGCAGCTGAGTTTTTGTTTGCATCTTGTTTCAGAAACTGCTAATCAGGTATGTCTGCCTCTAACTATGAACCGTGTCAAATTTCTTCCCCATCTGAGGGTGTCCAGAGGTGCCATGCTGTGGACCCCAGAACCAGAGATTTTACAGCAGAGCTTCCCAAACTTTTCATGTTGGTGACATACTTTTAGACATGCGTCATCATTTCGCGACACAGTAATTCAGTTTTACTAGGAAACCGGAGGTTAAACTAACTCCTTTCCAGCCCTAAGTGGAGAGTATGGAGCATTCGCCTGACACACCTACGCACTGCAGCCGACACACTAATGTGTCACAACACAGTTTGGAAAGCTCTGTTTTACAGGAAGGAACTCTGACCCAGATTTCATACTTCCGCATGTGAGCTGGATCTGCTCAGCCTGCAAAAGAGGAGACCGAAAGGAGATGAGAGACGGATCTTCCTCTGACGTGCTCTCCCACGGAAGATGTGGCAAGCTTGTTTTCCACTGCTCTGGAGGGTGGGACCCAGACCAAGGGATTCAGATGACAAGAGAGGCATTCAGACTAGATATTAGGAAGAAATTTCTGACGGGAAGAGCTGTTTGACAGTGGAATGGACTCCCTCCGAAAGAGGTGGAACTCTGCTTCACTGGGGTGACAGCAAAGGTTGCAAGGTTTTTAGCTGGGGCAATTAGAATAACATCCACTATTTGACTATTGATTCAAAACCCTAAAGTGTATTTTATATAGTTGACTTCTTATTTTTATTTTTTGTATATCGTTTTGTTGTATCACTGCAGAAGGTGACAGCAGCCATGAAATTAAAAGACGCCTGCTTCTTGGGAGAAAAGCAATGACAAACCTAGATAGCATCTGAAAAAGCAGAGACGTCACCTTGCCGACAAAGGTCCGTATAGTTCAAGCTATGGTTTTCCCAGTAGTGATGTATGGACGTGAGAGCTGGACCATAAAGAAGGCTGATCGCTGAAGAATCGATGCTTTTGAATTCTGGTGCTGGAGGAGACTCTTGAGAGTCCCATGGACTGCAAGAAGATCAAACCTCTCCATTCTGAAGGAAATCAGCCCTGAGTGCTCACTGGAAGGACAGATCCTGAAGCTGAGGCTCCAAGACTTTGGCCACCTCATGAGAAGAGAAGACTCCCTGGAAAAGACCCTGATGTTGGGAATGATGGAGGGCGCAAGGAGAAGGGGACGGCAGAGGACGAGATGGTGGGATAGTGTTCTCGAAGATACCAGCATGAGTTTGACCAAGCTGCGGGAGGCAGTGGAAGACAGGAGTGCCTGGCGTGCTCTGGTCCAGGGGGTCATGAAGAGTCGGACACGACTAAATGACTCAACAACAACAACAAATTTGACTATTGATTCAAAACCCTAAAATGTATTTTATATAGTTGACTTCTTATTTTTATTTTTTGTAAATCGTATTGTTGTATTATTGCTATGGCCAATGGCTGACGCAAATAAAGATCCGTTCATTCATTCTACTTCACTGGAGATTTTAAAGCAGAGGTTGGATGGTCATCTGTCAGGGATCCCTTACTTGTGAGTCCTGGATTTCCGGGGGTTGGACTAATGACCCGTGGGGTCCCTTCCAATTCTACAGCTCTATGCTTCTATGGCCCTCCATCCTACAGACTGCTGCCCTCCCACCCGCAATCTGAGCTCCCATGCCTGTGAAGCTCCTCCTCTCTCCATCGCTCCCTTCGTAATGCAGCCAAGACGGAGGTTTCCCTTTCCTGAGCTACCTACCTTCTGCTGAAGTTCCAGAAGGCGCACACTGGCTCCACAAACTGGTCCGGCAGAGCCTGCGGTGGGACAGAAACAGTGGGAATCTTGAGCCCTACAGAGAAGAAAGCTCAGGACCAAGCCCCAAAGGGGATCCACTCAAAACAACAGGGTCAACCCCGCCCTCTCGATCACTGCCAGTTCAAACACACCACCACGATCAGCACCAGCTGGGACGCGTCCTGTTACACAAAGGCAGCCACCCTGCAGCTACATGGGCCACTTTGAGGAAGGGGAGCCGGGGCGTGTAGTGGTTAGAGTGCCATGGAGGAAAAGGTGGGGACATAAATGAAATAAATGAAACAAACAAACAAACAAACAAATAATACATAGGGCTCACCACCACCTTGGGATGACCACCAACATGGAGAGCTTTAAAAACAAATTAGACAAGGCTACCCCTGGCTACCGACGTGGGTGGTGCTGTGGGTTAAACCACTGAGCCTAGGACTTGCTAATCAGAAGGTCGGCTGTTCGAATCCCCACGACGGGGTGAGCTCCCGTTGCTCAGTCCCTGCTCCTGCCCACCTAGCAGTGCGAAAGTACGTCAAAGTGCAAGTAGATCAATAGGTACCACTCCTGTGGGAAGGTAAACGGCGTTTCCATGCGCTGCTCTGGTTCGCCAGAAGCGGCTTAGTCATGCTGGCCACATGACCCGGAAGCTGTACGCCGGCTCCCTCAGCCAATAAAGCGAGATGAGCGCCGCAATCCCAGAGTCGGCCGCGACTGGACCTAATGGACTGTACCTTTACGTTTTTACCCACGGCTATCAACCACAATGGCTGTATACTCCTGTTATGGAACCTCTACCTATGGGCCTAATTTGGCTTTGTGAGGCATCCTCACTTGGCCCCACCCACCTGGCCATCTCCCCAACATCACAGGACGCAAGAGATGCAAACAATGAAGGGGCCGCTCTCAAAATGGAGAATTGGGACTGCGCTCCTAATATTTCCTTTCCAAAGGAAGAACCCTGAACTTTCTTTTACAAGCTGCCAGGCTCAGTCCTGAAACACCATTCAGCCATTCATTTATTTATTTTATGTTTACAGTATATATCACCTTTTCCTTCAGGGAGCTCAATGTGCTGCGCACGGGTCTCCTCTTCCCCCATTTAATACCCACAACCAGTCTAGGCAGCTGGTTAGGCTGAGAGGCAGCAACTGCCCCAACGTCATACATACCCAGTGAGCTTTATTGCAGAGCGGGAATTCAAACCCTGGTCTCCCAGGTCCTAATCCAACGCTCTCTCCATTACACCACACTGGCTCTCCCTATGATGCTAGGCAATTGACTGGTGGGCTGTTCTTCCTTCGTACCAAAAGGACCCACAGAGGGAGGGAGAGTCCTGGCTCTAGAATCCAGTTCCACACCCATGGCCTATGCAGACCTAGGTCAGAAGTGGCACAATTTGAACATCAATTGCTGGGGTGCAGCGGCGGACGGGGGAAATTTCCCCATGCCCTGCTTGGGGGCTACCCAGAGGCATCAGATTCTGAGAAGCAGGAACTGGGCTCTTTCCCTCATGGACTGTCTCTGACCCTCCATGTCATCCACAAACATAGGATTGGGGTATGTGCACAAAAACACATTACTCTTTTTTAAAAAAGTCATATGGTGATTCTCAACCAGGGCCGGCCCTGTCATTAGCCTCCAGCAATTCTTCCTGAAACCACCGGCTGTGCTCCACAGCCTGGCCTGGCCTTGGCCATCCTAAGCTAGCCTGCTTCTCTGAAGCATGAGGTCGGACTCTGTTTCACCTGCCAGTCCACTCACCTTCTAGGTGAGGAATGTGTGGAGGACACAATTTTACCCTTTGCCTCAGGCAGCAAAACATCTTGGGCCAGCCCTGGTCTGCACCAGTGTCCCTTCACAGGAACATAGGAAGGTACCAGACCTTTGCTCCATCTGTCTAGCTCAGAGGTTCGCAAAGTGGGCAGTAGCACCCCTGGGGGGCGGCAGTGGAATTATCTGGGGGGCACTGAGAGGTAGGGGGCAGCAGGGGGGCACTGGAAGTGTAAGTGACTACTAGGCTCTGGTATCACTGGATCAATTCAAGTTCATCCGTTTTGCTGAGTTAGTTAAACTTACTAGTTTCAACTGCATTTTGAACAAATGGGAAATCAACACTGTTTGTCGGTGTTGTTATTTTTTTAGTGTGTCGTGCAAACTGCTAATCCGAATAATGCATTTTATAGGGTAGAGTAAAATCACTGGGGATGAGTTGATGAAACCAAGGGCGCAGTGGCCCCCCAAAAGTGGGGGAGCCACTTCTCCACACCAACTGACAGAGTTTCAAGCAGAAATCTCTTCCAGCCGTACCTTGATCTGTGGCTGGAGATCGAACCCAGGACCTTCTGTTCTGCAAATGAGCTATGCCTCTTCCACATACTTCATGCCCTTCCATAACCATTGCCATCTTCTCCCCTGCTCCACATGTTTACCCACAAAGATGCCCATTTGCAGCAGGTAAAGGTAAAAGTTAAAGGGACCCCTGACCATTAGGTCCAGTCGTGGCCGACTCTGGGGTTGCGGCACTCATCTCACTTTACTGGCCAAGGGAGCCGGCGTACAGCTTCTGGGTCATGTGGCCAGTATGACTAAGCCGCTTCTGGCGAACCAGAGCAGTGCACGGAAATGCCATTTACCTTCCCGCCAGAGTGATACCTGTTTATCTACTTGCACTTTGACATGCTTTTGAACTGCTAGGTTGGCAGGAGCAGGGACCGAGCAACGGGAGCTCACCCCGTCATTGCGGGGATTTGAACCACCGACCTTCTGATCGGCAAGCCCTAGGCTCTGTGGTTTAACTCACAGGATTGGACTGCAAAGCCTCACCTGGACCCGGTGCCAGAGGCGGTAACGCACAGCGGTGCTGATTTCCTCGTAGTCGCTGACCAGAGAGGAGGAGATGATGGAGGAGCCTGCCTGGGTGCTCAAGTACCTGGGGCAGAAATGGAAAAAGTGTTTGCTTATTTATTTACTAGACACTTTTGTGTTGTTGTTTTTTGCCAAAGCAACTCAACCACTCACCAACAAACAAGCCCACATATATACATTAAAATATGGCAGGGAAGGGTATAAAACATCCCACCCACTCTAAAAGGCATAGGTAAAAGCCAAAGGCCTGGCTTAAAAGGAATGTTTTCACCTGTCGCTGGAGATATGCAACGATGCCACCACCTCCCCGGGGAGAGCGTTCCACAAGCAGCAGAGGTGCCATGATGACCCTCGCTTTTAGACTCCAGGGCCAAATTCATTCTGCTCACCTGAGCTTTCAATAGTCATTCATTTATATTCGTAGGTGTGCTGCATTCACAGTTCTGCTTAATTCACGAACGCTCTTTGCTGTCCTGAGGATTCTTGTAGCAAACTTTTGTTATTTCCTGATTTTATACTGAATTTTGTAAAGTGCCCTGAATATTTATATTTATATTATTTTTTTAAGGAAAAAGCCAGGCTGCAGATTCTTAAGATAAACACGGACGAGATTTGTGGCACCTAAACAGGCATGAGCTTCCCTCTGCATCAGATACAAGAATAAACCTTGAAGGTGCAAAACGAATTGCTGCAAAACGAATTGCTAACGTATGCAAATATCTTTGCCTGGGCAGACAGATATCTTCTCCTTTAGCCAGCCTAGCGCTTGTTTTAATTAATATAAAGAGTGAACGAGCCACAATCACTCACACACACCTGCCTAACCCATAAACCATTTCTGCCGTTCCCATGCCCACAGAAGCTCCGCCTCCCTATCTGAAATGCAAATGGTGACAGCGCCACCTTGTGTCCACTCCCCCAAAACCCCCAGACAATTCGATTTTCATCTCAAGGCAACAACTTTTGTGTCCGGGTTTTCACTTTTTGGAAACATGGCAACCCTAATATACATCCTTCTTTCCATCATGGAAACACACATCTGGTTCCCAGGTGGTCACCCACCTATAAACTGACCAGACCTGGACCTGCTTAAGGTCCAGTTGCGGCCGACTCTGGGGTTGCAGCGCTCATCTCGCTTTACTGGCCGAGGGAGCCGGCGTGCAGCTTCCAGGTCATGTGGCCAGCATGACTAAGCCGCTTCTGGTGAACCAGAGCAGCGCACGGAAACGCCTTTTACCTTCCCGCCGGAGCGGTACCTATCTATCTACTTGCACTTTGATGTGCTTTTGAACTGCTAAGTTGGCAGGAGCAGGGACCGAGCAATGGGAGCTCATCCCGTCGCGGGGATTCGAACCACCGACCTTCTGATCAGCAAGTCCTAGGCTCTGTGGTTTGACCCATAGCATCACCCGCATCCCTTTGGACCTGCTTAGCTTTGGCTAAATGGTGCCATTATTTGCTTTAGGAAGCTGTTTTATATCAAGAAAAATCATTGGTCCACCTAACTCTGGTGAGTCTACATTGCCTTGGTCAGACCACACCTGGAATACTGTGTCCAGTTCTGGGCGCCACAAATTAAGAAGGATGTTGACAAGCTGGAAGGTGTTCAGAGGAGGACAACCAAGATGATTCAGGGTCTGCAAACCAAGTCTCATGAGGAACAGTTGAGGGAGCTGGGTATGTTTAGCCTGGAAAAGAGGAGGCTGAGAGGAGATGCTAGAGCCAACTTCAAATATCTCAAGGGCTGCCGCATGGAGGAGGGAGCAAGCTTGTTTTCTCCTACTCTGGAGGTGAGGACTCAAGTGCCTTCATGTTACAAGAAAGGAGAGATTCTGACTAAACATCAGGAAGAACTTTCTGATGGTAAAGTGCTGTTTAACCGTGGAATGGTCTCACTCAGGAGGTGGTGGACTCTCCTTCCTTGGAGGTTATAAAGTAGAGGTTGGATGGCCATCTGTCATGGATGTTTAGTCAGAATCTCCATTAGTTCGATTCTTGCCCTCCAGAGCAGGAGAAAAGAAGCTTGTTACCTCTTCCATGTGACAGCCCTTAAGATATTTGAAGATAGCTATAATATCTTCTCTCAGTCTCCTCTTTTCCAGGCTAAACATACCCAGCTCCTTCAAGCACTCCTTGTAAGGCTTAGTTTCCAGACCCTTATCCATCTTGGTCGCCCTCCTCTGCACATGTTCAGAGGAGAGGAGAGATATGGTGGTCATGGAAGACTTCAACTTCTCCAATATCTGTTGGAATTCAAACTCTGCCAAGAATGTAAGGTCCAACAAATTCCTCCACTGCCTCGCTGACCGTCTCATTTCCCAGAAGATGGAAGAAGCAAGAAGGGGATCGTCTATCTTGGACCTGGTCCTCACCAACAGGGAGGAGATGATTGATGAAGTGGAAGTGCTCAGAAACTTGGGAGGAAATGATCATGTCCTCTTGGGTTTCATGATAGAGAGGCAAGGGGAGGCTGAGTGTAGTCAGACATGCACTCTGGCCAATTTTAACAAGCTTAAGCAGCTCCTGGGTGAGATCCCATGGTCAGAAATACTCAAAGAGAAGGGAGTCTAAGATGGATGGGAGTTTCCAAAAGGAGAAATATTGAAGACCCCCAATTGCAGACAATTCCAACAAGAAAGAAAAGTGGGGGGCATCTAAGGAAACCACTGTGGCTGCATAAGGAGCTTACAGATGAGCTGAGAGTTAAGAAATGGCAAAAGGGAGAAATCACTAAGGAGGAGTATGCACAAGTAGCCAACAGTTGCAGGGGCAAAGTCAGGCTGGCTAAAGCTCAGAATGAGCTGAGGCTTGCAAGAGAGGTTAGGAATAATAAAAAGGGGGTTGGGGGCTATGTCCGAAGCAAGAGGAAGAACAAGCAAGTGGAGGGTCTTCTGCATGGAGAAGACGGGGAAAGGCTATCGGGCGACAGAGAGAAGGCAGAACTGCTCAACACCTACTCTGCCTCTGTCTTCACCCACAAGGAAAGCGATGCCCAACCTGGTGATAACTGAATCAATGATGGAGGGAGGGAGCTGCAGTCCAAGACAGGAAAAGAGATGGTAAGGGAACACCGGGCTACTTCAAATGAATCAGGGCCTGATGAGCTGCAGGGTACTAAAGGAGCTGGGTGGAAAATAAATCAGGAGGTTGGGGCAGGTAGGAAAGGCCTGAGCTATGACCCGGCTCACGTACCTCCTTCCCCCGTCTGACACGGCTGCATCCTGGAGCACAGCGTTGCCACTGGTGAGAAGGCGCTGGAGGGAACTGTAGCCGTACCAGGTGTTGGTCATGGTGATCTGGCGCAGACCTGGGCGGGAATGAATGAATTTTATTATTACGGTCACAGACCAGTTCTGGCTCACTTACAATATCAGAAAAATCATAAAACACAACAGTGAGCGAGATGAATAAACACCCAGCAATAAAAGATAATGGGAGAGGATTTACCCCAGCAAATTATTTGTCAAAATTACAAATACCTAAATACAGACGGTCATTTACCCTGGCTAGATTCAACGTGCTGCCATCTGCCTTACTGCAGGGCAGATTCGAGGGTCAACCGTACGTGGAACGAGTCTGTCCCTGCGGCTTGATGAAGGTAGAAACTGTCTCTCATGCCTTGTTACGCTGCCGTTTCTACGGGGATATATACTCGGTATTTATCACTCCTGTTATAAAAAAATCTCCAAAATGGGTCCAAACTCCAATGTCTAAAACTCCTGGTAGAGGACAAGGATCTAGAGATCACGCTAAGGGTGGCCAAATTTTGTGTGACTGCCATAAAACTTAGGGAACAAGCTGTACTACCAAAATGATTTTTTAAATGACAATTTTAGGTTATATTTTAGTGATAAAGACTTGGGTGGGAAGTAACAGAAGTTTGTTGTGGCCTGGTTGTGGCAGGGACCAGGCTGTCCGCCATTTATTTGCATCATATATATTGATTATTGATTATTTAATTTCTACACCACTTAATATATTAAAAATATCTGTGAGTGATGTACAAAAACCAGGCAACTCAAACAAAATATTACTAAAATACTCAGTTGTTATAGTAGTACAAAGTTACAAAGATATATAAAGCAATATCAAATCATTTCCCTTATGACATACCCTGTTTGGTGGGATTTCATCTTACATGCAACAAACACAGACACACAGGGTGCATCTCTCCATTGTACAACGTGAAATTTGGCTTTCCTGACGGTCTTAAGTGCCTCACCAACCAAATATTGAGTCTCTCTCAGATATACTGTGCTGCCTTTTTGCACTTCTAGGATTTTTTTGTTGTTGTATTGATTGGTTTGATTTACTTCAGTAAAAACTTCTCTAAAGGATTTACCATATTTTTTGCTCTAAAAGATTCACCTTTTCCCTCCTAAAAAGTAAGGGGAAATGTGTGGGCGTCTTATGGAGCGAATGCAGGCTGCGCAGCTATCCCAGAAGCCAGAACAGCAAGAGGGATTGCTGCTTTCACTGCGCAACGATCCCTCTTGCTGTTCTGGCTTCTGAGATTCAGAATATATTTTTTCTTGTTTTCCTCCTCCCAAAACTAGGTGCGTCTTGTGGTCTGGTGCGTCTTATAGAGCGAAAAATACGGTACTTCTCTAAAGGAGAAGAAAACCTCTAAGCAATGAACAACATCCTAAAAACAAACACCACAGATAATGATCAAGTAAAAATTCTATGTTTCAGAGCAGAACAGAAAACAATGAGATCACCAGCTCTCTCAGCCATCTGTACAAGCCGGGGGTGTGAATACCTTTTCAATCCCTTGTGGATAACCTTCAGGCATGGTTGCTGGATGAGGCCAGAGGCAAAAGTAGGCAGTGCGATTGCGCATACAATAAAAACCAGATGAAACCATATTTAAAAGTTTAAACCAGATAGCTTCTGTGGGAAGGCATATTCTTAACTGCCTGCATAAGCAATAGAAGATAGAAAAGCTTTCAGCAGGTGTTCGAAAGGTTGGCACAGAAGGCGCCCGCTGAATCTCTAGTGGCAGAGTGTTCCACAGGACCAGCCCTTAACACTAAATGGCTGGTTTCTTGTTGTTGTCAAATGAGCCTCCCCATCTTGGGAAATGACCAGCAATGTGCCTGCAGATTATCTGAATGACTGAGCTGGAATATAAGAGTTCAGGCGATACCTGAGGTTCGCTAGACCAAAGTTGACAAGGGCTTTGTAAATTTTTTCAAGGACATTGAACCCGGCTTGGTAGCAGATGGGCAGCCAGTGCAGCTGTTTTAACAAGGGTGTCACATAACCCTAACCCTAACCCTAACCCTAACCCTAACCCTAGCCCTAGCCCTAGCCCTAACCCTAACCCTAACCCTAACCCTAACCCTAACCCTAACCCTACCCCTACCCCTACCCCTAACCCTAACCCTAGCCCTAGCCCTAACCCTATACCCTACCCCTACCCCTACCCCTACCCCTACCCCTAAACCCTAACCCTAACCCCTAACCCTAACCCTAACCCCTAACCCTAACCCAGACCAGCACAGTGCCATGCCAGAAATTGCCTCTGCGCATGTCTGTGGTGCTGGAAAATGCTTCTGCGCATGCCCAGATGCTGAAAATCACACCTGCACAGAAGCAATTTCTGGCACTGCGGGCATGCGCAGAAGCAATTTCCGGCATCTGGGCATGCGCAAACAAACAAACAAACATATAATAATTCCACTTTTGTTAGCATTGTTGAATGACTTCCTTGAATCCCCCTAGCTGAGTTTCCATATACTCCATTGTAGCGGTTTTCCAAAACTATTTTCACATAAAATTTACTTAGTCAGTTTACATCTTTCTTTCTTTTCATTTTAACATTAACCTAGTAATTTACAACATCAGTTCGTTTGGGGGTGGTTTGGGGGCCGGTTAAACGGCCTTCGCAGGCCGCTTCTGGCCCATGGGCCTTAGGTTGCCGACGGTGGGTGTAGGGGTCAGAGTGTTGGACCAGGACCTGGAAGAGACCAGGGTTCGAATTCCCGCTCAGCCTTGAAGCTCCCTGGGTGACCTTGGGGGCCAGTCACTGCCTCTCAGCTTCACCTCCCTCACAGGGACCAAATGAGGAGGGGGAGAATCAAGAAAAGTGGCATATGAATGCAATACATTAAAAATAAATAAATCCCCTCTCCACCTCTCCCTCTCAGCCTCTCCACTTCTTCCCTTGGGACTTCGATCTGGTCTGCAGCGTCTTGGTTCAGCATCATGTACGCAGCGCCATCAGCTGTTGCTCGGTCGAGAGACACACGTCGCACTTCTGCTCCTGGGGAGCAAAGGGTCAAGGGTAGGGTCATCTTAGAAGATACTGGGCTACCTGCAAGGAAAGCTCTGACCTGTTCAGCAGCCAAACAGACCACCCATTTAAAAGACAGTTGGAGAGGCTCACCTTCAAAGCTCATGGGAAAGGAAAGATCACGTGGGGAAGGTATGGGGAAGGTTAAAACTATCCTTTTGGGGTAGAATTTCAATGATCAAGATGTCGGTGCTACCAAAGATGTTATTCTTATTTCAGATGATTCCAATACTAAAAGGAGTGAATATTTTTAAGGAATGGCAAAGAATGATTTCAAGATATATCTGGCAGGGCAAAAAGCCGAGAATTAAATATAAATTACTAACAGATGCAAAAGAAAGAGGAGGCTTTGCCCTGCCAGATTTGAAGTTATACTATGAGGCATCATGTCTTTGCTGGTTAAAAGAATGGATAAAACTTAAGAATACAAAACTTCTTGACTTAGAAGGATTTGATAACAGATTTGGGTGGCATGCGCATCTATGGAAAGAAAAGAAAAAGGGTTACAAATCGTTTGAAAACCATATCTTCCGGAAATCGTTAATTGAAGTTTGGGACAGATACAAAAATATATTAGAAACGGGGATCCCACATTGGTTATCCCCATTAGAGGTTATAGGAGTCAAAAAAACTAATATGAGGAACGGATGGATTACTTATTGAGATTTGGTGGTGAAAGAAGGAGAGAAATGGAGATTGAAGCCATACAAGCAAGTAAAAGAACATGTATATGACTGGCTGCACTATTATCAGATAAGTGATATGTTCAAAAAGGATGTGAAAGAAAAAGGGTATAAAGAAAAAGATTCAAAATTTCAAACAGAAATTGTTAATAATGACTGTAAGATAATCTCAAAAATGTACAAAATTTTACTGGAATGGCACACGTTAGATGAGGAAGTAAAAGTGGTAATGATTCAATGGGCCAGAGATTTAGGATATAATATAGATATGGAAGATTGGCAAAAAATATGGAATGAAAATCTGAAGTTTACAGCATGTACTACGTTAAAAGAAAATATTATGAAAATGGTATACAGATGGTATATGACACCAGCTAAATTAGCAAAAATGTACAAAACTTGTAACAAATGTTGGAAATGTAAAGAGAAAGAGGGTACATTTATTCATATGTGGTGGGAATGTAAGAAAGTGAAGGGGTTCTGGGAAATGATATATAATGAGTTAAAGAAAATGCTGAAATATAGCTTTGTAAAGAAACCAGAAACCTTCCTACTGGGAATAACTAGAAAGGAAATAAGTAAGAGGGACTGTAAACTTTTTCAGTATGCAATAACAGCAGCGAGGATATTGATGGCTCAAAAATGGAAACAAGAAGAAATACCGACTTTGGAAGAATGGAGAACAAAACTAACAGACTATGCAGAACTGGACAAATTAACTGGAAAAATTAGATTCCAAAGAGATCATAAGTTTTTAGAGGACTGGGGAAAATTTAGAGAATATTTGAAAACGGTATGTGAGGAAGACACAACGCTAGTGTGTTTTAAAGAAGCTTTGTGAAAAAATAAGGAATATTGCAAGAATGTAAATGAGGATAGAAAGAATGTACTTAAAGGCAATACTAATATTAAGGAATGTGAAGATAGAAATTTAACTACGGATGATTGTCAGAGAAGTTGAGGGAGGTCCAATAAGCTAAAATATGTGATGTGAAAATTTGTATGATTGGAGATTTTATGAAAAATATAATTAAAAAATTATTTAAAAAAAAAAGAGAGAAAGGAAAGATCACGTGTGGAAATGCAGGAGAAGAGAGTGTGATAGGAAAACTGATGTGGAAGCCTGTGAGCCATTTCCCCTGAAAGGAATTCCTCGGCCATTTGGACCCAGAAAAAGCGGAGCCTAAGAGCATATATTAGGGACGCGGGTGGTGCTGTGGGTTAAACCACAGAGCCTAGGACTTGGTTGGCGGTTCGAATCCCTGCGACGGGGTGAGCTCCCGTTGCTCGGTCCCTGCTCCTGCCAACCTAGCAGTTCAAAAGCACGTCAAAGTGCAAGTAGATAAATAGGTACCGCTCCGGCAGGAAGGTAAACAGCGTTTCCGTGTGCTGCTCTGGTTCACCAGAAGCGGCTTAGTCCTGCTGGCCACATGACCCGGAAGCTGTACGCCGGCTCCCTCAGCCAGTAAAGCGAGATGAGCGCCACAACCCCAGAGTCGGCCACGACTGGACCTAATGGTCCTTTACCTTTTAAAGAGCATATATCTAACCGTCAAGTCAGACTCAGCTGGCAGCAGTTGCAGCAAAGTAGGGGAGGCGAGAGACTCTCCTGAATACAACCCCTTCGCCACACAAGAGCGCCACTCTTTTCTCACTTAAAAACATCTCTGCACATCTATGAGCAGGGAAAGAGCGTCTACATGTGTGGGCCCAATAACGCTTAACCCCATAAGAAATTTAGAAATTAAGTTATACCAGATGACATAAGTTTTTTCCAATTCATGCATTGTTAGTCTAACAGTGGGGGGACAGAATTCTGCTCAATATTTCACTTGGTAGGTCTGCCCTAGCAAAGTAACCTTGCTTTGTACTCGAGATCTCTTCTTCCCACTGGCCACCCCACTTTATAAATAATTGGGGCAAAAATATGTTCCTGCTGTGACTTTGCCTCAGAAAAATGCTCACTTGCGGAGGAAAAATTTTCCTCTTTTTGTGAAGATAAGTAAGTTATGCGCTGTGCCCTTGAGTATGATCTGCGCATTTTTTTATCTGCAATCAGTGTCATTTTCTTATCATAGCTCAAGATAAATTGCAAAACCAAAGAACTCAGTATCTCCTCTTCCACACGGCGCCCTCTTGTGGCACCTGCATCAAACGTCACCATCCCGGCTGATCTTCAAAACGTTGTTGGACTACAACTCCCATTGGCCATGCTGGCTGGAGCTGATGGGACCTGTAATCTAAAACACTTAATTGTGTGTTAAATAGGAGGCCATTTGTGGCTGCAGATCACTGCTGTCACCCAGCTCTAACCTGCAGGCTGGAAATGGCCTGTTACAATAGCCAGAAATCCTGAGGCTTAAGAAATCGCAGCCTGATTGAGAAGAGGCTGAGAAGAGCTGTTCTTTGGCTGCTGGGTCAGGCCAAAGGCACAGGAGCCTGCTCCTAGGGGCCATGGGGGCTTCGGCCCCCACAATAAAATATTTGAGGGGCCAGGCTTCCACAAAGTGGGTGGACATTCCCATTCCAATGGTGTGTGCGCACTGCGTCATGTGATCAGTTATGCAAGGTGGGGCTTACCTGGCCCCCCACAATATTTTATTCAAGTTGCCCCCCCCGGCCAATGGTCCATCTAGCCCTGTTCCCACAGCGGCCCATCAGATGGCCCAGTGGGGAACCCTTGAGCAGGATCCAAGCACCAGAGCAGTGTGTATGTGTGAGAGTGTGTAGGAACTAACGTACCGCACAAAGGCAATTATTTATAGTAGTTGCTCCACCTACGCTTCTGACATGTGGCCCTCAGAAGGCTAACCAGAAGGAATGTTGGCCCCCGGGCTGAAAAAGCTTCCTCACTCCCGCAGCAATAGGGAAATGTGGCTTACATGCCTTCATGTAAGGTTTAGGTTTGGTGAGGCCCTCAGCTCCTGAAGGTAATGGGGCCCTTTATATGTCCAGCTGTCCTTTGTCAATGACAAATTGACGCTGTTTTTGTGTTGAATATATGCTATATGGTAATTTATGGACCTAATAGGTATCTCAAGCCATTTGCACATAACAAAACATGTATTTTATCAAAGTAATGGTTGAACTGAAATACAATTAATAAAAAGTATATTAATAGTGAAATACAATTAAGAAGAAGTATATTAATAGTGAAATAATTAGTAAGCTCTAACTGTATGTAGGTTTTATTTTATTTGTTTTTTATCTCATATTTTGGAAATGTACACCCAGGGTGTTTTTTCCTTTAAATTTTTTGGGGGGCCCCGAGAGAGTGGGCTCTGGTTTGCCAGAAGCGGCTTAGTCCTGCTGGCCACATGACCCGGAAGCTGTATGCCGGCTCCCTCGGCCAGTAAAGCGAGATGAGCACCACAACCCCAGAGTCATCCGTGACTGGACCTAATGGTCAGGGGTCCCTTTACCTTTTACCTTTACCTTTACTCTACACAGCACTGTGGGGGATGCACCACAGATTTGAGTAACAGAATTAGGATAATCACAGTTTTATTTTCAATTCCTTTCCTACTGAATTTCTGGCATCAAATTTGCTTTAACAATTCCCCAGGCTCTTCTTCCCCCTCGCAGCCCAGAGCCTTGCTGCTACTCACCAACGTTCTTACTCCGGAGGGTGACTTTGGGCCTCTCTGCACTCAGGAGCTGATGGAGGCTGGAAACCATCTTGTCCATGTTTTCCACAACTGTCATGGGTCCATCAAGGATCTGAGGAGCACAGGAGCAGCTGCCCAAACCTTATCATCATCATCATCATCATCATCATCATCAACCAGCTTTGCCCATGGGCTTCCCTGGCTTTCCTCCCGCAGGGAACTCAAGACCTACAATGGCTCCCAGTACGTTTCCAAGCACAATTCAAAGTGTTTGTGCTGACCTTGAAATCCCTAAACGGCCTCGGTCCAGTATATCTGAAGGAGCGTCTCCACCCCCATCATTCTGCCCGGACACTGAGGTCCAGGTCCAAGGGGCTTCTGGCAGTTCCCTCCCTGCGAGAAGCCAAGTTACAGGGAACCAGGCAGAGGGCCTTCTTGGTAGTGGCGCCCGCCCTGTGGAACGCCCTCCCACCAGATGTCAAAGAGAACAACAACGACCAGACTTTTAGAAGACATCTGAAGGAAGCCCTGTTTAGGGAAACTTTGGATGTTTGATGCATTACTGTATTTTAATATTTTGTTGGAAGCAAATAAAGTATTATTATTATTATTATTATTATTATTATTATTATTATTATTATTATTTGTACTCCGCCCATCTGGCTGGGTCACCCCAGCCACTCTGGGTGGCTTCCAACAAAGATTAAAAATACATTAAAATGTCTCACATTCAAAACTTCCCTGAACAGGGCTGCCTTATTCTTATTCTTATTGCACTCTTCCAGTCTCTGTGGGGCTGCCCCACTGAAGAGAGCAAAGGCTGCTTAATGCATTGCAGGGGGTTGGAACGAAATGGCCCCTGGGGTCCCTTCCAACTGTACGACAGTTCTATGATTCTATGACTTCTCTGCTGCTTAAGCTACTGGAGGGTGGATTTCGGTCAAAGATTAGGGAAGCTTCTTGATAGCAGGGAGGATTTAAGAATGTAGTTAGTCACACAGAGGGAGGTGGCATGAGGCGTCAGATAATCCTGACGGAAACGGAAGCAGAGTTTGCTTATTTGCCCCATGTCTGGAGCAGAAATCAATGAACATGATTGGTCTTCGCCTTTGTTGTGTTCAGCCTGCCAATGATATGGAACCAGTTGGGATTCCTGCAATGCAGGGGGGTTGGACTAGATGACCCTGAGGAATCCCTTCCAACTGCAGTCCTTTGATTCTATGAACTGCCCTTCCAAACTGAATTGTGTTTCCTTTGCATTGAAATGGATGTTGTGGAATAATGCAGTAAATCATGTAATAAGGTACATATTCAGTTGCGTAAAATTCTGCCCAGAAGCCTAACTGCTGTGAGCGTGAGCAACTCATTTAATTAGGGTGTGTACCCAGGGATATTTATTTCCTTATAATAATAATAATAATAATAATAATTTATTATTTATACCCCGCCCATCTGGCTGGGCCTCCCCAGCCACTCTGGGCGGCTTCCAAAAGAATATTAAAATACTATGATACATCAAACATTAAAAGCATCCCTAAACAGGGCTGCCTTCAGATGTCTTCTAAAAGTCTGGTAGTTGTTGTTCTCTTTGACATCTGGTGGGAGGGCATTCCACAGGGAGGGCGCCACTACCGAGAAGGCCCTCTGCCTGGTTCCCTGTAACTTGACTTCTCGCAGTGAGGGAACCGCCAGAAGGCCCTCGGTGCTGGACCTCAGTGTCCGGGTAGAACGATGGGGGTGGAGACGCTCCTTCAGGTATACTGGACCGAGGCCGTTTAGGGCTTTAAAGGTCAGCACCAACACTTTGAATTGTGCTCGGAAACGTACTGGGAGCCAATGTAGGTCTTTCAAGACCGGTGTTATATGGTCTCGGCGGCCGCTCCCTGTCACCAGTCTGGCTGCTGCGTTCTGGATTAGTTGTAGTTTCCGGGTCACCTTCAAAGGTAGCCCCACGTAGAGTGCATTGCAGTAGTCCAAGCGGGAGATAACCAGAGCATGCACCACTCTGGCGAGGCAGTCCACAGGCAGATAGGGTCTCAGCCTGCGTACCAGATGGAGCTGGTACACAGCTGCCCTGGACACGGATTTAACTTGTGCCTCCATGGACAGCTGTGAGTCCAAAATGACTCCCAGGCTGCACACCTGGTCCTTCAGGGGCACAGGTACCGCATTCAGGACCAGGGAGTCCTCCACACCTGCCCGCCTCCTGTCCCCCAGAAACAGTACTTCTGTCTTGTCAGGATTCAATCTCAATCTGTTAGCCGCCATCCATCCTCCAACCGCCTCCAGACACTCACACAGGACTGTCACCGCCTTCACTGGTTCTGATTTGAAAGAGAGGTAGAGCTGGGTATCATCCGCATACTGATGAACACCCAGCCCAAACCCCCTGATGATCTCTCCCAGCGGCTGCATGTAGATGTTGAAAAGCATGGGGGAGAGGACAGAACCCTGAGGCACCCCACAAGTGAGAGCCCAGGGGTCTGAACACTCATCCCCCACCACCACTTTCTGAACACGGCCCAGGAGGAAGGAGCGGAACCACTGTATGACAGTGCCCCCAGCTCCCAGCCCCTCAAGACGGTCCAGAAGGATGTTATGGTCGATGGTATCAAACGCCGCTGAGAGATCCAGCAGAACCAGGAAACAGCTCTCACCTTTGTCCCTGGCCCGCCGAAGATCATCCTGAAAATCTTCCAGCAGAGGCCGGACAACCATCTAGTGTTTGTTTATTTATTGTGTTTCTGTCCCGCCTCCCCCCGCCCACCAAAAAACCCTCCAAGGAGCTCCAGGTATCCCCTCCGTGTTTAACCCCCGAACAACCGCCCTGTGAGGTCAGTGGGACTTCGATATGATACAATATCTTTATTGTCATTGTCCCATACAGAACAATGAAATTGAAAAATCTACATAAGACATTCAAAACCCCTAAAAACTCTGAAACCCCATTTTAAAATACAATATACTCCTACAGAGACTCCTTATACTGCGTATAAAACCAGAATTGCATTTGGGTAGAAACTGTTTCTCAGGCGGCTGGTCCTAGTCTTTATAACCCAGAAGGCAGAAGCTGGAAGAGATCATTTCTTGGAAATGAGGTGGAAGAGGTGGGCACTATCCTGCGCTATCTCTGCAGCTTTCTTATGGCACCTGGAAGGATAGATTTGATCCAAGGTGGGAAGAGGGCACCCAATTCTTCTCTCCGCAGTCTTTACAACCCTGGACAGCGTTGTTTTCCCCCTGACCATGCAGCTCCCAAACCACAAACACACAGACCATAAGTTAATACACTCTCCACAGTGCAATGGTCAAATGCCATCAACATTACTAAGAGCGCTGCATTGCCTTCCAAGGTCACCTCTGTCATCTTCATGGCCCTAGGGTCTCCCATGGGTCCTGGTCTGGCCACAAGCTCTCAAGGACGGAAAGGGATGGTGGACTATCAGGGCTGCTTCAGCTTTCTGGATTTCCTGCCTCAAATGTTGGGGCTCACCAGACCCCCCCCTTACTTCTAGGAAGCCATGATTTTACCGGCTTTATTTCGGACCACTCCTCAGCGTTCTGCTCCTCCAGGATTGCCCCGGCAATTGCCACGTAGTGCTGCCCCAGCTGCTCCAGCGTTGCCAGTTCCTCCGGCTCGTTGGCATCCATGTCTGAGACCTCCTTCAGCAGTTGCAGGATGCCCAGAAGAGCAGCTGCCTCCAGAGATGGAGGCTCAGCGTCCGTCAGGACAGTCTCCACCACCCCTAGGTAACCAGCGGCTACTGAAACGTCCATGCCTCGGGCTTCTGCCTGGAAGACACTCTCGGGAATCTGTAGCCAGAAACAAGACCCCCCCCCCAGGTTAGAGAAGGGGGACTACCATATTTTTTGCTCGATAAGACTCACCTTTTCCCTCCTAAAAAGTAAGGGGAAATGTGCGTGCGTCTTATGGAGCGAATGCAGGCTGCGCAGCTATCCCAGAAGCCAGAACAGCAAGAGGGATTGCTGCTTTCACTGCGCAGAGATCCCTCTTGCTGTTCTGGCTTCTGAGATTCAGAATAATTTTTTTTCTTGTTTCCCTCCTCCCAAAACTAGGTGCGTCTTGTGGTCTGGTGCATCTTATAGAGCGAAAAATACGGTAAATGGGGGCAGGGTGGGTGAAGGGGTTTGTGTATGCCTCCCCTTTTGGAAAAATCCACCAAGATGCGTGTGATTTGCACACAGGTCTGTCTTAAGCATATGCGGTGCCGGGGTGCAAAGATCCACCTGGCGTCCGCCCCCCAGGTTGCCCAGTCCCAGGCGTGCAGGAGAGCAGAGCTGGCCAGCCACCTCAGCGTCTCGCTGGCTCGGTCGCCCCCACACTCACGGCACAGAGCCGCCTGCAGCAGAAGAGCCCCCCGTGGCGCTCCGACTGACGGGCGGGCTCTTCCCCAGACTCAACTCTCGGGCCCTGGACTCTCAGCCTGGCACCCCTGAGAGCCCAGCACCTGGGTGCCCTGCGCCTCTAGCGCCTATGGGTAAGACGGCCCTGTCTGCACAAAGCCGTTTTTGAAGTATTTTTTAGTGGCAGTGCTTCCAAAATCTGTTACAGTGGTGCCCCGCAAGACGAATGCCTCGCAAGACGAAAAACCCGCTAGACGAAAGGGTTTTCTGTTTTTCGAGGCGCTTCGCAAGATGAATTTCTCTATGGGCTTGCTTCGCAAGACGAAAACGTCTTGCGAGTCTTGCGATTTTTTTTGCTTCCCCCCCTTTTTTCTAAGCCGCTAAGCCGCTAATAGCTGCTTTGCCGCTAATAGCCGCTAAGCCGCTAATAGCGCTAATCTGCTAAGCTGTCAATGGGCTTGCTTCGCAAGACGAAAAAACCGCAAGACGAAGAGACTCACGGAACGGATTCTTTTCGTCTTGCGAGGCACCACTGTATATGGGGACTTTGGGTTGGGAGTAGCACACAAGCTGAAGGCACTTTAGGGGAAAGTGTGTGGGGAAGCCACAAATCCAGGGGGTGGGAGGAAGGAGGGGCAATGTGGAGGTGTGCCAATAGATGTCTGCTCCCCACAACCAGACTTTAAGAAGCTTTGCCCACCGTGGGTCTCCTGAGACAAGGCTATATCCATCTCACGTATTCCCAGAGCTGTGGCTCAGTGGAAGAGCCCTGGCTTTGGGTGAGGAAGGTTCCAGATTCAGTCCCACCCCCCCATCAACATCTCCAGGTAGAGCTACGAATGGCCCCTGCCAGAAATCATCCTGAAGGTGGGAATGTAAGAAAGTAAAAAACTTCTGGGAAATGATATATAATGAGATGAAAAAGATGTTGAAATACACATTCTCAAAAAAACCAGAAGCATTTTTACTTGGTATTATAGGTGAGGATATTAATAGACAAGATGTTAAATTGTTCTTATATGCAACAGCAGCGGCAAGAGTATTGTTAGCTCAGAAATGGAAGCAAGAAGAAATTCTGACAAAATTAATGGACTATGCAGAATTAGACAAAATGACAAGAAGGATTCAAAACCTGCGGGACCAGAGATTTACAGCAGATTGGAAGAAATATACGAACTATTTGAAGAGCAACTGTAATCAACAAATTACAGTACGCTAGTTTTGTAAGGAGAAATAGATGAAATATTGCAGAGAAAGAATAGAGATATTAGCTATGAGATTTAAAGGTAATAGTGAAAGTAAGAAATGTATATTAAGTGAATAGATTGGAAAATTTTCAGATGTGATTGATGGAAGCCAAAAAAAATTGTATAAGATGTAAAAGTATGTTTAATTATTGTTGAAAATGATATGTTTAAAAAAACTAATATATATATATATATATATATATATATATCTCAATCTCATTCTGAAGAGCTGCCACCAGCCACTGTGCCAGTGCTTTAGACTCACCACTGTCGCATTCGCTCGTGCATTAATCTGAGCTATGAGCTGTGGGACAGGTTTCAACTGTGTTTTCTTCAACTGCAAATAAAGATCTGAGGGGGAAACAACAGACATGCAAATGGAAGGTTGTGTTAGAATTCCTGCTCCGCGATTGCAGTCATGGGATTGTTGTCTATCACATGACGGTGTATGTTTTGACTCCACAGAGTGGGAAGTGACGGTGACAGGATGTTTGTGTTCCTGTGTTCCGTGAAGTGGGACTATTGTCCTTTGTTCTTTTTCTCTTTGCTGTCTGATGCTCGAGAGAGAGGGAGCCATGTTGCAGTGCTCCGTGTGTGTGTTGATATGTAAATAAAGTCAATTAGCCAAAATGCTGAGTTGCTGAGGTCTGTCACGCATGATGCGCAAACTCTGTGGATGCCTAAGTGTGCTGGTGTCGCTTGGCATCGGTCGCAGTGATGTTCGGGCTGAAGAAAGATTTTGAAGTTCCTGAATGATCGACCAGGAGGGAGGGAACATGCCAGTCGGGCATGTGTCTCTGCCAGGGTCCTACTCGAGTGTAGGCTGAACTCCGGACAGGTTGTGGAAAGCGGTTTACAAAGTTAGTACCCTGCCCATTTCATGGACCCAGGCAAAAGCATTCCTCTTCCACCAGGGCTTTGGCTGATTAAGCCATCTACGGCCTTTTAAGTGTGATAGCGGGGGAGGGGTGTTGTTGTTTTGCTATTATGCTATGTAATTTGTGTTTTCATGTTGTATTTTCATGTTGTAAACTGCCCTTCAGATGCAGGATGGCATAATAATAATAATAATAATAATAATAATAATAATAATAATAGACAAGGTCAAAAGAGAGTAACTGGCCCAAAGTCACCCAGAGCACTTTGTGGTCAAGGGGGGGAGTTGAACCGGTGTCTCTCAAGGCCCCAGTCTGACCACAAATCCAGGCTGACCCAACAGCTGGAGATACCAAAAGGACCCTTCTCCCCTGGAAACCAACCCAGTGATGAAGACCTGCTTCAGAGGCACAGTTTCCTTGCTGAACAAGGCATGACAGGGCCTTCCCAGTGCTGGCTCCAAAACCTTGGAACTCTCTTCCAGAGGAAGTGGAATCTGATCCCTGGCTCCCAGCCTTGTGGCACTTTGAGACTGAGGAATATGAGCATTTAAATAAATAAATATTCCATTATTGTTATCAAATAAACATTCCCATTAATAAAAAAGTGGCTTGTGTTTTAATTAACAGGAAGAGGTGGTGAACCACTCTGGTAATTGTAGCTTTGTGAGAGGAATAGGGGGGCTCTTAACAACTCTCAGAATTCTCAGTGGACTACAGTTCCCATTATTCTTTTTTTTTGGGGGGGGGGTGCTTTTAATGCACTGTGCAGATGGGACCATACTGACCAAAGTAAGAGTCACACCTGTTACTCCACCCACTTCCCTCCGGTCCACCGATTGCTGGCACAAAGGAATGGGGACCGTGGGCCACAGTTTGAGTCTGGAGATAAGGAGAGTCAGAACCGCCATACCTTTTTTGTAATGGCAGACAAAAGGCAGCAGCTGCAGGCAGGGGGCATAAGCAAGGCTTCCCTGGACGACCTGAAACATTCGGCATTCTTCCACAGGCCCTGGGAGAGAATAATGATAATGATAATGATAAATTTTTATTTATATCCCGCCCTCCCCAGCTGTGGCAGGGCTCAGAGCGGCTAACAACAATAAAAGTAACACAGCATTCTAAAATCAATTCATTCTAAAATCAATTCAAAATCAAATTAATGACAACCATTGGGCTAGAACAAGAACAGCAACCTCCATCTACTAGATGTTTTGGGAAATTGTTTGTTTGATTGTTTTCTATAGGACACCCCTTGAAGCATCGTCACCAAATTCGGTTTCCTGAGGGTGGGGTTGGCAGACTCTGCCAATGCCTTGGATTCCAGGTGTCGCTTTGAATCAAGACGTCAGACCAAAACGCAACTTTGGCGCGAGTTTACCCAGTTTTGGTGTCATGGGTCCAAAATCACAAATCACGCTATTTTTAGTTTTATAATTGCCATTTTTTTTATTCCCTAAAAACTCCCAGGCAGCGCCAGGCACTCATTGCCACTAGGACCTTAAAAAGCATTTTACTTCCACCCAGCTCTCCTGTTGATGCCTTTGCCCCATCTCTCTGCCACCCCGCCCCTCCCCCACTGCGTCCAGGTAAGTGGCGTTGACTCAGTCGTCAGGAGGTCCGGTCACAGGTATCGCCCGTCCCTGCCACCTGCTCTTGCTCCACACAGTTTATTTGAAATACACTCTGCCATTTGTGTACTTGCAGGTAGCCGAGTCACACAACCTGATCACCATGGACATCTTCAACCTTTGGAGAAAGAAGACCCCAGCAGGTATCTACCTACCGATCTCAACAAGCCCATTTTGCAATGGAGACCCAAGAGAGTTCAAAGCCCTTCCAGCCCAAGATGCCTCCTAAACCAGGAAGGAGAACCGGTGGCCTTCCAGTTGGGACGACAACTCCCATCATCGCTGGCCACGGTCTGCAGGCCACAGGGATCCCCACCCCCGTCCTGGGGCAGCTTTCTCTCCTGCCCCCATCCAATATAGGCATATAACCAGCCACAGCAACTGAAAACAGGGACATGCAAATCAGCCAGCTCATCACAGACCAGATTCAGGCGGCTGGTGCAGTCACAACCCGAGAGCGCTTTACCTGGGCAGGTGAGCTGCACTGTGGCCTGCTGGATGCTGGCTTCCACCTCGAGGATGTCGCTGCTCCAGGCAAACACGAGGCTCTCTTGAATAGGGATGCAGGAGCGGACTTTCTCTATCTGCTTCCTGCTGAGGACCCTCCGCCAAACATGCAAACCAGTGAGGTTCCCGCTAAAGGACTCTTTCTCCTTGAAGGCCCCACCCAGGGAGTCCTGGTCTTGCCCGATAATGAACATCCCGTGGCCATCCACGGCATGGGAGGCTGAAAGCCCGGTGGCTGAGGCCTTCTCCTTCCCGTCAGCGTGGATGGCCCATGCCCCATTCTGATGCTGCCATGTGACACAGAAGTGGTGCCACTGCCCATTGGCACGAAAAACGGGCAGGTATGGGGAGTGGTGCCCATGGAGGATGATGGCAAACCTGACGAAGCCATCCTCGTCGACGAAGCCACGCAGCTGGAACTCGTTGATGAAAGCCGGGACCGCGTAGGAGAAGACAGTGGAGATCTCCACAGCCTCAGGGTCCCACTGGACGTGGGCACAGGCACTCACGGCGGGCATCTCTGGGAAGTCGGCTAAGACCTTCACAAACTTGGTGTCCGTTTTGTTCTTGAAGACAAGGATTGGTGCAGAGATGTTTCCTGGGGGGAGAGAGACGGGGATGTGACCAAGGACTGTGAAGAGAGAGACTCCATCAGGCAAGGCCGCCATCCACCTGCCTTGCCCCACCCTCTGGCCCTAGGAGTCCTCATACGGGAGCTGGTCCTGAAGGAAGAACTGTAGAGAGGGGAGAGATTCCATCAGGCAAGGTCTCCTTCCACCTGCCTTGCTCTACTCTCTAGTCTCTGCTTCTCAATGTGTATTGTATTGTTTTGTGTACTGTGGCTTGCTGTTGTTTTATTGATTATCATTTAGATATTATTGATTGTAACTGTTGAGTGGATTTCTGTTTAACTTTTATATGCTGATATTATTATTTTATACTATTCTAATGATTGTTGAATGTTACTTTTTTGATGTAGGTGGCCTCTTTTAAAGTTCTGTTTTATTATCACATGTGCTCTGCCCTCCACGCTTGGGGGCAGCCATGCTCCTGAATACCAGTTCCTGGAAACCACAGGGGGGGGGGAGGGAGAGGGCTCTGGTTCTCATGTTCTGCTCCCTGGTTTCCCACAGGCGTCTAGGTGCACATGGTACTGTGAGAGCCGGTTGCTGGACCAGGTGGGCCATTGACCTGATCTAGGAGGCTTATCTTAGGTTCAATAGTGCAGCGTATCTCTACTCACGCCTCTGCTTCGGCTTCTGCAGGAACACCTCCCGGTCATCCATCCAGACTGCGCTCTGTACTTGGTAGGACTGCAGCTTTTCCCCAAGAGACGCCAGCTCAGATGGCAACCGAGCGAAGCGCTGCTGGCAGTACCCGTCTGCATGCCACCAGTCCTGGAGTATGGGCACGTATTCATACACGTCTCCCAGCATCTCTATGATCAGGGGGACGGAGCCAGGATCTGCAGGGGAACCACATGGAGGGAAAGCTAAAGTAGCTGCTGTGATTCCTGCATTTCAGGGGGTTGGACTAAATGACCCTCCAGGCCCCTTCTGATTCTATGATTCTGGGGTGGAAGTGAGTTCAACTTCGTCTGCCAAGAAGTCCCTTGGCTGGCATCATTTTATCATTCATTTTATCCAAAGTGCTTTTACCCTGCTGTTCAGCTGAAAAAACTTCCAGAGTGGCCAACAAATCAAGAAAAAACCAAGATAGTCCCTGCCCTTGAAACTGTCCCAGAAACTCCAGCGGGTGCAGAATGCTGCAGCGAGGCTCCTCACGGGGTCCCTGCCATGGGAGCATATTCACCCAGTGCTTTACCAGTTGCACTGGCTCCCGGTGGAATATAGGGTCAGGTTCAAGGTGCTGGTTTTGACCTTTAAAGCCCTTTGTGGCTGAGGGCCCCCGTATTTACGGGACTGCCTCTCCTGGTATGCCCCGCAGAGGACCTTAAGGTCCATGAATAACCATAGCTTAGAGGTCCCAGGCCCTAAGGAAGTCAGACTATCCTCAACCAGGGCCAGGGCCTTCTCAGTGATGGCTCCGACCTGGTGGAATGCTCTCTTCCAGGAGACCAGGGCCCTGCAGGATTTAACCTCCTTCCGTTAGGCCTGTAAGACAGAGCTATTCCGCCTGGCCTTTAATTTGAATTCAGCCTGATCTTTTATTTCCCTTCTCTTCCCTCCCCTTCCCCTTTTATGAAGATCACCCGCTCTGAGACCCCACAGCTAATTCTCCCCTGGTCTCCTCACTGGCCCAAGTAGGACCAATTCAGCCAGCTAGCCCTGGTGACTATCTAATGTTTATTTCCTCTAAATTTATTTTTGATTTTTGAATGTTATTGTTATTCATGTTTTTATACTGTATTTTATGCTGCTTTTATAATTAAGTGTTTTAAATTTGTTATTAGCTGCCCTGAGCCCAGTTTTTGAACCAGGAAGGGCGGGGTATAAATAAAAATTTATTATTATTCTTCTTAAAAGGAAAAAAGGGTCAGGAGGGATGATGAAAACTCAAACTCCAAATTCTTAATGTAATATAAGGACCCACTTGGATGAAAATGGACTTCTCACAGTCAAAAACAAAACAGAGCGGGCTTTGGTAGCCCCTGAGAAATAACCTGGAAGTGAGTTTTACATGGCATACAAACCCGGACTTGGTTTTGCCTCTCATGGACAGCACTGTCCAGTTCAGGGAGGATGTTTCTCCTCTGCCCTGTCCTGTAGCTGGCACTGCAGGGAGCCAGAGTAGGTGGCCCTTTGGTCCCTTACAGATTGACAACTATGTGTCTGTTACTACAACTACAACTAATCCATAAGGCGGCAGCTAGACTGGGGACTGGGGGAAGTAGCCGAGACCACATAACACCGGTCTTGAAAGACCTACATTGGCTCCCAGCATGTTTCCGAGCACAATTCAAAGTGTCGGTGCTGACCTTTAAAGCCCTGAATGGCCTCGGTCCAGTATACCTGAAGGAGCATCTCCACCCCCATCGTTCTACCTGGACGCTGAGGTCCAGCGCCGAGGGCCTTCTGGAGGTTCCCTCACTGCAAGAAGCCAAGTTACAGGGAACCAGGCAGAGGGCCTTCTCAGTAGTGGCACCCGCCCTGTGGAACACCGTCCCACCAGATGTCAAAGAGAAGAACAACTACTAGACTTTTAGAAGACATCTAAAGGCAGCCCTGCTAAGGGAAACTTTTAATGTTTGATGCACTACTGTATTTTAATATTTTGTTGAAAGCTGCCCAGAGTGGCTGGGGAAGCCCAGCCGGATGGGTGGGGTATAAATAAATTATCATTATTATCATTATTATTATTTACTTTCCTGCAGTGCACAGGCAATGGGGATTCCAGGCCCAAATATTATATATAAAAATTTTAAAGCTTTAGTCATTTTTTTTTTGCCATAGCAATTCAAAGTGATTTACCAGAAAAAAATACCTACCTACCTACATAAAAACTGAGAGTGAGGGATACATTAAAACATCCCACCCATTCTAAATGTTCATAGGTAGTGTTTTTGTCCAGCACCAAGGATATGAAATGAAGGCACCAGGTGAGCTTCCCCAGGAAGAGCATTCCACCAACAAGGAGCCACCACCAAATAGGCCCTGTTCTCCTGTTGCCACCCTCCAGAGCTCCCATGGCGGTGGCACCTGGAGAAAGGCCTCAAGTGTCCATCACAAGGTCTGGGTCAGCTCATAAGGGGAGAGGCAGCCCTTGAGGTATTGTGGTCCTGAGCTGGTCCTACAGGTCAAGCCCAGCACTTTGAATTGGGCCCTGGAAATTAACTGGTAGGTGGTGTAGTTGGGCCAGAATTGGTGCCCCGTGCTCAGAATGTCTTGTCCCAATGAGGAACTTGGATGCTGACTTCTGCAAATAAACGCACAGAAGCACAAATCAGGATACTCACCCCTTGCAGTGCGGTTTTCAGCCGGTATGGCGAACGCCAGTGTGCTTCTCGGGAGAATGCCAACCTGTGAAGGAAACTCAGCTGCTGTGTTTTGGAGCAGACCTCTCCCAGGTAAGACCAGTACCACCCCTTCCCCCTTGCAAAAGAGACATTGGTGGAGACTTTCCCCCATCCTCTCAGTCATCAGCCAGCAATCTGCATGGCAAAGGAATGGGTGAACAGCAATGGCAATTCCTTCCTTCCTTCCTTCCTTCCTTCCTTCCTTCCTTCCTTCCTTCACTTACTGGTACTTACTTACTGCATGTTTATACCACTTTTTCCTGTATATTACCCAACACTCCTCAGTTCATCTCCACAACAACTGAGAGGCAGGGACTGGCCCAAGGTCCCCAAGCGAGCTGCATGGCAGAGCGGGGGGATTCAAAGCTTGGTCTCCCAGGTCATAGTACAAGACTCTAACCATTAGAGTGCACTGCCTTATTTGGGGATGGGTAGGAGATTAGCCCTCATCAATATGGGCAATAAAAGTGCTGAAGGAAATGCTTTGAATGAATTGCCTCTGACAAAGTGTCCTTCAGTGGCTTCTAGGTCAATTATCACCAACCTGCTACTGTAAAAGGTTAAAGCTGTGCCAGTTTAACATATATTTAAACCTTAATATATATTTAAGGGGCGTGGGTGGCGCTGTGGGTTAAACCACAGAGCCTAGGGCTTGCCGATCAGAAGGTTGGCGGTTTGAATCCCCGTGACGGGGTGAGCTCCCGTTGCTCTGTCCCAGCTCCTGCCAACCTAGCAGTTCGAAAGCACATCAAAGTGCAAGTACAATGGTACCTCGGGTTAAGTACTTAAGTCATTCCGGAGGTCTGTTCTTAACCTGAAACTGTTCTTAACCTGAAGCACTACTTTAGCTAATGGGGCCTCCTGCTGCTGCCGCGCCGCCGCACGATTTCTGTTCTCATCCTGAAGCAAAGTTCTTAACCCGAGGTACTATTTCTGGGTTAGCGGAGTCTGTAACCTGAAGTGTATGTAACCTGAAGCGTATGTAACCTGAGGTACCACTGTAGATAAATAGGTACTGCTCTGGCGGGAAGGTAAACAGCGTTTCCGTGCGCTGCTCTGCTTCACCAGAAGTGGCTTAGTCCTTCTGGCCACATACCCGGAAGCTGTCTGCAGACAAACGCCAGCTCCCTCGGCTTATAGAGCGAGTTGAGCTCACAACCCCAGAGTCGTCCACGACTGGACTTAACGGTCAGGGGTCCCTTTACCTTTACCTTTAAGCCTGAATTGTCACTGACTAATTATTGCACCTCCTTGCCCTTCTGCTCCCACCATACTGCTTCCCCCAACTAAGATTTCAGTTCAGGCACCTGGCAGAGTGAGCTGGAGTCACAGCAATAAATTTCTTGGCCTTTAAGGTTCCACAAGACTTTCAGATTGTTCCTCCGAGTCACAACTTTGCCCCCCGCCTTCTAGACTTGTGCCTCACTCGGCTAAGTGCTTGTGTGAACAGGACAGAGCCAGGGCTCTCCAATCCGCAGGGCTGAACAGCACTTGGGGACGCAGGTTGATAAACCGTCAAAAGATTTATGGCTTTATCTGTCAAAAGATTTAACCGTCAAAAGATTTATGGCTTTATCTGTCGTGGCAAAAACAGTCCCTTGCTGCACCTTTTTAAATGGGCAAATTTATTAGGACACCAGCTTCTGTGGGGCAGCATCTGGGGCAGGCATGCAGGGCCAGGGCCCCAATCCACAGAGGGACCAGGAGGGGCTCCAAGAGCCAGTTAGCAGGTCGGACAAGGACCTGGGAGGCCAGGCTTCAGATCCCTGCTCCCCCATGAAGCTCCGCTGGGGGGGGGGGCAGCCTCTGCCTCTCAGCCTAGCCTACCTGGCAGGGCTGTTTTGTGGATGAGAGCCTTGAGCTCCTTGGAGGAACAGGGGGGACATGAATGCAAAGAGTAAGGACAGCAAAGCTCTTTCTGGAAAGTAGGGCAGACCCACTGAGGAACATTGGGCCAGTCACTGCTTCTCAGCCTAGCCTACCTCACAGGGCTGTTGTGAAGATTTAACAAGGAAGGGGAGGACCATGGACACCACCTTGGGGTTCATGGAGAAAAAAGGTGGGATATAAGTGTGATAAAAATATTTTTGAAGCAAGTAAGGTAATACACATAACCACCTTAGAAGACCCCTCCTCACCCCACTCAATAAGACCTGGAATGACTTAACTGCAGCGTTTGCAGACTAGAATCTATGGAGGCTGATGGCAAACGTTTGTTGACCTTTAAGGCAGGCAAGCTTTGTCTTGGTTGTTACCCGTCCTCCAAACCTCCACATCAGAGCATGGTAAAGGTAAAGGGACCCCTGACTATTAGGTCCAGTCGTGGCCGACTCTGGGGTTGCAGCGCTCATCTCGCTTTCCTGGCCGAGGGAGCCGGTGTACAGCTTCTGGGTCATGTGGCCAGCAGGACTAAGCCGCTTCTGGCGAACCAGAGCAGCGCACGGAAATGCTGTTTACTTTCCCGCCGGAGCGGTACCTATTTATCTACTTGCACTTTGACGTGCTTTCAAACTGCTAGGTTGGCAGGAGCAGGGACCGAGCAACGGGAGCTCACCCCGTCGCGGGGATTCGAACTGCCGACCTTCTGATCGGCAAGTCCTAGGCTCTGTGGTTTAACCCACAGCCCACCCACGTCCCACATCAGAGCATGAGGAGGGGCCAAAGGAGGACCATCTAGACCAGCAATCCTGTTCTCACAGTGACCAACCCAGTGCCTCTTGTTGCGGGAAGCCTGCAGGCAGGAGCGGAGCGCAAGAGCACTCTCCCCCCCCCCCCGCAGTTTCCAGCAACTAAAATTCAGAAGGCTTGCTGCCTCCAGCTGTGGAGGCAGAGAAGGGCCACCTGGCAAGTCAACCCTGACAGCCCACCACTTCACGAATTGGTCCAGTCCGTGACCCACGGGAGCCTTGAACGGGAGACCGGTGCCCCCACCCAGCCATTGGGCAGAAGGATCGCCGTCTGCCCGCCCCACCTCCAGCAAATTTACCAGCAGTCCGAGAAGCAGAGAGCCAGGCGCCGAGAGTCCGCAGACCATGCCGACCAGCTTGCCAGCTTTCATTCTCTGCGTGAGGGAGAGAAAACCCCTTAACTCAGGGCACCCCGAGGCTGTACAGAAGGGGCTCCCGGGAGGGGGGAGGGGGCGCTGTCTCGGTGGACCCAGGTCTCAGAACACAAGAGGCGACCCAAATGCACCAGAGGGGCTCAGTTTCAGAGCTCTCTGGAAGATGGATGGGTGTCCAGGAGAACCGGCCAGCAGAGCTTTTTTGAAGATCGCGCCCGCGCACCCCCCGCGGCCCTCTCTAAATGTGGTTTGGCTCGCTTGTCTGAGCCACCTGGGCTGCTTCATTCTTCCTAGGCAGCGGTTGGCACCTCGCGGGCAGTGGGGGGGGGGCAGCCGCTGGCCCTTGAACAGAAGCTTGATTCCGCCCAAGTGTCTCCTGTCCATCTTTCCTGGGGCTCTGGAATTCCACAGCTCCCCACAACTCTAGCGCCCCGGGAGGTGGGTGATGCGTTATCCTTCCTCACTCGCCACGGTCGACGACTGCTTTGAGGACCGTGTGCCCGGCGCTGCGCAAAGGGGGCCGTCGGAAGGGCCTTTAAAGCCGGCGGCCGCCCCTCGGCTCTTCCGAACATGCAGAGCCTCTGCTTAAACCCCGACAGCGCCAGACCCGTCGAAGCACAGCTGACTCCGTGGGGGCGCATGGAAATATAGCCCCCAGGACGTCCCCAAGCGCCCCATCCCCGACTCACCTGTCCACCTGGGAGCGGGGAGGCGGCCCTGCCACCCTCATAGTCGGTGCCCCTCAGCGCACCGCGCTGTCGAGCATAGAAGGTGCTGAAAGCGGGGAAGCGCCCACGCTGCAGAGGCGCATCCAGAGAGGCCAGTTCTGCTCTCTACACCGCCGCCGCCGCCCCCTCCTCAGGCACTTTGCCCAAAGGGGGCCGGCAGAGCCCCGCCCAGCCAGGGCACAAAAGCCTCACCCTCCTTCTCTCTGGGAAAGGGCCCAAGCCCGGGGGGGGGGGGAGTATGATTCACCCAAAGTCGGAGGGGGGGGGAGAGATGGAAGGACAGCCCGTCCTCAGGCCCCACCTCGCGCAGTTTTGAAGAAGAAAAGCCCTAAAAATTCTCCCCACTAATGAAGTTATTTTTAAAGAGCCATGACAGGGGCTTAGGAGAGATTTCAGAGAACCTTAGAACTGTGAGGTTGGGAGGTACCCTAAGGGTCATCTAGACGAACCCCGTGCAATGCAGGAATCTCAGCTAAAGAATCCCTGACAGGTGGCCATGGGCATAGATGGGTGGGGCAGTTGCCCCCCTTCTAGAGCAAGTAAAGCCAGTGTGGTGTAGTGGTTAAGAGCGGTAGTCTCGTAATCTGGGGAACCGGGTTCACTTCCCCACTTCTCCACATGCAGCTGCTGGGTGACCTTGGGCTAGTCACACTTCTTTGAAGTCTCTCAGCCCCACTCACCTCACAGAGTGTTTGTTGTGGGGGAGGAAGGGAAAGGAGAATGTTATCCGCTTTGAGACTCCTTAAAGGGAGTGAAAGGCGGGATATCAAATCCAAACTCTTCTAAAGCAATAGAAATGCTTAACTAACTGACCAATCACGTCGGTTCTGCCCCCACCTAACAAAAGTACTAAAAGGTAAAGGGACCCCTGACCATTAGGTCCAGTCACGGACAACTCTGCGGTTGCGGCGCTCATCTCGCTTTACTGATAGGTATATGTTACTTTTCTAAGCTAAGTCTGCCTTCTGGGATCCGATTGATGCGTGAGTAAACCTTTTTATACTTTTATAGAATACTGTGTCGTGTCTTATCTTTTAGGAGGGAATAAGGGGAAAATACCAGAACAGTTATTATAGAGGCTTTAGCGAGCCTGAGCAAACGCATCCGCTGAGTTTTAAAAAAAGGGAATGTTACTCTGCTAAATTGTGAATTTGTTAACACAAGTTGGAAAGGTTATAATCAGACAATATATCCTCTCCTCTCCTGCATCCCTGAACATTCCCACACTTTCATCCACCCCCATGACCTAGAACAACAGCCAGAGTTGTACGTAAGTGAGCTGGGCTAGAAGCAGGACGGAAGCTGGAGACCTAGAGACATGCTTGCTCTGGGCTGGATCCAAAGCTTTGATTACTGTCTTTCATTTTGTAGTTGTCTGATTGGTGCTCATACATAACGGAAGGAAGATCTGTTAATTCTGCAAGCCCCTCCATCTTATGCTCAGCATGCATAGATGTGTAAGTAAAACCATATGTCTCCACTGACCTTCATTCTGGGGAAACAAAACCTGCGTAAGGACCTGGAACCCCTGGATTCTCTCATCACTTGTAGATTGGGGTGGCCTGCAACAGTTTGCTTTGAAAAACCTTTGCAGGATCCTGCCTGGGGCCGAGCCTTGCTTTGGAAATGCCAGCTTTGGTGTCCCTGTTAAGTAGCAGTGGACACTGGGAGAAAGCAAGAATATACACTGCGGAAGTATTTCTAAAGTTTTGGGGAACTTTCCCCCAACCTACCTCCTCACCCTGAAGAAGAAGAAGAAGAAGAAGAAGAAGAAGAAGAAGAAGAAGAAGAAGAAGAAGAAGAAGAAGAAGAAGGGAGAAAGCCAAAAGGATGGTTTTGCAGAGAATACTTCTTGCCATAGCCCAGTAATAAAAGCGTTTCAATGCCATATAAACGAAAGTGGTGAGATTTTAAACAAGTGCTCCATTCAAAATGTTTAAAAAGTGTGAAAACGGGGCCCCTCGAGAGTTTCAGATTCAAGTGAGAGATCTGATAAACATGCTCTCTCTCTCTCTCTCTCTCTCTCTCTCTCTCACACACACACACACACACACACACACTTCTGAATGCCTTAAGGCCAACGCCAAGAATTTCCAGTCTCCTCCGTTGCTGTCTTTCCCACAGTTGCCTCCCCTGTCATCCGCTCAATAGCAGCCAGCTCAGAAAAAGATGGGTGGCTGGCGCTGCGTCTTCTCCCCCCCCCCCCGCCCACCAACCCCCCATGGGCAAACCACATGCTTCCCCTTTTGAGGGAGACGCTCCCCTTTGAGCAATGCCCCATTTCAGTGAGACTCCTCCCGGAGGATGGGATGTTTGTGCTGCCCCTCAGACTGGTGGGCAACTGCCTTTGTCCTTCTGGGCCTCCGGATCCCTGCCCCCCCCCAAGCACAGCAATAAATCTCTGAAAGAAAGGCGGGGGGGGGGGAATCTGTGGCGCTGCCTTCCTTAGTCACTGCAGATGACTAGCGGATGGTTTCATGAGGAAACAATTCCACCTGAATCGCATGGCGAGGGTGGACAGCGGCTTTGGAGGCTGCAGAGAAACATCTGACTGCTTTGGGGGAATCTATTGTGTAGGGTGGAGGGGCTTGCCGCATTAATTCCCCAACCTAATTCTCCAGTTAGGTTTCTAAGTCACAGCTTTGGGTCCGGCCCAGAGCAAGAGACAGTCTTTTGTTGTTCCAGCTTCCAGCATCAGCCAAAAGCCAGACACACAGTTCCACTGGGCCTATTGTTCCCCATTCTAGGATGACAGGGCAGCCAGCCAGAGGAGGCCACTCACTATCTCTCAGCCTAACCTACTTCACAGGGTTGTTGTGAGGATGAAATGGGGAGGAGAACCATGAGATCCTTGGAAGATAAAGGTGGTATATTAATGTAACCGGGACGCGGGTGGCGCTGTGAGTTAAACCACAGAGCCTAGGACTTGCCGATCAGAAGGTCAGTGGTTCGAATCCCCGTGACGGGGTGAGCTCCCGTTGCTCGGTCCCTGCTCCTGCCAACCTAGCAGTTCGAAAGCACGTCAAAGTGCAAGTAGATAAATAGGTACTGCTCCAGCGGGAAGGTAACATGACCCGGAAGCTGTACGCCGGCTCCCTCAGCCAATAAAGCAAGATGAGCGCCGCTCAGAGTCGTCAGGGGTCCCTTTACCTTTTTGTTAATGTAATAAATAAATAAGCAAAATACAGCAAAAAGGGGGGGGGAGAGCATTAAAATATTTTTGGAATTAAAGACATTCTGAGGACCTAAGAATAAGTGTGTTATGTTGCCAGTGTGTGTGTGTTTTTAAGTTGATGTGCGGAAGCAATTTTGCAGGAGGACTGCAGTACCTGGGGGAGAGAAGCTGAATCTTTTGCACCACTGTCATGGAAGAATACAGAGAGACTTTGAACTCTACATCAGGCAGACCTATCCAAAATGAAGAGGACCTCTGGTGCCTCCTCTGCAGCCTCTAAAATATCAAGAGCGGAGCTGTGATAGGAAGAGGGAGAGGGGAGCTGGCAATTGTGTGAGTAAGTGCCAAGTGGCAGCCATGTCCCTGGTGCTTTCCAGCAGAGGGGGAGCCCTCCTTGAATCTGATGGGGGGAGGTGGGCAAAGAGATCTGGGCCCCTAGGAGTTGGTGCCTATGATTTCCACCTTAATCTTTTGAAAAACATGTGACCAAAGAATTCTTGTTGAGTTAGTCAGCAGGTTGGGCTTACGAAGAGTTATTATTGCTGTTGTTTTTCCATACGCTCACCTCCTGCCTTCCTGAGTCCTGGCGGATTGGGCTCATTGAGAGTCTAAAGCTGACACCAATCAGATGCCTTTGGCTCCTCCGACAGATGACTGGTCTCTGAACCCTTGGCAACCGCTGTCTGGGCCAGCCAATCCGCAGTGGTTGTCACTCAGGTCCCTGTTTGCTCTTTGAATTCCTGCTCCATGGATGCAACCTGGTGCCCAGAGCCCATCAGGGAGGGAGGGTGAGGCTGGTGTGCCTCACAAGAGGCTGTGTAGTGCATGGATGGGCAGCCCAAACTGGGCATTTGAGAAGTAGCCTTACACTAAGGTTATCAGATTTTTTTCAATGAATTCGGGGACACTTTTCAACTCCAATGGATTTTGCATGAGGACTGATCTGTAAATCCAGGGACTGTTCCCGGGAAACAAGGACTTCTGGTAACCTCAAAGGTAAAGGGACCCCTGACCATTAGGTCCAGTCATGGCCGACTCTGGGGTTGCGGCGCTCATCTCGCTTTATTGGCCAAGGGAGCCAGTGTACAGCTTCCGAGTCATGTGGCCAGCATGACTAAGCCACTTCTGGCGAACCAGAGCAGCGCACGGAAACGCCATTTACCTTCCTGCCAGAGCGGTACCTATTTATCTACTTGCACTTTGACATGCTTTCAAACTGCTAGGTTCGCAGGAGCAGGGACCGAACAACAGGAGCTCACCCAGTCACGGGGATTTGAACCGCCGACCTTCTGATCGGCAAATCCTAGGCTCAGTGGTTTAGACCACAGCGCCATCCGCGTCCCCTGGTAACCTTACCTTAAAGCAATATCCCTCATTTATGTTGGGACAGAGAGACAGAGACACAGAGAGGAAGCCATCTAACGGGTCCTGCCCTTTTGCAACCTGCGCCCTGCTGACATCTTGGGCCAAAGCTCAGACCTCCTCTCCCTCACAGTTGTCACCTGAGTGCAGCCATTACAGCAGAGGGAAAGATGGGAGGCAGCAGGGCTCAATCCGTCCAGCTCCATCAGGCACCTCTGGCCCCAGAACTTTGCAAGCTGGTCATGATAGGTGTGGGGTGTAATGTCAAGTACAACATTACCTGTTTTGCTAGAGTGGACATGCAGGGAATGTTGGTCCAGCTGGTCGAACTTCCTCTTACACCTGGCTGGAGCATCCTTCCTTTGCATGTGACTAGTAAGTGGGCGTTAGTGATGTATGGAAGTGAGAGCTGGACCATAAAGAAGGCTGATCGCCGAAGAATGGATGCTTTTGAATTATGCTGCTGGAGGAGACTCTTGAGAGTCCCATGGACTGCAAGAAGATCAAACCTCTCCATTCTGAAGGAAATCAGCCCTGAGTGCTCACTGGAAGGACAGATCCTGAAGCTGAGGCTCCAAGACTTTGGCCACCTCATGAGAAGAGAAGACTCCTTGGAAAAGACCCTGATGTTGGGGAAGATGGAGGGCACAAGGAGAAGGGGACGACAGAGGACGAGATGGTTGGACAGTGTTCTCGAAGCTACCAGCATGAGTTTGATCAAACTGCGGGAGGCAGTGGAAGACAGAAGTGCCTGGCGTGCTCTGGTCCAGGGGGTCACGAAGAGTTGGACACGACTGAACAACTAAACAACAGCAACAAATGTGGGGCGTACAGCTTCCGTGGAAGGAATGGGAAATCTCCCAAGCTGACAATGTGTGGGTGTGTGGGTGTCCAGTAGGGAGGAAAGGCACGGGTGGCCGCAGTTTCTCCAGGACAAGAAAAGTTATTTTTCCCTGCGAGGAAGAACCATGTGCAAATGCAGCCCCACAGTCAGATCCCAACTGTGTTGCGTTGTAGGACACAGAGGAGGAAAAACAGCTAATTAGAGCCAGGGATCACTCTGTGGCAGCGTTATAGCCCCAAGCAACAACCCAAAGCGTCACCTGGAAAGAAATCTCAAAGCAGCAACAGCAGCAGCTCCCTATGCAAGGCAAGGATTGCAGGCAGTTCAAAGTTCTTCCCTCTCTGCCACCAGCACACACACACACACACACACACGGTTGTGGGTAGATTCTTACTGACTGCATTTCACTTCTTCAGGAGAAAACCAAGTAGTTTGGAAGCATGCGTAGTTCTGTTTTGGGGTGCAAAACCCCAATCTCTGAGTGGCAGACACTCCAGGGGTTCCTATTTTACCCAGGGGTCAGTTTCCCTCGAATGAGGGTCAGCGGAGACTGTGGTGTCTTTAGGATGAATGGTTTTGTTTACACATATGTACAGCCTGGACATTTTATTTATTCCTTTTCCCATTAAAATGTATATACCTCTTGATTGTATGAAAAACCCCACCAAGGCCCTCAAAGCAGCTTACAAAACAAACAATGAAATTATTAGTAAAAACAATTCAAACATTCAAACAGTTAAAACCAGCAGTCAATTAAAAGCACCAGCAGCATTCTAGATATCTGGTAGGCTTGACTAAACAAAAACATTTTCATTTTAAATTTACTGCTTTTCTATCTCACTTTTCCCCCAAGGCAGCCTACATGGTTCCCCCCCTCCCCATTTAAAAGCACTATGTCACCCACTTAAAAAAAAAAATGAAAGCAGATAAACCGCAGACTTTTGCTGTTAGGAAAGTGATAGAGAATTTCCCTGAGTAGTGTAAGGAAAAACAAGCAAACAAATAATGAAGCCTGCTCATTGTCCTACTGTTGCCCTGTAAACAAATCAGAATGAAGGCTCATTAAAGATCAGACACATCATCTAACCTCCATGAAAGCTATATTGCAAGCAAATTAGGATGCTCAATAAAGGGGCCATCTATGTGAATCCCAAATGGGTTATTCCTGTGAAATATGCCCTGCTAGAAACAAAATCCAAATTGAAAGGATGTTTTGTTTTGGGGCACAAGAGGTGCAATGGATGGGGATGGGGCCACCTAGAAGCAAGGCCACCACTGCACTCACACCATCCCAGACACCATGTGCCATTCAACCTGGTGCAGGGCAGACCAAGGCTGCCAGACTGCCCCTCCCACAGAGACAAGCAAGAAGGACTCAGCGGCACGGCTGGGGCAGGGGGTATGCAGAGGCGGAAAGTGGCAAAGCAAGCTGTGCATTTGGAAAGGTTGTCGTTGTTTAGTTGTTTAGTCGTGTCCAACTCTTCATGACCCCCTGGACCAGAGCACGCCAGGCCCTCCTGTCTTCCACTGCCTCCTGCAGTTTGGTCAGACTTATGCTGGTAGCTTCGAGAACACTGTCCAACCATCTCGTTCTTCTGTCGTCCCCTTCTCCTTGTGCCCACCATCTTTCCCAACATCAGGGTCTTTTCCAGGGAGTTTTCTCTTCTCATGAGGTGGCCAAAGTCTTGGAACCTCAGCTTCAGGATCTGTCCTTCCAGTGAGCACTCAGGGCTGATTTGCTTCAGAATGGATAGGTTTGATCTTCTTGCAGTCCATGGGACTCTCAAGAGTCTCCTCCAACACCAGAATTCAAAAGCATCAATTCTTCGGCAATCAGCCTTCTTTGTGGTCCAGCTCTCATTACTGGGAAAACCATAGCTTGAACTATATGGACCTTTGTTGGCAAGGTGATGTCTCTGCTTTTTAAGATGCTGTCTAGGTAAGGTAAGGTAAAGGGTAAAGGGACCCCTGACCATTAGGTCCAGTCGTGGCCGACTCTGGGGTTGCGGCGCTCATCTCGCTTTATTGGCTGAGGGAGCCGGTGTACAGCTTCCGGGTCATGTGGCCAGCATGACTAAGCCGTTTCTGGCGAACCAGAGCAGTGCACGGAAATGCCGTTTACCTTCCCGCCAGAGCGGTACCTATTTACCTACTTGCATTTTGACGTGCTTTCTAAGTGCTAGGTGGGCAGGAGCAGGGACCGAGCAACGAGAGCTCACCCCGTCGCAGGGATTCGAACCGCCGACCTTCTGATCGGCAAGTCCTAGGCTCCGTGATTTAACCCACAGTGCCACCCGTGTCCCCTTCGCTAGGTAAGGCAAGCCAAAAAGAACAAGTGGCTAACCCAAAGTCGCCTCTTGAGCTTTGGGGCTGAGCTTGGAGGGCCTAAAAGGATCTGGGAGTCTAACTCTATGGCAGGAACACTATCCCTTTATTGGGTTTATAATGGCAAACCCAACCTTGCCAGTACATAGCACATAGTGGCAAGTGGCAAGTGAGCAAGGGCATGTGCAAAGGGAGGGTGTTCTGGGTGATCAAGGGCCTGGAAACCAAGCCTTAGGAGGGACGGTTGAGGGAGGTGGGGATGTTTAGCCTGTGGAAGAGACGGCCGAGAGAGATGTTAGAGCTGACTTCAGATATCTGAAGGGCTGTCCCATGAAGGCAGAGAAAGCTGCTGCTTCTTTCTGCTGCTCCAGAGGGTAGGACCCTGGTCCTAGGACCTAGACCAACGGATTCAGAGGACAAGAAAGGAGATTCCAACTAAATATTAGGAAGAACTTTCTGAGGGTAAGAGCTGTCTGACAGTGGAATGGATATCTCCCAAGGTGGTGAACTCTCATTCATTAGAGATTTTAAAGCAGTAACTCTTTAGCTGTATTGCAGGGGTTTGGACTATATCACCCTCAGGGTCCCGTCCATGTAATATAATAATAATAATAATAATAATAATAATAATAATAATAATAATAATAATAAATTATTTATACCCCGCCCATCTGGCTGGGCTTCCCCAGCCACTTTGGGCGGCTTCCAACCAAATATTAAAATACAGTAATACATCAAACATTAAAAGCTTCCCACAGGGCTGCCTTCAGATATCTTCTAAAAGTTTGGTAGTTGTTCTCTTTGACATCTGGTGGGAGGGCGTTCCACAGGGCAGGTGCCACTACCGAGAAGGCCCTCTGCCTGGTTCCCTGTAACTTGGCTTCTCGCAGGGAGGGAACTGCCAGAAGGCCCTTGGCGCTGGACCTCAGTGTCTGGGCAGAATGATGGAGGTGGAGACGCTCCTTCAGATATACTGGACCGAGGCCGTTTAGGGCTTTAAAGGTCAGCACCAACACTTTGAATTGTGCTTGGAAACGTACTGGGAGCCAATGTAGGTCTTATGTGGTCTCGGTGGCCTCTCCCAGTCACCAGTCTAGCTGCCGCATTCTGGATTAGTTGTAGTTTCCAGGTCACCTTCAAAGGTAGCCCCACATAGAGTGCATTGCAGTCGTCCAAGCGGGAGATAACCAGAGCATGCATCAGGCAAGGCAGTCTGTGGGCAGGGAGGGTCTCTGCCTACGTACCAGATGGAGCTGGTAAACAGCTGCCCTGGACACAGAATTGACCTGTGCCTCCATGTATCTATGTATCAGAGCATTGTGTAGCTGGACACAGTTCCCTGCCATTTGCTGCTGTGGGGACAGATTATACTGTTTTCCAGCATGGCGCTTCTTCTGAAGGGTTGGTTCTTTCTCTCTCTCTCTCCAAGCACGAGGTTTCATTGAGAGTTTTATTTTTGCAAAAACAAACCGCGCTGGGGACCCATCATATAACAAGCTACTATGGATGCATCAGGCTTAATCTTCCCTTTGCAGACCGTCCTCATTGTCCGGCCTGAAAAGCACAGCTCAGAGGCCCTCCCATTAATTGCCAGTTTTATGTTTTCTCATGACAGGTACATTGTCTGGTGGGGACTGGCTCCATTGTGCATCCGCACAGCAGGACGCCAGCTGTTGATTCTGCGGAGAGGCTTCTGGGCAGTGGGGGGGGCAGGAAGAGAGGCTGGGCAGAGCAGGGTCCTCTGCTGCCATCTCCTCTAACAAGCGCAAGTAGCCTAGAAAAGCTTTTGGAAAGGAGGGGAAGTGGGCTAAAGTCCATCACACACACACACCCATTTCCTTCAGGGGAGCCTGAAGATGTCCGGGTGCTGCTGCTCAGCATGGCTAGGAGCAGGGGAGATATGATACAGAGCACAGTTGAAGCCAAACCTCCCTCAATCTGCACTCTCTGAAACAGCATGAGGACCCAAACACAGCAGCCCTATGAAATTTGCAGCTCTTCCAAATCTTGCAGCGCATTTCCCCAGCCAAGGAATGTGCAGCAAAAAATGCGTAAGTAACATACAGAAATGCATTGTATTAGGGGAAAATAAGCACACAGGCAAAGCTACTCATGATCTATAGTAGAAGAAATTCACACTGAAAATATGGGTTTGTTTGCTTGTTTGTTTATTACAGTCATAGACCAGCTCGCAAGGCACACCTGAGAAAGCTTTCACAAGGATAAAGCATGCATTTGAAACAGTATACAGCAAACAGCTTAAGAATTAAAGTTAAGTTAAACGCATAGACACGTGAGAACCTAAAATTTAAAATTTGAGATACCATACAGATTGGCCCTATCACCCTGGAGGCTCACTCTGACTGTTTTCCTAACAGACTACAGTGGTACCTCAGGTTAAGTACTGAATTCGTTCCGGAGGTCCATGCTTAACCTGAAACTGTTCTTAACCTGAAGCACCACTTTAGCTATTGGGGCCTCCCGCTGCCGCCACCACACCACCAGAGCACGATTTCTGTTCTCAGCCTGAAGCAAAGTTCTTAACCCAAGGTACTATTAACCTGAAGCGTATGTAACCTGAGGTACCACTGTAATTTGTTCCGGGGGATGGTCTGTGCCTGCAAATCTGGGCGCAGAATCTTCCGACCATCCAGGTTGTCTTATGATCTTTGCCTAAGAGGAGAGCACTAAGTTTAGGCTTATCAGGAAGTTCAACAAGCCTCTCCAGTCGGGGGGCAATGATATCTCTGCGTACCTCAATATGGATGAGTTTAATGAGAGCTTCTTCTTCTTGTTTTAACGGTCTGTCTTTTACAGGTACTGCACAATGTAACAACAAAAGGGAAATCGATGCCTTCTCCCACAAGAACAGTTACAAAGACTATTCAGGAAAAAAATACAAGTTCCACCCAAAGCAAATATTAAATAAAATATCTGTCCACAGCTGTCCCTAAGTTGCAGGAGGTCCTTTGCAACAACAACATACGAAATAAAATAAAACCACCCTTTTTTTGAGAAGCGATTGTGCATCTTATCCATTAATTTGCCTATTAGATCTAAGTCCCATGTTTGCAGTAGCCACATTTCACATAAGTCTATATTCAAGGTTTTCCAGTTAGGACTTGTTTTTAAGGAAACTGATGTGGAAATATGAGGAACTGAACATAAGACTGGAAAAAATAATTAGATGGTGGTGGTGGTGGTGATTTATTAAATTGCTATACTGCCCTTCACTTGAAGACCACACGGCAGCTTACAATATAAAAACACAAAAATACATAACATAGTAAAGGTAAAGGATCCCTGACTGTTAAGTCCAGTCGTGGCCGACTCTGGGGTTGTGGCGCTCATCTCGCTTTACTGGCTGAGGGAGCCGGCATACAGCTTCCGGGTCATGTGGCCAGAAGGACTAAGCTGCTTCTGGCGAACCAGAGCAGCGCACGGAAACGCCGTTTACCTTCCTGCCAGAGTGGTACCTATTTATCTACTTGCACTTGGACGTGCTTTTGAACTGCTAGGTTGGCAGGAGCAGGGACCGAGCAACGAGAGCTCACCCCGTCGCGGGGATTTGAACCGCCGAACTTCTGATCGGCAAGCCCTTGGCTCTGTGGTTTAACCCACAGCGCCACCCGCGTCCTAATACATAACAGAGTAACCAGCAAAAAACAATAAACTCTCCCATACACACACAGTTTAAAAGGCCATGGATTATACAATTAGCCAAAGGCCTGGAAGAAGAGGAATGTTTTTGCCTGGCACCTACAGGTGTGTCACAAAGCCACCAAGTGGTCCTCTCTGGAGAGAGAATCCCACAAGTGAGGACCCACCGCAGAAAAGGCCCCGTTCTCCTGTTGCCGCCCTCTGGACCTCTCATGGAGGGGGCACACAAAGAAGGGCCTCAGATGAGGATCACAGGGTCCAGGTCAGAAGCACCCACCCCTTTCCTGTTGGGCTACAGATCCCACCATCCCTGATGGTTGGGAATGCTGGCTGGAGCTGATAGGAGTTGTGGCAAGGAGTTCCGCAGGCAGCTGGACTTGCACAGCCAGGATAAGAGGAAGGTAAGGCCTGTTTCTGATTCTGGTCCCTGGACGGCCACCACCATGGGAACCAAACAACATTGTGGTAAACAACAGAAGGATTAGGCATGTTCTGTCCCAGCAGAGATACCTGCTCCCTCCAAGCCACACAGGCTGCTCTGAGTAAAAAGGGGAAGCACTTAAGAATTTTTTCACTACCTGTGATAGGGTATCTGGTCCAGCCTGGGACTTGAAGGATTGCCCCACTCCATACCTGCCCACTCAGCCACTCCACTACTTCAACCTGTGGAAACAGCACTTTGACAGGTGCTGCGTAACGTTCATTCCTCACTCGCAAATAATGGATATTCTGTTTTTTCCAATAATTTTTATTAATTTTTTCAAAATATCTTAAACACAATGCAGCACAATATTATTCTCCTTTCAGTCTATATCTTATCCTAATTAACTTCCCTCCACCCCTCTTCTGGCTTCTCTACATTGCTCTTGCTTAAGCGTGATTCCTATATATACATTCTATGTGTCTATAATTCCTTAATAATTTTTTGTATTATACTTTAGGCATACATTCTTTATTATAATACAGCATTACATCTTGTGGTCTAACCAAATGTTTACAATAAACGTTATGAGTTTTATTTCAGCCCTGTGAGTGTCTTTATTTATGTAAGTATACCATAAATTTGGACCATTCTTTTTGGAATTTCTCATCGTCCTGCTGTTGGATTCTTCCAGTTAGCCTTGCTATTTCTGCATACTCCAATACTTTCTGTTGCCATTCTTCAATTGTCAGGCAAACAATTGATATTCTGGTTTGGCGGTTCCTTCCCTCTGGAACTCCCTGCCTGTGCATGTTGGGCCGTTGCCTCCCCTGTGTCCTTTTCAGTGCCAGCCCAGACACACATTTTAATCTATAATTCTAGCTGAGAATTTACACTTTTAATTGTGGGTTTTATTTGCTTTGCTTTTCTGTGAACTCATTTTCAGCGTTGATCATTATCGATACCTTCAGAGTATGTTTTGCATTATTTGTCAACTGCTTTGAGGCTCTATTTACAGTTAAGCAGTGTACAGATTCCTCTGTACACTGCTTAATAAAATTCTGCCAGGGAAATACGTCCACTTCTATGGACTGGTGCATGAGAGTTTGGGGGGTGGAGTTTGAGATCACATGGAGCAGAGATAACCGTCAGAAGTTGCCCAACACAAGGTCTGATCATTTCCCCTTCTACCCCTGAACAGCCTTCCTGGGCAGTGTCCAGACATGAATTTTACTTTACAGAAATAGTCCCTCCCCCAGAACTGAAAGAATCAATACATTCCGACTTGTGTTTAAGTAAGGTGGGCGGGCAGGGAATACATGCGAACATTTATTCCACTGGAATGGGGAAATATTTACATCGCCTTGAAGGGCACAAATCAGATGGGGAATTCCAGCTGGGCATGTTCACACGAGGGCTGCTTCCACATGCAAGCTCTGCCTGGCACTGCATTCATAACAGACTGCAAAAAGTTCCAAGTGTCACTTCATATAGTGCTGTGTTACCTGGCAATGCTTGTCCTCTGATTAAGGAACTTCTATCACACAATAAAGGGGGGCTGGATTATATGACCCCCAGGGTCCCTTCCAGCTCTACAATTCTATGATTCTCTGTTTACTTGGAAGTAAATCTCATTTAGAAAAGAACTCCTGCAACTTTAGTAAAAAGCTTCCTCCGTGCAGTGTTTGCTCCTCTAATTCTTTCCTGCTCAATGTGGACATGGTATTACTGAATTTTCCCTTAATCATACAGTACCTGATCCCCATGGTGATGTAGGCTTTGTTGTTGTTGTTTAGTCGTTTAGTCGTGTCTGCCTCTTCGTGACCCCCTGGACCAGAGCACGCCAGGCACTCCTGTCTTCCACTGCCTCCCGCAGTTTGGTCAAACTCATGCTGGTAGCTTTGAGAACACTGTCCCACCATCTCGTCCTCTGTCATCCCCTTCTCCTTGTGCCCTCCATCTTTCCCAACATCAGGGTCTTTTCCAGGGAGTCTTCTCTTCTCATGAGGTGGCCAAAGTCTTGGAGCCTCAGCTTCAGGATCTGTCCTTCCAGTGAGCACTCAGGGCTGATTTCCTTCAGAATGGAGAGGTTTGATCTTCTTGCAGTCCATGGGACTCTCAAGAGTCTCCTCCAGCACCAGAATTCAAAAGCATCCATTCTTCGGTGATCAGCCTTCTTTATGGTCCAGCTCTCACTTCCATACATCACTAGGCTTTAATTACTGACTTTTTTTTCTTCGAAAGAAGCACTATTTCACTATTGTCAAAAAGAAAGAGAAATTAAGAAAGGGACACACACACACACACACACACACACACACACACACACAGAGTCAAATATGGAAACAGACCATTCTGAACTGGAAGCAACTCCAGGGTCAGAAGTGACTGGAGGAAGCTTCTAATTAAAGGAGAAGGGCTCAGGAAACCTCAGGGGCATTCTGCAAGCCCATGTTGGACAGCTTGGCGATGCAGTTTCATTTTAAAGTAGGAAAGACAGTACTTTTATTTATGCAGTTTTACATTCTCGGCTTTATTATTATTATTATTTTAATACCACTTTACAATCTGTATTATGTTTTATTTTCTGTTCCTGCACACCACTTGAGCAATCCCTGAATAAAGGGCGGTTTTAAAATTCTTAAATAAAATATAAATAGCACATAATTCACCAAAATGCAACGGGTTGGGAATGGCACTGTTTAGATTCCCCATTTAAAGTGTGTGTGTGTGTGTGTGTGTGTGAGAGAGAGAGAGAGAGAGAGAGAGAGAGAGAGAGAGAGAGAGAATAAGCAAAGCATGGCAGTTCTAGGGAGAATCCGTGCACAACTTCAGCTTCCTGAGTATTGAAACAAAACAAAGCTCTGGCTGTTAAGGGCACAGAACTATGTGGATACTACCTGGGGAAACTGCAGAAGCCGGGGGGGGGGCTTGAAATTGGGGGTGGGGGACACAGAGACACTTCAATACTTCATTACTTTTTGTGTCTCTTTCCTAGCAAGCAAGGTAGAATAAGTGGTGCAGAAAATATATATATTTATATTTTTGCAAAGTTGGGCAAGAAATTCTAGTTGCCTGTTTTGGCCCCAGAGCTCCATCCATTGGATAAATCCCAAATAAGAGAGCAAAAGTGTTTGCAGTTGTAAAAGAGCAGTGGATTCTTGACATCTCTCTGTTGGTGGGGTTTGTGCTATTTGGCAGCGCTCAAAAGTGCAGCTCCTGCCCTTTCGTGTGGGTAGACGCTCGCTCTCTGGCTGAAAAGACCTTTATGGTGGCCAGCAGGGAGCCAAGGAACGCAGGCAGCCGGTTTGAAAAATCCAGAGTTCTCATCTCTGTTCCATTATGTCTGCAAGATGAGTCACGGTTTCCAGCCACCCTCCAAAACCTTTCACATCCCAGGATCCTGGCAAATTCATTATCCAAGCCTGGACCCATATTTTGCCAAAAAGGTAAAAGGGAGGAAGCAGGCTTGCTTGGCAAAAACTGAAGGATTGGAGAATGGTCTAAACAAACAAACAAATTGGGGACAGATCATGGGAGTGGAGATCCCAGAACAGCCCAGTGAGGAGGACTGAGCATGCTCAGTGGGGGGGGGGGACGACACACCTGCTTCCTCCTGACAGCCTTGGTGATTTTCATGCACAAAAGTTTGTCACATTGCCCACACAATGTTCCACCAGCCTTTTAATCCAAATTTACAATTTCTGCAAAAAAATTCACACACACCCTGCCCCTCAAAAAAATTCAAATGGAATAATTTGAATTTGAAAATTGATGCAAAGAAAGAGGAAGATGGTCAAACACCACATATAAATGTATCTGGCTAATACAATAAGATTCAAGTTTTAGTTACTGGAAAGTATTCGAAGGACCTTCATATTGATTCCACCCCCCCCCCCCAAGATAATAAGGGGAATTTATGAATTGGGCCAAAGCACAGGGGGAGATGGGTAGAGGTGTTGGTGTTGGGAGGTGTTCCAAGGAGATCCTACAAACATCCGCGAAAGCTGGTTGTGGTTCACTGGTAGGGATGGGGAACCTGTATAGCCCATTCCAGATGTTGTTGGGATACAAATCAGCCCCACAGTCAAGGGTGATGGGGGCTACAATGCACCAGCCCAGCAAGACAAGCTGATCCTCATCTTTACCCTTCTGTGAGACCTTGCCTCTCACTTCGCTCTCCACTCTCATGTCCCTGTACTTTTTGCTCAGCTTAAAGGTAAAGGGACCCCTGACCATTAGGTCCAGTCGTGGCCAGCTCTGGGTTTGCAGTGCTCATCTCGCTTTACTGGCCAAGGGAGCCGGCGTACAGCTTCCAGGTCATGTGGCCAGCATGACTAAGCCATTTCTGGCGAACCAGAGCAGCGCACGGAAACGCCGTTTACCTTCCCACTGGAGTGGTACCTATTTATCTACTTTTACTTTGTGCTTTTGAGCTGCTAGGTTGGCAGGATCAAGGACCAAGCAATGGGAGCTCACCCCGTCGCAGGGATTCGAACCGCCGACCTTCTGATCGGCAAGTCCTAGGCTCTGTGGTTTAGACTACAATGCCACCCACGTCCCTTAAATATATATTATGGCTTAAATATATGTTAAACTGGCACAGCTTTAACCTTTTACAGTAGCAAGTCCTAGGCTCTGTGGTTTAACCCACAGTGCCACCCTTTTGCTCAGCTTACGACCTTTCAAAGGTCTCCCTCGAGAGTCTGCCTCCCAGAACACCTGCCTGATGCTGCCACCTGCCTCCTTAAGACCTTGCATTTTCCACAGCACCTTTGGCTTAACACCTCCCCACCCACGTTGTGGAGGGCATGTGCAGCCAGTGGCAGAGGAACCCTCTCCAGCACCTGGGGCTGGATGCCAAGGGGTGGGGCGATCCGCCTGGTGGCACACGCACAATGTCCGTATGGACAGCGCACATGAGTGGCAGCCCGTACGGTCGCCATGCAAGTGGCGCCCATAATAACTGCCCGTGTGCCCTTGGCAGCTCTACAGCTGGGGGGGCCAGCGGGCCATCTTGTCACCTCCCCCAGAGTGATGCCTTGGGCAACCCGCCCCACACTCCCCTTCGTACGCCCCTGTATGCAGCACAGAGTGGCAGAGTGCATGCACCTCTGGCCAGTCCCCAGTATCTTTATGATTTATTTCACTGAATTTATATCCCACTTGTTTCCCCAGGGAGCTCAAGGTGGGCGACATGTTTCTCCCCTTCCTAATTTAATTCCCACAACAGCCCTGTGAGGTAGGTTAGGCTGAGAGTCAGGGACTGGTGGCCCGTGACCACAGGCACTGAGCTTCACAGCCAAGCTGGGGTTTGAACCTTGGCCTCCCAGGTCCTTGTCTGACCCTGTTGCCCCCCCCACTGGCTCTCACACTGCAGAAGCAAGAACAGTTGTGCCCCAACCTCGGAAGGTTGGCGGTTCAAATCCCTGCGATGGGTTGAGCTCCCATTGCTCGGTCCCTGCTCCTGCCAACCTGGCAGTTTGAAAGCACGAAGTGCAAGTAGAGAAATAAGTACTGCTCCAGAGGGAAGGTAAAGGGCGTTTCCGTGTGCTGCTCTGGTTCACCAGAAGCGGCTTAGTCATGCTGGCCACATGACCTGGAAGCTGTACGCCGGCTCCCTCGGCCAATAAAGCGAGATGAGCGCCGCAACCCCAGAGTCAGTCATGACTGGACATAATGGTCAGGGTCCCTTTACCTTTACCTTTAAAGGGGGTGCAGCAGCACTCTGGCATGAGACTAGTAATAATAATAATAATAATAATAATAATAATAATAATAATAATAATAATTTATTATTAATACCCCCGCTCATCTGGCTGGGTTTCCCCAGCCACTCTGGGCGGCTTCCAACAAAATATTAAAATACCGTAATGCATCAAACATGAAAAGCTTCCCTAAACAGGGCTGCCTTTAGCTGTCTTCTAAAAGTTTGGTAGTTATTTTTCTCTTTGACATCTGGTGGGAGGGCGTTCCACAGGGTGGGTGCCACTACCGAGAAGGCCCTCTGCCTGCTTCCCTGTAACTTGCCTTCTCACAAGGAGGGAACCTCCAGAAGGCCCTCAGCACTGGACCTCAGTGTCTGGGCAAAATGATGGGGGTGGAGACGCTCCTTCAGGTATACTGGACCGAGGCTGTTTAGGGCTTCAAAGGTCAGCACCAACACTTTGAATTGTGATCAGAAACATACTAGGAGCCAATGTAGATCTTTCAAGATAGGTGCTTGAGGGTTCTCGGGGAGTTTCATTGATAAACTTGATCCAGCGACACTTCCACTTGCCTTGGGAACCATGGGCGGAACCCTTCAGAGTGGCTTCTGAGGGCCTTCTTTCCACTGAAGCCAGCCTCCTTCACCGTTCGTCATCCTGTAAAGAAGGCCAGGGTGTAAAATCGGCTAACCCAACGCCACACATTTCTCTGACGGCGGCCTCCTAAGGAGGCATTTCTGCCCCTTTCCCAACAGGTAAGAAAGCGGACGATGGCACTCTCCCCATTTTTCCGGCTTCTGAGAAGTTCCAGGAGCACATCACTCAATTTGGCTTCCTTTGGGAGGGAGTCACTGGAGGCTCATGGTGTTTTGTAATGTTAACTTTCCACTGCAAATATACAGGTTGCGTGGAGCAACAGACAGCTGCTTCCCTGCTAGGCACTTCCCTAAGTTGTTTCCGCCCTGTGGAACACCCTCCCTTCAGATGTGAAGGAAATAAGCAGCTATCTTCTTTTTAAAAGACATCTGAAGGCAGCCCTGTTTAGGGAAGTTTTTAATATTTAATGCTGCATTGTTTTAACACTCGATTGGAAGCCGCCCAGAGTGGCTGGGGAAACTCAGCCAGGTGGGCGGGGTATAAATAATAAATTATTATTATTATTATTATTATTATTATTATTATTATTATTATTATTATTATTATTATTATTTCCAAGGCTCAAAACTCAGCTGTCTCCCACTTTCATGTTTCTTTTCACATACACATCTGGCTTGCACCATCTTGAGCTGTGGGGAAGAAAGTTTTTTTCCTGGGTGAGCCCGTCTCAAGTAACAATTAACACACGGGTGGGGGATATTTTCAGCCCACTGGGCCAGATCCTTAGCTCTCCCACTCACCACAGACCACTGCAGTCGCCTGGCATGACCACAGCATTAGGTGACCAATTTTCCTTTGCAGCGGGGCTTGAGATCCAGCCATACTGAGCAGGGAGAGCCCAGCAGAGCCTGCTGGTGCCGAGTTGAGCCAGTCCCCAGGGGGCTTGCATGTGGCACCAAACCTAAAAAAAAGAAACCTTAGTACAAGCCCTACTTGCCAAGGCTCAATAGTAAGCACATTTTAAGGCTCCCCACTGTTCCTTTGCCTGCCCCCACACCTGACATCATCAGGTATGAGCATACAGGTGAAACTCGAAAAATTAGAATATTGTGGAAAAGTTCCTTGATTTCCGTAATCCAACTTGAAAGGTGAAACTAATAGATGAGATCGACTCGTCACATGCCAAGGGAGAGATGTCAAGCCCTGGTTTGTTATCATTGTGATGATCCTGGCGTACAGCTGATGAAAACCCCAAATTATCTCAGAAAATTAGAATATTCAAGGAAATCAGCAAAACAAGGGTTGCAGATGGAGCAGGATTGGACCTCTGAGAAGTAGAAGCAGATCTCGCTTTGCATGTCACGAGTCGATCTCATATATTAATGTCACCTTTTAAGTTGAATTACTGAAATCAATGAACTTTTCCATGATATTCTAATTTTTCGAGTTTCACCTGTACATGCCTCCCAGGTTGATTTCATGCCTTTTCCTGGTCAAATGCATTTAAGATGACATGGTTCACCACTAGATGGCAGTAGTACCCTCCAGTTCAGTCCCCTAAGAACAGGAAGTTTGAGGGTTAAGAAAGAGGTTAATGATTTTAGAGCTGGGGGCCTTAACCTTAAGTGCCGTAACCCCACACAGTTCAAGGCCATGTGCATTTCAAATCTAGGCTGAGCTCTGGGGAGGAAAGGAGACCACGTCCCTGGAAGTGTAACACATAGTTTGCGTGATGTGATTGCCACTCAGTGATGTCACTAAGAAACACGTTCACCCCCAATACCTGAAGCTTTTTTTTTTTAAAAAGTTCCTTTTCTAAGGATGTGAAAATGAATATTCATGTAGTCCCTTGCAGCTAAAAGATGTGCAGGCATGAAATTCCTGTGGGTCTCTTGTTGTTGTTGTTGTTGTTGTTGTTGTTTAGTCATTTAGTCATATCCGACTCTTTGTGACCCCCTGGACCAGAGCACGGCCAGGCACAACTGCCGAAACCTGGAAGTAACCCATTCCAGTATATTACGGGTTTGGGCAGCCTGCGACAGGGTGAGCTCCCATTGCTCGGTCCCTGCTCCTGCAAACCTAGCAGTTCGAAAGCACATCAAAGTGCAAGTAGATAAATAGGTACCACTCTGGCAGGAAGGTAAACGGCGTTTCCGTGCGCTGCTCTGGTTCTCCAGAAGTGGCTTAGTCCTGCTGGCCACATGACCCGGAAGCTGGACGCCGGCTCCCTCGGCCTATAGAGCGAGATGAGCGGCAAAACCCCAGAGTTGTTCGCGACTGCACCTAATGGTCAGGAGTCCCTTTACCTTTACCTTTAACCTGAAAAAACGCAACATGAAGCGTCTGTAACCCGAGGTATGACTGTATAGCTATATATAAAATTTCATGCATTTCAGTTAATATCTTGACCTTCCTCCATGAAAATAACTGTTTACGTGGCCGTTTTCATATGTTGTGAAGGCTGAAATTTCAATTCAGTGGAGCCAAAACACAATCCATCCTCTAGATTTACGTATCTCTCCGCAGTCACCTCCTTGTTATCAGAGGCCCATAATCCACATTCCTTTGTAAGAAAATATGAAATAATGTAAAACTATTTTTGCAGGCAAAAAATAAAAAAATAAAAAATCAATGTGGGGGGGGGGTAACAAGAAATTTTCCTCACCGGGTACCACCTGACCTTCGTACACCTCTGCCTATGTGTAAGGGTAGAAAGCCCGTGTCCACTGCCCTGTGTGCGGCCAGGCTGATACCCTGGAATATTTCAGTGATATCTTCACCATATTTTAGGTTCTGAAAATTGAGTCTTTGAGCCTATAGTGTTCAAAGCAAATTACCACATCTCTCAGGGCTTTGCCAGTTCTGCTTCCCGGAATCTGCTGAGCTCTTTCTGTGTCATTGGGGGAGAGTGCTATGTTTAAAAACAGGGAGAGTATAATGAACTGAACCACATTCCACCCCCACCCCCTTCCTGGTTCTATGGTAGACCTCAGAGACCAAACCTTTCCTCCCATCCCTGTCTGATGGGTCCTCCAGTTTCATAGCTAAATCTTCAGTCATCATTTGTAAGAGCTACATCTCAGACTAGTTGGTTAGAGCATGACTGTGTGCATCACTTGCTGTTTGAGAAATATCTGATAGAAAGCATGTACAATTTCTGCTCCAACGTAGCTAAGGCCCAGTCCAAGGCCAGGGCTGCCTTATTTTGTTAATATACTCATCTGAGACTATGCCTTCCTCCATTATGGCAGCTCCTTTCCTGCCTTTTTGGTCTTTCATGTTGCCTTTGGTCATGACAGTGTCGGGGGTCTCTCAGACAGAACTCACTCTGTTTCTTCCTGAAGATTTGCTTTTTGGATCATCACCTTGCTTAAGCTGTATAAAACATTTTGTTTGGATGTCAATAAAATCCACTCTGCTTAGATTTTGTCCCGGGGCCATCAGAGACCCAGAAGGATGCTACCATTTAGCTTTCCAGCTAGCCAAGCCCCCCCCCCCCCGCACCACCACTAATGACCATACTTAGGTGGCAACTATATCACAAAGGAAGGGGATGCAGGTGGCGCTGTGGGTTAAACTACAGAGCCTAGGGCTTGCCGGTCAGAAGGTTGGCGGTTCGAATCCCCACGACGGGGTGAGCTCGGTCCCTGCTCCTGCCAACCTAGCAGTTCAAAAGCACATCAAAGTGCAAGTAGATAAATAGGTACCGCTCTGGTGGGAAGGTAAACGGCGTTTCCGTGCGCTGCTCTGGTTCACCAGAAGCGGCTTAGTCATGCTGGCCACAAAGCTTATGTGGGGGTTGGATTATATCCATTATGCATTCCTTCCTATTTGTTTCTGGTGCTGGAGGCGATACAATATTCAGCATTTGTCTTGCATTCACCCTAATTTGCTTGTCCACAGTTTACATGTCTTCCTGTTACTTCTTCTGGAATTTTCAGTGCATTTTCCCACCACCTTCCTAATTGGAAAAAGTCAGTTTCTTTTTTAAAAAAGGATTTGTATTCTAAATGGTACCTGCTTGGTGGCTGGTTTCTAATTTTAACTTTTTATATGGCTATGTTTTTTATGTACTCTTATTGTAAATGTTTTCCGGGCTGTTTTTTTTTTTTAGTAAAAAAAATTAATAGCAGCATATACATGCTTTTTTTTGGGACGTGGGTGGTGCTGTGGGTTAAACCACAGAGCCTAGGACTTGCCGATCAGAAGGTCGGCGGTTCGAATCCCCGCGACGGGGTGAGCTCCCATTGTTTGGTCCCTGCTCCTGCCAACCTAGCAGTTCAAAAGCACCTCAAAGTGCAAGTAGATAAATAGGTACCACTCTGGTGGGAAGGTAAACGGCGTTTCCATGCGCTGCTCTGGTTCGCCAGAAGTGGCTTAGTCATGCTGGCCACATGACCCGGAAGCTGCACGCCGGCTCCCTTGGCCAATAAAGCGAGATGAGCGCCACAACCCCAGAGTCGGTCACGACTGGACCTAATGGTCAGGTGTCCCTTTACCTTTACCTTTATACATGCTTTTAAATAAATAAATAATAGACAATTGTGTTGTGCTGGCATGAAAGAATAAGTTAATCCAACTAAATTGCACAAAACCTGAGCTTCCAGTGCTCCAGTTAAGTATTTTTATTTATCTACTTGATTTTTATTTTGGTGGGGGAGCTGCCCCCCTCTTGGCAATGCCCATATTCCAGCGCGCTCTCCTATCCACCTTGCAACAACCTCGGGCGCCCCAGTAAGCCATCTCCCCATTTCCAGGTGTCGGCAGCAGGTGGCGCCATAGCTGCGGGGAGGACCGTTTTGAACTGCCGCCAGACTCACCTTCACATCTGCAAGAGAGGCAGACACGTGTACCTGGGAGGATAGGGAAGAGAGGCATAGCCATTACTAGAGGTAAAATAATAATTGTAGGACATCTGCTTCGTTGTCAAGGACCAAGAGGGAAATAAAGCCGTTGTCCCTTCTAGCGAAAACCTGCTGTTTCTTTTCCCCCAGACTGCGCCCCCCCCCACCAACTGCTCTGTTTGTTTGGATGCCAATCCAGTTCTGAAGCCTGTAATTCACCCCAGAGATTGGAGTTTAACTTCATCAAGTGGAGGAGGCGGAGGGGAGGGGGGGGGGAGAGAAAAAACCAAACAAAAATAATATTAATAAAGGAAACCGTGTTGGAAGGAAAGAGAGCAGCTGGCTGCTCATTACAGCCTTTTTGCTTTTCCTATGGCAACGAGGGGGCCACAGGAAGGGGGGGGTCTCTTACTTGCTAGTGAAGTTACTCATGTTCTGGGTGCCAAGGTGAGCAAAGGGAGAGGAAGGGCAACTGGAGACAGAGGAATATATATATATGTTGGGGAGAGGGTATGCAGACCCTGCAAGAATAGGACCAACCCAAAAGTTTTTGCTGCCAGCGGCAGATCAAATGGTACCCACCCATCCCACAAAGCCGGAACGTGTGTGGAGGAGGGGGACCAAGATGATCAAAGGTCTGGAACATGGGTATAGCCAGGAGTCATTTTGGACTCACAGCTGTCCATGGAGGCACAAGTCAATTCTGTGTCCAGGGCGGCTGTCTACCAACTCCATCTGGTACACAGGCTGAGACCCTACCTGCCCGCAGACTGTTTCTCCAGAGTGGTGCATGCTCTTGTTATCTTCCGCTTGGACTACTGCAACGCTCTCTAGGTGGGGCTACCTTTGAAGGTGACCCGGAAACTGCAATTAATCCAGAATGCGGCAGCTAGACTAGTGACTGGGAGTGGCCGCCAAGACCACATAACACTGGTCTTGAAAGACTTACACTCGCTCCCAGTACGTTTCCGGGCACAATTCAAAGTGTTGGTGCTGACCTTTAAAGCCCTAAACGGCCTCGGTCCTGTATACCTGAAGGAGCATCTCCACCCCCATCATCCATCCCAGACACTCAGGTCCAGCTCCGAGGGCCTTCTGGCGGTTCCCTCATTGCGAGAAGTGAGGTTACAGGGAACCAGGCAGAACGCCCTCCCACCAGATGTGAAGGAAATAAGCAGCTATCCTATCTTTAAAAGACATCTGAAGGCAGCCCTGTTTAGGGAAGTTTTTAATCTTTAATGCTGTATTGTTTTTAACACTCGATTGGGAGCCGCCCAGAGTGGCTGGGGAACTTCAGCCATATGTATAAATAATAAATAATAACAATAATAACAATAATTTATGTTAAGCGAGCAGGCTTTATGTTGGGGTGGGGGCAGAACCTCAGCTAAGTATTTTTTATTGATTTACTTAATATAGGGGGGCAGCTGACCCTTTCTCCCCCCCAACTATGCCCATGGTCTGGGAACCAGACCTCATGAGGGACTTTGGTATGTTTTAAAACAGAGGTTGCATAGCCACCTGTAGAGTCACAGAGCTGGAAGGGACCCCAAGGGCCATCTAGTCCAGCCCCTGCAATGCAGGAATCTTTTGCCCACGACCCTGAGATGAAGAGTCTCCTGCTCTGCTGGCTAAGCTATAGTTGAATCTCCCACACTAGGGAGGGATGGGCAGCAACTGAAAAGCAGGAGTCTGGCTTAAGAGGTGCAGAGCAGACAGCTCAGCACACACAGTGACGCTCTTCTCCAGCCGCCTGAGAAAGAGGGGCCTGCCTGTTGCCACTTCATATATTTGGTCTGTAACCTGATCTGTGTGGTCCGAGGGCAGGAGCTCCCAAAACACAGGCCGTGGGCTCCTGCTTCATTCCAGTGGTCCATGGTGTGCCCATGGATTTGTGGCTGCAGACAGGAGGTCTTATTATTAAATATACCAAGAAAGAAGCACAGCAAGAACTCAGGCCAATGCAGGACCTAGATCCCTAGGACCACTCCCACTATTGAAACTTACATTGGCCTGAGTTCTTGGTGTGCTTCTTTCTTGCAGACGGAAGGTGGCGCACGGCCATCGCTCCAAGCATTCATATGGATTTCTAATTGCATTTTCATTCCTCCCTTTCTTTATTTTTTACGCTGTATTTTATGCATTACCATTTAAATTAAGAACATAGGAACATCAAGAAGAGGCTGCTGGGTCAGGCCAATGGCCCATCTAGTCCAGGATCCTGTTCTCATGGGGGCCAGCCAGATCCCGGGGCTTGGGCTAGATGCCCCTCAGGATCCCTTCCAACTTAAAAAAAATCATGAGTCTATGATTCTGTGCCCCAGGGAAACCCAGAAGCAGCATTTTAACACAGGAGCAGCTCCCCCCCTGTGGTTTTCAGGAACTGATGTTCAGAGGCATGAGGCTTCTGGTGCTGGTAGCAGAGATGAGCCATTCTGGCCAGTGGACACCTTCCACCTGCAAAGCTCTTTTTTTGGGGGGGGGGTCATTTAGTCGTGTCTGCCTCTTCGTGACCCCCTGGACTCAAAGGAAGGGTGGCGTCAAAATTTCATGAATGGTAAATAATGAGGTTCAACATCAAAAAGACTAAGATCATGGCCACTGGTGCAATCACCTCCTGGCAAATAGAAGGGGAAGAAATGGAGGCAGTGAGAGTTTTTACTTTCTTGGGCTCCACGATCACTGCAGATGGTGACAGCAGCCACGAAATTAAAAGACGCCTGCTTCTTGGGAGAAAAGCAATGACAACCCACTGATATTCCTCTCCTCCTCTGTGAATTTGTCTACTCCTTTTTGAAAGCCATTCACGTTGGTGGCCATCACAGCCTCTAGTGGGAGGGAGTCCCATCGTTTAACTCTGCACTGCAGGAAGGGCATCGTTTTGCCTGAGGCCTCATCCACACTCACCCATTTGCCCCATGATTCCTAGCCATAGGTCTGCGTGGTTTTAGGGCTGCGTGGTTTTTGCTGCTTTCCTCTGGAAAACCAGCTGCTTGCTGCTGAAGTGGACCAAATGCCAATCTTCAGAAAACCCAGTGGATGCTTGTTTTGATTCAGTAGTTGTTCCAGGGTAAGCGGAGGAACAAAATAAAAACCTCTTGGATCCATGACTCGAAATCTTGGGACAAAAGGCGAGGAGAGGCAGGGCTGAGATGTGGAGATTTGCTTCAGAGATCCAGACCATGGGGAGCTCTAAAAAATTAATAATTATAATTTGGACTATAATTTGGTCTTTTTAAATTTTAATTGGAGTATTATGATTGGATATATTAATTGGATGTTTTTTATTGGAAAATCAATAAAAATGATTTTAAAAAATAATAATCTTGGGACAAAAGGGAGTGTGCTGAAAGGCCCTATCGCTGGGCTGAAGGAGCTGCTGGAACAGGGTCTCTACACCCAACACTGTGCTTTGCCTGCCAGCTGATTTCTTGCCTCTTGCCTTTGCCTGTGAACTGACTGGACTCTCACCTTGGACTGCTCTGACTTCGCCTCCTGCCTGCCTGGTCCCTTGGCTGTGTGGTGTAGTGGTTAAGAGGTCTCGTAATCTGGGGAACCGGGTTCGCGTCTCCGCTCCTCCACATGCAGCTGCTGGGTGACCTTGGCCCAGTCACACTTCTCTGAAGTCTCTCAGCCCCACTCACCTCACAGAGTGTTTGTTGTGGGGGAGGAAGGGAAAGGAGAATGTGAGCCACTTTGAGACTCCTTCGGGTAGTGATAAAGCGGGATATCAAATCCAAACTCTTCTTCTTCTTCTCTGCTTGCTTGGACCCTGACCTTGGACTGGGCCTGGGTACTGCTGTGATGGCAAGCTCCCTGCTCACTTTAGAGCCCTGGGAGAACAGGATGCTGCCTCTGGCTTGGAGATACTCCACACCACCTGTCAGGGTCCCGTCCCCCCGCCTGGCAAACCTCCCACCCTTGCGGGGCTACAGAAACCAGGGGATGGAGGACCAAGCAGGAACGTCAGGGCTGACACCAAAAGGGCTGGGTTAGCTGTACGCAAGTGTATTCCAGGAGGAAGATGATGTACATGAAAGCACCTGCCTGGACCAGGGCCTGGCAGGGAGGAGGAAGAAGAGGAGGCAGAAAGGGGGACCCACACCTGCTAACACTTTGAAAAAAGGGAGATGGGCAAAAGAGGAAACCTTACAGCTCATACCCCTAGAACCCACTGAAGCAGAGCTTCTCCCTAGAAGCGAATCCTGGCCCACCTGTTCTGTAGCTGGAACTGTCATCGTGCATTGAAGGGGGAGAGAGAGGTCAGCTTGCCAGGCTCTGCACAGGACGGCTGCACCTTGCTAAGGGTCAGTGCCTATGGGCACCTGGGAGTACCAAGGCGATCTTCATCTGAGGCACAGGCGCTTTGCTGGAGCCTCTGTAATTAGGTGCACACATCGGAAGCTCTAAGCCTTTGGGCTAAGCAACCAATTTAGTGGGCAGCCTGCTGTTACTGCCAAAATGCCAGCTTCCCAGCACTGAATAGCTGAAAGGCACTTGTTAAGCCCATTACACACCAGCTGTACTTTTCCACCTGTTCAAAAGACCTAGTTCAGAGGCTACCACCGTCCACTGTGTGAGTCACCCCAGCCAACCCCAAGTGCACACTTCTTAGGAGCACCTGCTGTGTGTGTGTGTGTGTGTGTGTGTGTGTTGGGGGGAATTGCAGGTCTTAGTTCCCACAATCTATGGCGATGCACACATTAAAAACGCAGCGAATTTGTTTCTCTCCCCCGCCCCCTGTTTCAAGTTGTTTTTTTACTTTTCACACACCAGACAAGGGGCAGGTGATGTCTTAACCTGATGCACGTTTTCTGGTCTATTTCCCTATGCCTCCATCTCCCCCCCCCCCACAGCTGTCATTTGCACAAAGGCCGCCTCAAATGTACACGCCTGAGTTTCATTGCAGCTTATGTTTTCAGACTGGAAAGACACTCTGCATATACTCAAAGACACTGTATTGGTATTGTGAAAGCTAATGCTCTCCCAATATTTTGGACCATCAACCCCAGCAATGTAAGGCCCTGTCAGATGGGATCAATGAGAGTTGTAATCCACAGAGTTCCAGAATGGGGAAATCTCCACTCAATAGTAGGGGTTGGTTTTTGAGAGTTCTGCTCAAAAGACCTGATAAAGCAGGTTGCAGTGTAGCTATCCTCTGGCTTTCACACTTGCCCGCATGATCCAATGTAATCTCTGCTCAAAATCTCTGTTGGACTCTCCATTGGAGAGGCCAGGGTTTCGGGCATAGGACCTTCTGCATGCAAAACAGCTGTTCTGCCACTGATCTCGTCCCAGCCATTTCCACATCCTCATATGAAGAATAGCTGGACTTGAGAAGGTATAGGTAGACAGAGCTTTAGAAGCACACACACTAGGAGCACAGCAGCAGCTGATGTTTTTAAAATCCAGACAAACTTTCACTACAGTTTGCTCCACACTGGATCCCAGCGAACGGACATCCTCTGAGGAACCCAACTTGCCTCTGGCTTTGTAACATGGACTAACCCTCTCCCTGCTCCCTTGGCTGCCTCTAATAGATTTCTCAGGGAGATTGCAAATTGTTCCCAACTTTAGCTGCGTATGAGGAGTCAAATCCCTACAGGAGGGGGAGGTCAGCGCAGAGGTGCTCAGAGTCCAGCGCCAGATGAGGCTCGGGTTATTCGCATCCCACTCGCTAGAGGTCTAATTCACCCAATTAGAGGCTGGCTCCCTGCTTGCCACATTCCAGCTCAGGGCCATTTGTTTGTAGACCTTCCTCAGGACAAGACTTCAAGTGCGCTCAGCTGAGCAATGCGCCTGGGCCCACATGCAAGATTTATACTCAATTTTCTGCCTGAAGAAGCAACTGTCACTCACGCCAGATCTTTAAAGATTATGCATAACCTGATGAGATGTAGCAGTCAAGGTAGTTTTGCCCAACTTAAACATCTAACTTAGCAGCAGCTGCACACCTGCACAAGTTGCAAACCTGCCGAATCACTCAGGCAATGTGACGGCCACAGCTAGGTGACTGGGCTGCTGTGGCCTTCTATGTTTGAGGTTTGGGGTTAAGCCTCGGTCTCTCCTCCACCCTCAATGCCTAGGACAGGCAGGCACCCCAGCTATTCCTGATTTTTGCCACCTAAGAAACAAGAATCAGCAATTTCCCTCCTCACCCTTAATTTGGTAAATATGAGAAACTCTTCAGGTGCCTTAACTGAACACTGGAGAAGTTGCTTGTTAATTGTGTGCATTAAAGAGAGAAGTTTAAATGACCCAGTCTCATTTTTGCAAGACACCCTGGGGGAGTCCATAAAACCTGTGTTTTGATTTTGGGTATGTGCAGGGGCGTAGGAAGGGGGGCGGTGGGGGTGGTCTGCCCCGGGTGTCATCCCAGGTGTGTGTGTGACAAAATGCCCCCCTGGGTGGATCGCTGTGGCCCCCTCCCCGGCGCTGATCACTGCTCTGATTGCCCCCAATGGGCGCTGATCGCCACGCTGATCACCCCCCCTGGGCAGCTCGCCCCCCAGGTGCATGGCATCTGTGCCTCTCTGGGTGCCCTAGCAGCTAGCTCCGCCGCTGGGTATGTATGCGGTGATTTGTGCTTTATTTGTGCAACAGTTGATGTTACATTGTGTGTGTGTACGTGCAAAACCAGTTATTTATTTTAAACTGTCCAGATAATTTTATGTTATATGGCGGCAGCAGTGGAGGATTTGTTGGGGCTGCCGTTCCCCTGTCCTCTGTCTGGCTGAGTCACTGCAGTTACACCAGGATGGAGAAAGGGAGGGGCACAGTGGCCGTGGTGAGGCTAAGGGGGTTGCAAATGTGCTTGCGAGAGCACCGGATTGGCTCCACTGGCACGTTTCTTCTGCACGAGCCTTGATGCCACACACCTCCCCCACTCGGTCCCAGCATGCTGCAGCGACTCACCTGCATGAATCTCAGGTGAGTAGCTATTCAGTCTTGTTTCCATAGAGCAGTACACAAATGTCAATCTGTCATGGATGCTTTAGTTGAGATTCCTGCATTGCAAAGGGTTGGACTAGATGGCCCTCAGGGTCCCTTCCAACTTGACAGTCCTACACTTCTATGATTCTAATAAGGTAAACAAACACAACTTTAGGAAGAGGATTTTATTTATTAGACAACTTATCAGCCCTTTACCAGAAGGTTCCATGACAGGTAACCGTAATAAATTGTACTATTCCCCTACCCTATTCCTTAGTAAAATGTTGCTGTTGCCGGTTTTTTGTTTTATATTGATTTTAATACATAGGAAATGTTTACTTTAATATACATCTACATCTATAACTTTAGATAGACATTTTGGCATTTGCCCTCCTATGTGTGTGACATCATACTGGGTTCATAGGGAAAGGGTTAACTAATTGTAAAATGACTAACCAATGGGAACCCAGGGGGCAGAGTTAGCTGTGTACAGTGGTACCTCGGGATGTGAACTGGATCCGTTCTGGAGCCCTGTTTGCATCCTGAACAGAACGTAAGATGCGACTGCGCATCTGCACATGCGCTGTTCGCGTTTCGCCACTTCTGCGCATGTGCACGACGTCATTTTGACCGTCTGCGCATACGCGAGTGGTGAAACCCGGAAGTAACACACTCCGTTACTTCTGTTTTTTTTTGTTTTTTTTTTTAAATAATTTTTATTAATTTTCATAAAACAAAAAACACACAAATAAACAATACATGACTTCCCCATGCCTCCCCTTCACTGCACCCCTGTTTCAGAAGTTTTTAGCAATCCTTCATTCCTTTTCAATAATTAATTTCCCTCAAAATTTTCTTAACTTAAATATTTACAGCTATAGTTCTCTATTTCTTAACCCTTAACATTTTATCAGTCTGAAATTTTGCAACAGTTCTTAAGATATAGTTTACATTTTTTCCAGTCCTCTTCCACTGTCTCTCTCCTCTGATCACGGATTCTGCCGGTCATCTCTGCCAGTCCCATAAATTCAGTCACCTTCGTCTGCCATTCTTCCAGAGTAGGTAATTCTTGCATCTTCCAATACTTTGCCAGGAGAATTCTTGCTGCTGTGGTTGCGTACATAAAAAAAGTCTTATCTTTCTTTGGTACCAATTGGCTGACCATGCCCAAGAGAAAAGCCTCCGGTTTCTTTACAAATGTCCACTTAAGGACTTTCTTAATTTCATTATAGATCATTTCCCAGTAGGCTTTAACCTTTGGGCAGGTCCACCAAAGATGATAGAAAGTTCCTTCGCATTCGTTACATTTCCAGCATTTATTATTGGGCAAATGGTATATCTTTGCAAGCTTGACTGGAGTCATGTACCACCTATAGATCATTTTCATTATGTTTTCTTTCAAGGCACTACATGCCGTAAATTTAAGGCCTGTGGTCCATAACTGTTCCCAGTCAGCAAACATAATATCATGACCTAAGTCTTGTGCCCATTTAATCATAGCTGATTTAACTGTTTCATCCTGTATATTCCATTTCAGCAACAAGTTATACATTTTAGACAAATTCTTAGTATTGGTCTCTAACAGTTCTGTTTCCAATTTTGACCTCTCTTTCTGAAATCCTAGTTTCTTATCCTGCTTAAAAGTCTCATTTATCTGATAATAATGTAACCAATCTCGAACTTTGGATTTTAATTTCTCAAAGCTCTGTAATTTAACTTTTTCACCATCATATTCTATAATTTCACTATATTTTGGCCAATTTGAATCCATATTAAGTTTTTTTACCGCTCTAGCTTCCATTGGTGACAACCATCTGGGTGTTTTATTTTCCAACAAATCCTTATATCGATTCCAAACATTATATAAAGCTTTCCTGACAATATGATTTTTAAAGCCTTTATAGATCTTTGCCTTGTCATACCATAAATATGCATGCCAGCCAAAATTGTTATCGTACCCTTCCAAATCTAAAATATCTGTGTCTTCAAGAAGTAGCCATTGCTTCAGCCAGCAGAAAGCTGCTGCTTCATAATAGAGTCTTAAGTCCGGCAGCGCAAAACCCCCCCTATCTTTTGCGTCAGTTAAAATCTTAAATTTTATTCTGGGTTTTTTGCCCTGCCAGACAAATTTTGATATATCTTTCTGCCACTTCTTGAAACAATCCATCTTATCTATAACTTGCAGTGTCTGGAACAAAAACAACAATCTCGGCAATCTTTTGAATCAGCTGACAAATGTGGGAAACTGCTGTCATGGCAATTGAAAAAGAGACAAAAGTTGAACACCGTGACGTCCCTTGAAGTAGAGGGAAAATTTATAAACAAACCAAATGAAATTAGTAATTGTTTTCAAAGTTTCTTTAAGAAATTGTATGCACAAGGGCCAAAAGATGAACAAGAGATAGAAGAATTTATTAAAAAATACGGATTATCAAAGATCTCGGAAAAAAATAAAAGGAGTTTAAATGAAAAAATTACGAACCAGGAAATTGAGGGTGCCATCCAGAATATGCAATTAGGAAAATCACCAGGGCCAGATGGACTGACGGCGAGATATTATAAAGCAATGAAGGAATGGCTAATACAACCATTGAAAGAAGTTTGTAACCAAATTTTGGAGGGAAAAAAGGCTCCCGAATCGTGGAAAGAAGCATTTATCTCACTTATACCGAAGACAGAAACTGAGAAACATCAAGTTAAGAACTACCGCCCTATATCACTTTTAAATGTGGATTATAAAATTTTTGCAGACATTTTAGCAAAAAGATTTAAAAAAGTGTTGTTAGAGGAGATCCATAAAGACCAAACAGGCTTTCTCCCAGGGAGACATATGTCAGATAATGTAAGGAATATTATAGATATTTTGGAACTACTGGAGACTGACATAAATAGAAAAGCAGTTTTGATTTTTGTGGATGCGGAGAAAGCCTTTGACAATATCTCTTGGAGTTTTATGAAGAGGAATCTCCATGGGATGGGGGTAGGCCAAAACTTCGAAAACGGTATAGGTGCAATATATTCAGAGCAAAAAGCAAAATTAATTGTGAATGGTGTAGTTATGGATGAAATCCCAATAGAAAAAGGGACACGACAGGGTTGCCCAATATCCCCTCTATTGTTTATATCGGTCCTGGAGGTGTTGCTAAACATGATTAGAAGGGACCAGCTGGTTGAAGGAATACACCTCGGAGCTAAACAATATAAGCTAAGAGCATTTGCAGACGACCTAGTTTTGACTTTACAGCAGCCAGAAGCCAGTACAAAAAGAGTTTTAGAATTAATTGAAATATTTGGTCAAGTGGCTGGCTTTAAATTAAATAAACAAAAGACAAAGGTATTGGAAAAAAATCTAACGATGGGGGAAAAAGATAGTTTTCAAAGGGAAACTGGTTTGGAGATAACAAAAAAGGTGAAATATCTGGGGGTGAATCTAATATCTAAAAATATGAATTTGTTTAAAGACAATTATGAGAAATGTTGGTTGGAAGTTAAGAAAGATTTTGACATATGGTCTAGATTGAGATTATCCTTGTTAGGCCGAATTGCTGTTATTAAGATGAATGTATTGCCGACACGCTCCGTTACTTCTGGGTTGCTGCGGAGCGCAACCCAAAAATACTTATCCTGAAGCATATTTATCCAGAGGTATGACTGCATAAGGTTTAAGCGCAGAGGATTTTTTTAGAGAGTTAGAGTTGTTGAGAAGATACTCTGGAGTTAGGAGAGACAGAGAAGAGAAGTCTGTGGGTTGGGCTAGTCTGGTGTGAGAGAGTGAGAGAATTTGTTAAGAGGAGTCAGTCAAACAGTTGAGATAATCAGTCAGAGAGTATTAGGAAGGTATAGGCCAGTAAAGAAACTAAAGTTAAGATACTGACAGGAATATTATCTGAGAAACCATAAACTTGTTAATGTTTGTAAAATAAACTTGGTTTTTTTGGTTCACTTTTAACAACTGTCTGGACTCAGTGTTTTACCAGAGAGTAACGGGTTGGTGGCAGCGGGGAAGCGAGCACAGTGGGGGCGCAAGGATCAATAGACCGTTAAATGTCCAGGGAACCTGTATGATCGCCACAGGCATCTTATTAGAGGGCATTGAAAGATAGATCTGATTCTTTCTATTATTAATGGTTGTTCGGTGATTTGTTGTTTTAATGGATTGTGTTTACTAAAATAAAAATCTGGGGCGGGGGGAGACAATAAGACATACCATTATAAAACAATTACAACCATAAAACAAGAAAAGTGTAAAAGCAGTTCCACATATAAATCAATTCCATGTATAAAAGCAAAACAAACATTTAAAAATAAGTCCATATATAAAAGCAATTTAAAATAGTTCCAAAAAAAACAGGTTTCCTTCCCTATTTCAGGGAATAATAAGTTCTTTTGGCTCAGATCTTTTATAAACATTTGGACCTGATTAAAGGTGTAATAACTAGAAAAGAAGGAATGAAAAGATATAGGAAGCATGTTTTCCAACAACTAATAACTGCAGTGCTGCAATTTTTAATTTTTAAAAGCTTTATTAACACCACATTGCAAAAAGTCTAAGGCTGTGCCTGATCTTCAGATGCTACTCCTAGAAGTTTTTTGTAATTTATTTTTCTTACAGCTAAAGGATCCCCCCTCTTGTGCTCCACAGGAACGCAGGAAGCTCTGTGCATCTCACTCACTGTTGCCTACATACTGATGGCAACACCTCCAGAATTTCAGACTGGGGTCTCTCCCAGTCTTACCTGTGTATGCCAGGGACTGAACCTGGGACCTTCCATGACCTTCTGGACCCATGGACCAGAGCATGCCAGGCACTCCTGTCTCCCACTGCTTCCCGCAGTTTGGTCAAACTCATGTTCATAACTTTGAGAACACTGTCCAACCATCTGGTCCTCTGTCGTCCCTCCTCCATCTTTCCCTTTTCCAGGGAGTCTTCTCTTCTCATGAGGTGGCCAAAGTATTGGAGTCTCAGCTTCAGGATCTGTCCTTCCAGTGAGCACTCAGGGCTGATTTCCTTCAGAATGGATAGGTTTGATCTTCTTGCAGTCCATGGGACTCCCAAGAGTCTCTGGTCCTCCAGCACCAGAATTCAAAAGCATCCATTCTTTGGCGATCAGCCTTTTTTATGGTCCAGCTCTCACTTCCATACATCACTACTGGGAAAACCATAGCTTGAACTATACAGACCTTTGTCAGCAAGGTGATGTCTCTGCTTTTTTAAGATGCTGTCTAGGTTTGTCATTGCTTTTCTCCCAAGAAGTAGGCGTCTTTTAATTCCGTGACTGCTGTCACCATCTGCAGTGATGGTGGAGCCCAAGAAAGTAAAATCTCTCACTGCTGCCATTTCTTCCTCTTCTAATTGCCAGGAGGTGATGGGACCAGTGGCCATGATCTTACTTTTTTTAGTGTTGAGTTTCAGACCATATTTTGCGCTCTCCTCTTTCACCCTCATTAAGAGGTTCTTTAATTCCTCCTCACTTTCTGCCATCTAAGTTGTGTCATCTGCATATCTGAGGTTGTTGATATTTCTTCTGGCAATCTTAATTCAATCTATGTCAGAATCTTGGATCCCATTTTAAGACTGCGTTTACCTCCAACAATTTGTCACTTACCTCAAAGCAAGGGGGGGGTATAAAATAAAATAAAAATAAAGACCTGTACCTATTAAACAGTTGGCAAAGTACATCATTCTCAACTGTCTTCATCACAAGTTGCCCCTTTTCCAAAATCTCTGGAGGATCTTTTTCTCTGCCTCTATTCCAGTTGGGTTAAAGAATCAAAGCTTCTCCCTTCTGGACCACCAACAGCACCTGAAATTCAGCAGATGGTGCACCGGATGAGCAATTGCAAATGTGCCAAAGTTAATTACTTAAAAGTCTCTAGGGCTGATTGTGGCAAAAACCTTTTGCACTTGTGTAGCTCCTGAGAATGCGTGCAGCTGAACAGGCTTCAATTATAGCGACGGCACAGGCTAAGAAATGAGCACAGACGGGAAGAGACAGAAGGAATAACAAAACGACACAAACCACGTGTGCAAGGAGTGTAACTAGGATGGGCCGTTGCCCCTGGCACTTCTGTAACTTGTGTGAAAAGACAGGGGAGGGGTTAACCTAAGGAGTATTGACCCAGACCCTCGGAAGCTGGCCATGACCTGTAATGGACATGACTTCCCACAGTCAAGACGAGCAGGATGGGGGGGGGGCAGTCAGTCAGAAGAGGAAGAGACTTGTCTTTTCCTCAGCTAGTTGAAGGCAATGGGCTTAAAAAAACTAAACAGCTCTGAGGTTTAATTACTGTGTATAATAAATCTTCTTGAAAATACAACCACTGCTTGCTGATTACCTAAGACGGCTGCCCGCCAGTTCCTGACTCTACCTGTTAAAGCAACTGGACTCCCATAGCCAAAGGATGGCCACCCTGCCTACGGGCAGTAGCAGCCAATGGTGAGGTTGGTGAGTTTAAGAAAGGATGAAAACATGTCCCTGTTATATACACCCAGAAAGTATTAAGGGAGATCAATGATACCAATCGCTGGGTGGGACAACACGAAGTGACACACACTGCTTAAGGACTTCCTTACATAGCACTCCTGCTAAGCCTAACTGAGCTCAACTCCACAAGAGTCCCATTATCTTGTCCCCAAATTACATCCACATTTCCCAGCCAAAAGCACCTATAATTGGATTGCAGACTGAAATTAACTCGCTGGGGGAAATGATCCTACAGCAACACATGACATTAGACCCCCCCCCCCTGGCCTGGGAGGGAGGCCTCTGCACCCTATATTAACCAGTCCTGCATTTATTATGTAAACCAGAGTGGTATATGTAATCCTGATCATTGCTCTTGTATCGGAACTTGGGTGTATTTGCTTTCCTTTCCTGAATCAATGCTGTTCTAGGTTTGCTCCCCAGCCCCCTCAGTTGTCGCCATTTATCTTTTAGAAGTGTAGTACCATCTATTGAGGGACGTGGGTGGTGCTGTGGGTTAAACCACAGAGCCTAGGGCTTGCCGATCAGAAGGTCTGCGGTTCAAATCCCCGCAACGGGGTGAGCTCCCGTTGCTCGGTCCCTGCTCCTGCCAACCTAGTAGTTCTAAAGCACGTCAAAGTGCAAGTAGATCAATAGGTACTGCTCCAGCAGGAAGGTAAACGGTGTTTTCCTTGTGTCGCTCTGGTTCGCCAGAGGCGGCTTAATCATGCTGGCCACGTGACCCGAAGCTGTACGCCGGCTCCCTCAGCCAGTAAAGCGAGATGAGTGCCGCAACCCCATAGTCATCCATGACTGGACCTAATGGTCAAGCCTTGTGTTAGCATAACTTTTGTGAAAATTATTTATATGCTTACTTATTTACAAGACTTCAGTTATCCCCAGGGTAAAAAATAAAGGGGGGGGGCACATTATCTACCTGGCCCGGGCCTCTGCCTGGCTCAGTACTCAAGGCAACACACTGCAACTGCTGCCCCCATCGTGCCCGGCTGCCCAGCCCCACACCATGATCCCGCTGCGGGAGCCGATGCATGGGGAGGCAGCAGTGTGAGGGGGGAGCCAGATATCCTTAAGAAGGCCCTGCCAAGGGGCTTCGCGTCCCCTTTTGCGGTGGGAGCAGAGGGAGGGAGGAATGGATAGGACTCTTGCTTTAAGCCCCGAGGGCAGCTAAGAAGCCGGTTCATGTGGTTGCTCTTTGCTTCCTTCCATGTTTCGGACCCTCAGCTTCCTTCCTCCCGTTTCTGCCATCTTCGCCTCCATGGAAACCTTGGCTCCTCTTTGGGATTTTAGGACAAGACCTGCCAAGGAAAATAAAGAACTTATTTATGTATGCTACAACAGCGGCAAGAGTCTTGACTGCACAAGGATGGAAGAATGATGAAACCCCGGAAAAAAAAGAACAGTGGCAAGAGAAATTGATGGATTATGCAGAACTGGCGAAAGTGACACGCAAACTGTGAGACAAGGACAAATGCGCCTTCAAGGAAGAACGGGAACTTTTTACAAATCACTTAAAATACAACAAAATGAATTGGACTCTTTGGCAGGTTTTGAATAAACATACAGAAATTTATCGACTGTTAACATAGTAAGATAATATATAGAATTGTACAACTTTACAGTATGCAGAGAATAATATGTAGTGAGAAATCAGGAGCTGAGGGAAGTCTGGGGGGGGGGCGGAATAATGAATACGACATATTTTGATATTTTGTCATCTTGAAATTGAGAGGGGAGCTGAGGGAAGTCTGGCTTTGATGAGGAGGAAAGCGGGGGGGAAATAATGAATACGACATGTTTTGATGTTTTGTCATGTTGAAATTGTTAATAAAAAAACATTTCTTTAAAAAAAGGGAAACCTTGGCTCCTCTTTTAAGCAATCAGTGAAAACAAAGCGGAACGAAGGACCATCGAAGGCCCCGCGCGGGATTTCAAATGAGAGAGAGAGAGAGACCTTTTTATTTGGGGTGGGGTGGGGTGTGTGGTTTAAACGTGACGAAGGAAGGAGAACTTTTAAGCCCTTTTCCCCTCAGCGCTGAGAGGGAGGGAGGCAGGCGAGCGCAGAGGCGCCTCCGCCTCCCTCAGGTTTTTGGCGGGAAAGGGGCGGGGCCCCGCGCGTGACGCAGCAGCAGAAGCCCCGCCTCCTCCCTCCCTCCCTCCTCCCTCCCTCCGAGGCCGCTTCCGCTTCCGCCGCCGCCGCCGCCGCCTGAGGGGAAACCGAAGCAGCCCGAGCAAGATGGCGTCGCTCTCCGTCTTGCAGGCCTCGCCGGCCGGCGCTCCCGGGGGATTCAGCTTCCACAACTGCGCCCGGTCAGTGGCGGGCCCGGGGGGGGCGGGGGAGGAGAAGGAGGCGGCAGGGGCGGGGGGGGGAGAGCGGGGGCGCCGGAGGGGAGGCGGGCGGGCGGTGACTCAGGAGGCTCCGAGGCCTAGCGAGGGAAAGGCCTCTTCTGAAGCAGCCACAATACGTAGCGCCGCAACAACAATGGTGCCGCGGCCTTTCTGGGGGGCGGGAGGAGGCGGAGGAGGAGCCCCCCCTCGGAAGTGGCTGCGCGGGACCCCCAAGGGCCGCCCGTGGGGTGAGGGGACAGGCGGGGGGGGGACCTTGCCCTTGGGGGTCTCAGAGAGAGAAGAAGGAAGGGCTGTCGCTTCGTCACTGTCAACCTCTTGGGAAGCTTAAACCTGAGAGTTTCTTATCCACACGTGGATTTCTTTCCTCCTCAATAACTAGGCAGCTGGCGGAGGGCGGAAATAGCGCTCAGGTTCTTTGCTTGGGGACGGGGCGGGCGGGGAGACGGGAATGATAATAATAATTATTATTATTATTATTATTATATTATATTATTATTAAATTATTATTATTATTATTATTATTATTATTATTATTATTATTTATATCCTGCCCTCCCCCACCAAAACTGGGCTCAGAGCGGCTAACATCAAATGTATGACACATTAACATAAAATCAGACAATCAGTTAAAATACATCCTAAGTTCAGATCAGGATCAGAATAAAATCCAATCAGATGGCCACCCGCAGATTAGGGTTGGGGACCTTAAATGCTCACCAGGCCCAACTGTTTGTGCTGAACTTATTGGGAGGCCACTTCCATGCAAGTTCTTATGAAAGGGGAGGGAGAGTCAGAGTGAACCACATCAAAGGCCAGGCGGAGCAGCTCCATCTTGCAGGGCCTGCAGAAAGATGTCAAATCCACCTTCTTATCATGCTGGGCAGCTCACGCAGCGGTTCTCCACCTGTGGGTCCCCAGATGTTGTTGGACTACAACTCCCATCATCCCTGAGCTCTGGCCTTGCTAGCTAGGAGTGATGGGAGTTGTAGTTCAACAACATCTGGGGACCTACCAGTTGAGAAAGGCAGGCTTAGAGCCTGGTGCTGACAATCCCACATTTGCCAGGTTGCAGGTTTGATCCCTGCGTGGGACGGCTGTGTATTCCTGCCTTCAGGGAGCTGGACTAGGACTAGGTGATCCTTCGGGTCCCTTCCAACACTGCGGTGCTATGAATCCCATGTTTGCCAAATCGTATCTCCTCCCATAGGAGCAAACGGTTGCTAGTTCCCCCACCCCCAATTATAGGGGGGAGGGTAGAAGAGAATTGCAGGGGTGGGGGGAGCGTGAGGGTTGTTGATTTGGCTCCAAACTGCTTGTGTGTGCACTGTCACCACCAAGGGAAAACACACTTGCCTGCTCCCCAGTAGGGCAGGTGGAGCACGCAAAAGCAATCCAGTGTTGTAGCCGACAGGTAGTCCAGCCCCTGGGCAGGCTTACTTAGAAGGTAAGTAAGGTTTGATTTCATTCTAGCAGGATCTGCTTATAATCTTCAATTTCTAAGAATAAAAATTGTAAATGCATGACAAGCGTCCAGGGTGTGTGTGTCCTATAATGAACTAGTCAGGGGGCCAGATTCAGGGAGCGATGGGGGTAGGTTGTTACTTTCCTGACTTTCTTTCTTTCATTAAATCGGGAGGAGTGGGGTGTTGGTGGGCTTGGTGCTTGCATTGGTTCGTTTTGCTGCATTCACTTCTTTCTCATCCTCTGGCAATTAGCGTAGCAAGGATCTCCTTACACTATTCATGGAGAAGACTTTTTAATTTTTAGCACCAGTGCCTCGTTTTCATGATTACCTCCTGTTGTAGGAATTCTCACCTTGAAGCGGAGGGGACCAAGAAGGGCCTGCGTCTTCCCACAGCCCGCAAGACTGGCACCACCATTGCTGGGGTGGTCTTTAAGGTGAGGCCCCACTGCTTGTTGCAGTAAAATCAGCTCTTTCAGTGTTCGTCCTATGCATGTCAGAAGCAAGTCCCACTAAGCTTAGTGACACTTGCTTCCAGGAAAGTGGGTATAGGATTGCCATCTCCCTTTCTTTTTCTAGGATGGGGTAGTACTTGGAGCAGATACAAGAGCCACTGAAGGGATGGTTGTTGCTGACAAGAACTGTTCAAAAATACACTATATATCTCCAAACATTTAGTAAGTATATATATTACTAACCTTTCTCTAGGCCTGCTCATGACCACAGATTTTCTGGAAGTGGAAAGTTGCAAAGTATTTGTTTCTAATGGAGGGAACCAGGGAAAAGTAGGAAGTAAAAACCATGGGTATTTAATTGTTGATGTTTCACAAAGTGATTTCTCTGTCCTCTCCTGAAAATGACCAGCTGCTTTAATGGACTAAGACTGCCTAGTTAGCTCTTGATTCCTATAGAGTGGCAAACGTGTTCTGGGGTGGGGGTGGGGCGGCTGCCAACCAAGTGTGGCCATGGCTTCTGGATAATTGTTCAGAATCTGCTTGTTTACTAAAAGAAATAAATATGTTTGCAGTTGTTGCGGTGCTGGAACGGCTGCAGACACAGAAATGACAACTCAGTTGATCTCTTCCAACATGGAGCTCCACTCGCTCTCAACTGGACGGCTTCCAAGGGTGGTCACCGCCAACCGGATGCTCAAGCAGATGCTCTTCAGGTGACTGGCTTGTGGACTGAGCAGTGCTGTTGCCACTCTTTGCCTCCTCCCCTTTCTCTCTTCATTCAGTTAAGCAGCATACAGGCACACGTAGTTGGGAAAGTTCAGCAGCCGAGTGGCATGTTCTAAAATACGTGTGTGTTTAAACAATTTTGCAAGCAGAAGCACTTGCATTTCGGGGTGGTAACAAAAACAGCAGCAAGAAAGAGCCACAAGTGAGGCTGCTTTGGGCCCCGGGGAGAAATTCCTTTAGCTCACCGAAAGGTTCTCTGGGGAGCAAGTGGAAGGGGAGCCCCGCTTCAGCCCCAGGACGCTGCCCTTGGCTCTCCTGCGCAGCCAGGGATCTTGCTCGCAAACCACCTAGCTGGAAATCTCATTTTGGTTGCTAGGTGGCGCTACTGAGTCGAAAAAGAGACGGGAGACTTGGTTAATTTTGAATGCTGATGACAAACACAAAAATTGGGAGGACATATTTTAGAACATGCCACTTCTGCACAAAGGCTTGGACTTGCCAGCAATGAGCTGCTGACCGTGGGAAAGAGAGCGTGACCCCCATCACATGGTGGGAGAGAGGAGGGTGGGTGGACGGACTGGTGGGAGGGAGGCAGGATTATGCGAAAACAAGATCTCCAGAGCACAGTCTCTTCCAAGGCTGCCAGGGGAGGGGATGAATTGGAAAGGACCCCTCACTGCAAAAAAAAGAAGGAAAAAAAAGAGAGAGAGAGAGAACAAACCAGAAGCTGCAGTGTGCCTCATTGCATGGCCACTTCCTCTACACCACAGTTGCATGTAGGCTTTGTGCGGCATCTGTGTGGGGGGAGGGAGTTGGGAGGACTACCCCCTCACCCCAGCTGTTCAGCCTTACTTACTCCTGCTTCCATGCCCTTCCTGTCCAAAGTTTTCACCCTCCTAGCCTCCAGAGCAGGCTGGCTGGAGCCACTGGCACATCCTACCGAGGGGGGCAGAAAAACTGCAGCAGAGAGGGGGGAGGGAGAGGCAGAGGATGTGCCCCTTTGCTGTGTGGGTGGCTGCTTGCTGGGGGCGGGTGGCTGGCTTGTGTGAGGGATGCCTCGTATACAGTGGCCTAGCAGAGCGGGCAGGCAGGAAGCAGCCCTTTACTGCAAAGTAAAGCCTTTTATACTGCAGAATAAAGGGCTGCTTCCTGCCTGCTGAATCTGCAAGGCCAGAGAGATGCTGCTCTGTGAGTCTCCTCCACCCACCAACTCTCTGTCCTGCAAGCCAGAGACTGGGCAATGCGCAGCTGACAGGTGGGCAGACAGGCAGCACTTCCTCCTCACCCCTCTCTCTTTGGGAAAGCTTCAAGTCCCTGTGAATCAAACCAGTGGTGAAGGCTCCCGGGTGCACGGCCACCATGTTTCCTCTTTGCTCAACTTCTGTTTGTGCAGCATAAGCTGGGCGGGGGGTGGAGTGCAGGTGTTGGGGCAGCTGCTTTTTACTCTCTGAGAAGCCCATCTGTTTCATGAGAGGAGTCTTGACGTTTCAACACTCTTAAGCAACCCCCTTGTTTTCCTGCTCCCTTTTATGGGTTTAAATAGTTTCTGCTAGGAAGGGTGAGGGGAGAGAGAGAAAACTCTGCACAGAACTGCATGGCTTGCACTGCCCCTGCCCCTGCTTTTGCAAGTTGGCTGTGGTTGTGCTCTTTTGGTGCTGCGCTGCTTGCAGATCCCCTGGCTCACGCAGGCACACAATCTTTTTCCCCCCAATGAAAAGGCACCTAGGCATTCTTGTAGTGCCTGGAATGCAGGTTTAGGGTGTCATTAGGCTCCTAGCTTTTATATCCCAGTTTCTAGCACTTTTTGGAATGCATTTCTGGTGTTCACACATTCATGTCTTCCAGGTATCAAGGTTACATTGGCGCAGCCCTGGTTCTGGGTGGGGTGGATGTCACTGGAGCCCATCTTTACAGCATCTATCCTCATGGATCTACTGACAAATTGCCTTATGTCACAATGGGTGAGTCTTTCCCTGTTACAATTTACCGTATTTTTCATCCCATAGGACGCACCTAGTTTTTTGGGAGGGAAATAAAGGAAAAAAATTTTCCCTTTATTTCCCCCCCAAAACCAGGTCGGGGAAACCGAACCAGGTCGTGGAACAGCGGGATGGCGGCGCTGCGCCTCCCTGCTGTCCCCCGAGCTTGTGGGGCTGGCCGATGTCTGCCCGGAGAGAGGGGCGCTCTGCTTCAGGACGCGCTGGGCGGCAGGCTGCTATCCGCAGTGTGGGGAGCCCTGCGGGGAACTCCTGCAGGGCTACACACGCTGTGGATGTCTGTCCGGCGAGAGGGGCGCTCTGCTTCAGGGCACCCCTCGCGCCGGGAGGCAGGCTGCGGGTGTCTTCCTGAAGCCTGGAGAGCGAGAGGGGTTGGTGCGCACCGACTCCTCTCATTCTCCAAGCTTCAGCGAAAGCCTGCATTCGCCCCATAGGACGCACCCAGATTTCCCCTTCATTTTTGGAGGGGGAAAAGTGCGTCCTATAGGGCGAAAAATACGGTAGGTAACTGCACTGCCCACTAGTGGAAATCTGTCGTAATTAGTTTTTCTTTCCTCATCTTTACTCTTGTGTGTGTGATTCTGAAATGTCGTTAGCGTTGTAGAAAGTGAAAGTAAAATAGGGATCTCATACTTTGTGTGATCATATCTCTTGATACCTAATAATAATACTTTAAATCATTGGCAAATTTTATATGGCTGGGTGGGGAGATGGGAAATACATGGTGAATGGCAAGTGTTTTGCTAAATCAAATCCCAAGGCAGTGGTTCTTCTTCAGAACATTAAAGCAAACACACACAAAGTTTCTGAAATGCCATCAGAACCTCTAGAGAAATTACACTGTAAGGACGATTTCAGATTTCTTAAAGCAGCCCTGTAGCTTATATAGGGGTTGTCAGCAGCAAAAATAATGTTAGCTGACTGGAAATACAGATGTGTAGCACTTGTCAGTGGAGAGTGCAAGAGCTTCTAATTTAATGTTTTGCTCTTGAAATGGATGCAGTAGTTAATAGGCAAATGCTACTATGGATGTTTGGTGGAGTTTGTTCACATAGATCCAATTCATTCTGACCCCAATTTCACTTTGCTCTAATGCTTTGCCGCCTATATGCACAAAAAACCCCACACCTCTGTGTTTACTAGGGTCAAACATTTTTCTTAAATTACTTGAAGAAATGATGTGTGTGTGTGTATGCGTGCGTGCACACACACACAGAACAAAACAAAACAAACAAAAAACAAAAAAAAAAAAACATAGAAGCATCTCTTTTACAGATAGCCCTAGTTAGATTATGGAAGATGCGTCCTTAAAACTTACTGCATCTGTATGGTTTATTTTGATGTTCTTTCATGCCAGTGTTAGGGAAAATTGGAGTCCTGGGCATAGAGAAGCAGAGTTGTACAAAATGCTTAGAAGAACAGAGTGTGGCTTTTTTACACCAATAGATGGTGCCATGGTACCCTACAAAGTAGTAAATTATTTATTCTGTGCATGAAATCTATTTTTGAAAGAATGCTATTATAGGATTTATGATGTAATATTCTATTCAGACCCTTATATGAATTAACATAAAATATGAAATTGGATTAATATTTATAAATGTGCCCTGAAACTTATAAATTATTAAACTGCTGAACAATAAATTACCTTGCTGCATTTGTATAGTGAATGATTAGTGACCCAAAACTGCAGGATTCATGTCTGCCTTGCACCAGGAATCCTTTGACTCTGTTTTGTTTGAAGCTATAGAGCATGGCTATCCTATGAATATTGTTCACTGAACCCAGGGAAAGAAATCTGACTGGTAAGGACTGCTGTCATTAAATGGGAATAGGCTTCTAAGCCTATGATGCCTGACAGTATTAATCTGTCTGTTTTATCTACCACGCTGCTATTCCTCTAAAAAGAGAAGAAGAAGAAGGCTGCAATTCCAGCGTGTTTAAAAGCAAACCACACTGAACTCCACAGCACTTGTTTCCAAGTAAACGTGCTTAAGGTTGGGCTATTGCATACCTGACAGTGCTTCATTACAGGGTACATTGTGCAGATCTCTGGTCTGGTAAATATCATACAGTATGGGCAACTTCAGTCCACTGTTTAAATAATTTGTCCAAATGTAGGGGCCATGTTTTAAATGTGATACTGCAGACTGAGAGTCTGAAGAATGAATTTCTTGCTCCAGTGTGCAGCACACCTAAGGCTTAGGGATTACAATCTTGAAATGATCATAAAAACAGACATCAAAATTCATGCCCTCAAGCTCTGTTCTTGGGATGGATATCTGGCACAGACATGAATGTCTTGCAGTGACTCTACATTGACACAACCCAGTTTTGGCCTCTTCTGGGAAGAAAGGAGCGCATCCTTTTGATGGGCAGATGTGATGCAATATGAACACAGTTTGTGTTTTTAGTACTCCTGTGAAGGCTGACTGATCTCTTATGTGCCAAAATATTAGCATGATTTTTAAACTCAACATTTTGACAAGCTCCACACTTTAGGTTGGTGGCAGAGAATACATATTTAAGCCAGAAGGACTTAGCTATCACAGCAGAATAGTAAATACTCAGACCTGCTCATATTGGATCAGATGTTAGGCACACACAAGGCAGCAGTATTACTATTCCATGATTCCTCCATGTATCTACAAACTGAATGCTAATTTCCTCATACCTTTCTCTTGTTGTTTTAAGCAATATTTTACATGTGTGTGCGCGTAAAGCCTCTGTATTGTTGCTCAAAACAGGCAAAGAATAGAAATCCAGCATTTTGTGTCCAAATAAGAGACCAGTGTCGTTCCTTAGTAGGAGTTTAAAACATACTCAGTGCTTACTCAGGAGTGAGAACATCAAATTAAAGTGTTTATGCTGACAAAGGACAAATGCGGATTTCAGCAAACGATGCAAGATTGTCTGATTGCTGGCTTGTCTAGAAAAGCTTCTGGCCATGGCTATATAATGAAATGCATGCATACAATTAAAGGGCTTGAAGTCTGTACTTCAGACTTGGGAAGCCGCAAGATGCATTCTGGTGGTCTCTTGTGGCTGAGGCTGATCTCTTGGCACCAGTATTGTTTCATATTCATAAATCAGCTCTTCATGCATTGGCAATGTCTGTCTGCAGCACAGGCAATGCCACCAAGAGACCAGGCCTCTCAGCCAGGAACCAGAGTGAAAAATGATGCCGATCGATGGGTCTGTGGAGAGCACTGGATATCTACCTAGGAGGAACAGCAAATTGAATAACAATGAGCGTTTGTGAATAAGTGCGCTGTCAGGGACTGTTGACACTGATGGATTAGAGAAATCTAAATGTTACTCTCTTCACAGTGCATTTGTTTGCCAGTGTGGCAGGCAGAGGCAGCAGCAAACAGGTTCTTGAGTGCTGGAAGATGCAGAAGGCTATTTAGTAAAAGAAAGCACCCTTCGCTGAATGTTTGGCGTTCAAAAGGCTGCTAGCTGCAGTGTGCAAATGGACAAGTCCAATATCGGTTAAATATGGGACAGCAAGGTCATTTTAAAACACAAGAAGTATCTCTAGGTCATCAGATGTATGAAGAGGAATGCTGTGACTCTGTAATGTAACTGTAAAGAGAACATCATTCAGATATTATTATTATTATTATTATTATTTATATATCGCCCTATACCCGGAGATCTCAGGGCAGTTCGCAGAAAAGATTCCCTATCTTGATATTCTTCTGGGTCTAATAAAAAAATCACTTTTGAGATTGGTGTAGAACTTATTTCTAGGCTGTTTTTAATTTAAATGCAGGCAGCACTGAGAAACTTATGTGCCCTGATCAGTTTATTTTAAAATATTTTTAAAACCACCCTTTTATCAGTTAAGATACCGGATGATGTGCAGAATAAGACCAAAAGTGGCCATATAACCACAAAAGCCCCACGTATAAAATACAGCCTAAACAACTTCACAAGGCAGCAAAATATAATAGAGGGACGACACACGCACAGCAGCTTGAGCAAGCAGGAAAGTTTTGAATTGGCACCGTGGAAGATGACGCTGTCAGTGCCTATGCAATTCTGTGGGGATGTTCCACAATTGAAATGCCCTGACAAGAGGCATGTTCCTTCTTGCAGCATGTTCAATAAGAGTCTGGCCCACAGCAAGGTTGTAAGGTGGTTGTAGGCTGGTGTAGGGGCAGGTGCTGCGTCAGGCATTTTAAGAGCATGCTCTCGCAGACTGCCTTGTGACCAGCGTTGTGCAGTTCTCTTCAGTGTTGGGGGGCGCATGGCATCCAGAGAGGTCCATGCAGCTCCTGTCCCCAGATGCAGGCCTGTTGACTGGGCTTCTGGCGTTGAAGAGAATGAGCTACAGTGGTGCCTCGCAAGACAAAATTAATCCGTTCCGCGAGTCTCTTCGTCTTGCGGTTTTTTCGTCTTGCGAAGCACGGCTCTTAGCGGCTTAATGGCTTAGCGGCTTTAAGAAAAAGGAAACAAACTCGCAAGAACTCGCAAGACGTTTCCTCTTGCGAAGCAAGCCCATAGGGAAATTCGTCTTGCGAAGCACCTCAAAAAACGGGAAACTCTTTCGTCTAGCGAGTTTTTCGTCTTGCGAGGCATTCGTCTTGCGGGGCACCACTGTAATTGATGAAGCTGCCTTGAGTATTTTGTGGTGCTTTGGGAAAGCGAGGGTGGTCTGTTACCCAGGCTTGTCACCCAGTGTTCTGGTTTAGCACCTCTCACTTCATTAACCCTTTTGTGTTGTTTATGCCAAGCTATATGCCATGATAGCCATCGTTTAAAATGCCAGCTCTGTGTCTTGGTCACACGCCAGCATGATCAAGAAATGGGAAACCAGGGTGAAGCTGTGCAGAAAGAGGCTGCCTCCCCTAGTTGAGAACATCGTTCCTGGACAGAGCACCTCCTCTGCTCCAGGGAGAGAGCTGACCGAGTGCTTGGGGTGAGAGATAGGATGCCCCCCCCCCCGGCAATATCCAGTCTCTGAATCCATTAAGGCTCTTCTTGGAAAGTAAAAAATGAGAGCGCTGCAGCTGTAAAGATGGGGGTCAGAATCTGCCCCTACCACAGATGTTTGGGTAACGGGCTGGTGGTAACTTCGTGTCTGTGTATATATCTTTACAGTATGTTCTCTATTCACACCCTACTCATCCCCTGCCTTCCAAAATGTTGGGAATTTTGCTAGCGTGTGAATGCAAAATGGGCTGTTTCAGAAGGAAGGCCTATAAATTAAATAAAAAATAGATTGTTGTGAAATATTTCTTCTGCCACATTACAGCTCTTGTCTTGCCTGTTAAAACTCCAGAGCGAGGCTCTTCCAGACACCTTGCTTGCCTCTTGTTCCACCTAATTCTGCTTATTCCTGTTGTGGGGAGCTTGGCAATAAGGCTTGCTTCACAAACTGCATCCAGAGCAGCCCTACAGGACTTCACTTTGACCTCCTTGTGGTTCAGCACAGTTCTTCTTGTTTGCTATTTTTGGCAGCTGGCATATTTTGTGCACGTTGCTCTCTTCTCCTGTTAGTCACTTGCAAAGAATTCCTTTTTGCTTCCCATTCCTACCCTTTTGAAAATGGAGCTGTGCGTGGGCTCCAAGGCAAAAACGAATAGCCGTTGCCTGGAGTATGAGAAGATGCTTTGTGCACCCCGCTGTTTATAAATGTGATGTATTTGGTACTGTAACGGTAATGATCCTCAACCACAGCAATATTCCATAACAGGGGGAGTCTTTGTCACATTCGCTGGAATTACCATGTTCATTGATTTGTGTCTGTAAATCTGCCTCTACCCTTTAAATTTGATCTATAATTGGACCTCCTTAAATGGTTCAGATAAGATAGTCTGTATTTTCTCAGCAATGTCACTGTCAGCTTCTCCCTTTTCATTATACATTCAGCAGACTTGATAAAATCAGCAGGACACCTCATTTGAAACTCTTTAATCGCTGCCTTTTTCTTTACTAAACCATTGAGGTGGTCAAGCGATGTACACAAATCATTTTAAATGGAAAATATGGCTTTCTGGGTGACCCAGCTAAACAGATAGTGGTATGCAAAACAAGTTAAAAAGTAATAAATGCCAAAAAATCTCCTAATTGGCATAAAAAATTGTCACTAACTTTATTCAATCTCCAAAAGCAGAGCATCCTGAAATACTGTCTGGGCTGCACTGAAACATGATGATGATGTCTATGCAGGGAAGATTCACATTCTCTTCTGAACAAAGCTTATTTAAGATTGCCAAATAGTTCATAGCCGCTCTTTGCGTGGACTTGTAATGCCTGGAGCTGACATCGGAAAGGGGGTTCTTCTGTTAGTATTTTTGTAGGACAGCTCTTGAAATCGCCAAATGTGTGTGTTTAAACCTTTGTGTGTGATTCATGTTTGCCACTCTGGTCTGCTCTGCCTTACTGTTTTTTAGTGCAAACTAGAAACAATCCAAAACACAATAAAATAAAACACAATTGAACTGGGGTAGATGAGACTGAATGGCCACCCGGATTCCTCTTATCTTTCTGTGCATGTGCTAAACCAACTCACTGAAATAATCTGTTCCTTTCAGCTGATCCAAATGATTTTAAAGCCCTAGTCTGCCTCTTCTCAGAGCTTCTGGCTTGGTCATATGTGGCTCAGTATATATATTTCTAGAAAATATCTCAGCTGTTCTAGAAATGTTGCCCCAATCTATATATATATAAAAAAACTCCAGGATTTAGAGAGGTGCTTCTGCTGCTTCTAAAGGCTTGGTCGTATACCCAGTAGGATTTTTTTACTTGCCTTGAACAGCAGGACCACCCACCACGCTCTCTGCCATACCACACCACTATTCACTTTTGATATTGAGAATATTTTCAAAAGCATTTGGGAAGGGGGCTTGGGTTCAAGAAATAAAAGCTGAACTTGCTCCCACTAAACCTTGGAACGGCTTCCGTTGGGAGCTTGTTGGGAGTTATCAACCTGCTTTTTCCCTTTGACTTTCTTCAGAGTAAGGCTCCGTTTGTTACTGAGCTTGGACAAGAGATGCTGCTCTAAAGTAGCAAAACAAATGTATAGGAATGTAAATCAGTATTTGTAAAGTCCTTGTCTCACTGTCGCCTTTTCTGTTCTGTCATTTGAAAACCACAATGGTGTATTGGATGCAACGGAAAAATTAAAACGAAAACTTCTTGCTCTTTTCAGGTTCAGGTTCATTGGCAGCCATGGCAGTTTTTGAGGACAAATTCAAGCCTGACATGGAGGTAAACACCCTCTCTGCCTCCTGTGCTCCCACTGTTTATTTGTATAATTGTGATAGTAGCATAGTGTGATTTGTAGGATGGGGGTCCTTTGAATGATCTTTAATGGTTGGTTTTCAGTTACAGCAATGCCACAACAGTCTGAAGAGTCACTTTGTTGTCTTCTGTGGGGATTATCCAAAGCATTGTTTGTGTGCTAATAAATATGCACAAAACTTGAGTTAGACACAAAACTGTAAAATGTGTTTACCTATGGAGAAATCCGTGCAAGTCTGACACCTGTCCCTTGTGGATGGAATTGCAGGAATTCTGTAGGATGTGTTAAACACATACCTGATGTTCCCGCAAATGCTGGTGTTTCCAGATATTTTGTGCCTGACTCTTTAAGCTATGAGTGCAAAAGTGGAAGGTATGGGTGATTATTGGGTCTCTAGTCTGTGCATGTTCTTCACAAAGCCACATTCTGTGCCCTTGAGGGGGTTTTTAAGTGGAGATGGACATTGAAGTTACTTTTTGTGGCTTAGTGGTTCTCTACTCCCAGCTTGTCAAGGGTGAAATCCTCACTACCATATTTGTGTGTTGAAACAGCAGAATGGCTAAAAATGGGAGCAGAAATAGTAAGTTTCTAGTTGCTTAAAGGCCAGCCTGATTTAAGCAATTGTCATGCACACAGTCAAGCGACATTTTTAATTGGCTGCTGAATTGAGCATAAACAGGAATCCATTAATTTTGGTTGGCCATGGTAGCTGCTGCTTCTGCTTCTGAGTATCTGAAAATAATGTACTTTGCTTTCTGAGTCCTTTGAAGGAAGCCCAGTGCAGAGTAATGGAAGAGCCCCTACCTGTCCCTTGCCAGAGGTGTTCACTGTTGGAGGTTCTATTTATCCTCACAGAAGAGCAAAATGTGACTCAGCACTCAGTTGAAGTTGACAGCTTGGGAAAGCAATCACCTTCAGCCCAACATTTTTACTTGATGGGTGATTTTTTTTTCCTCCAAGTGAATTTTTATTATTTTCCTTACATATTCTTTTCCAACAAATTGTAATAACACCATACATTCCCTTTGACTCTGCCGAGTCGCGACCCCTCTCCCTCCCCACAACTGGTATGTTTAACCCCTTACCATCGCGCACATCATTCTCATATTAGTACTATTATACATTGGAGGTATTATGTTAATCCTGCTAGTGTCTTGACCTCTTTACAATTCTTCTTTAAATATTCAATGAATTTACTCCAGTTATTTTGGTATCTTTGATCTCCCTGGTCCCGGATCCTCCCTGACAGTTTGGCAAGTTCTGCATATTCTGTCAACTTGATGGGTGATTGTGTTAATGAGTTGGATCTTAACTGCTGCTATCCTGGTAATATCACTACTTAAGTCACAGTGAACATCTCCTAGATAGGCCAGGCTCCTGTGTCACCCTCGCAGAGTACACAAGGCTCAGATTAGCAGGCCAGTGCTAACCCAGCAATTCTGAGCTTTTATTCTTGATTGGTAATGGATGAGAATGGAGAAGACCAATACTTTGTGTGCCTGTGGTGTCACTTGTCTGTCAAGGTGCAGAAGCATCACAAAAGAGGGGCTGCCCCATTTGCCCCAGGGTCTTCACACCTGGCTGTACTGCCTTGGCAGTCTTTTTGTTTGTTTATGATTTTACTGGTTTATTAATTTCCATACCACTCTTCATCCAAAGATCATCATCATTACTATATTAATGCTTTGGACAGAGCAGCTTGCTCTGTCCTCTGACTAGAAGAAAGAAGCAAGTTTCCATTTTGAAACAGCTTATAACCACATTTTGGGGTTTATATGGAAGAATTGGAGTGAGGATCCCCTCCACTCTTGCCCCATTCCTTCTCCTTCATCTTCCAGACACTCCCCTCCCTAGTTGGAAAAAAAATGTTTTATTGGCTAATCTGGTTTTATGGGAGGGAGAGAATTGTATCCTGCTCTGACTACTATAGATAGCGTGGACTACCCAGTGCATGTGGGTTTGGATGGCAAAAAGACTAGAATTCTGTTTGTGTATGTGCTGTTTTTAACTATGAAGGGAAGCTCTATCTTGGCCAGAATGAAGTACCCCTTTTAGATGGGTGTTCTCTAGCACAAATTCTTGGAAGGTTTAGTAGCATAACAGGTTGCACGAAGACAGCTCCTCTGTGAAAAGACTGAACAATATTTGGTAAATCTCTGTACCACTCCAATGTGTTAATGTTGAATTGGTCAACTGCTGATGCACATGCAGTGAAAAGAACTTTAAAAATCTTGGTGCCATGGTCATTAAAATGTGTAGAAAATTAATATTTTTCCTGCCAAGATTAATGCAGCTCCTTTGTTTGCTAATTGTCAGAATATCTTGATGGAGCTTTTAAAGGGCGGCCAGCGGTCTTCTTCAAGACCATCACATCGCACAGAAATGATTCAAAGGCAAACTGTCCTGCACCCTCTGGTATCAACTTGCAAATTAGCATCTGGAATCTAATTAAACAAGCTTAATGAAATCAGCAGCTGAATACTGCAGGAAAAGACAATCAGCCCCCACCCCCTCTGATATATATTCTGTACTACTGAAGCCGTTCACCAAAAGCATCGTGTGAGCACAGTTAAAGAAATTAGCATTTATTTGAAGACAAGGAACTGTTTTTTTCATTCTGTTACGCTTTTGGCATGCGCCAGCGTCCCCAGAGAGCCGTGCCACAACACATAGTGCACAATATTTATAAATCTGACAGGCAATAATAGCAACTTGAAAAATTTCTTTTGCTGGAATTTCAAGTTGAGAGCTGCCAAAAGCTGAGAGGATCAAACCTGCTCTGGCAGCTGCTGTGCCCTACAGTGAGAATAGCAGACTTTGAAGATGTTCGACTTAAAAAAACCAGGACTGCAGGCTTAGCCAATTTTTGCAGGTTTCTCCAGCCCTGGCTCTCTGCCGTTTGAAGATGAGTTGTTGAAGCTTCTACCACTGCCTCAGGCATCCTCACACCAGCAGGGCTTGTGTCCCCCCCCCCCACCTCCGACCGCGTCTTGAGTTTTAGGTAGCAAGTGGCTTTGTTGGTGCCAAGTGTGACAGCCCTTCCTTAGGCTGTAGCACAGAGTCTGTCTGTCGAGCCTTCTCAGGATAGATCAGTGGTGGGATGCTGGCCTCCAGAGGGGCTGTTACGGATTTCCAAGGATGGCAACTGCTTTAGGCCTAAAGCTCAGACATGTTGTTGATGCTTCAGACAGGAGGTTGAGCCCCTGGCCACTGTAGGGCAAGCACTGTTGTTCACATGTGCACCTAAACTTGCCTGAAATAAGAATGGGAGAGTGGTAGAGCTATTGATGGCTTGCGTTGAATTCTTGGAGCAGGGTTATTCTGTTTGCATTCTGTAGCATCTTCCAGAAGGGGAAATTCTAGGCCCTAGGGACTTTTCCCCCTCTAACATCTAAACATTTAATGCTTATTCATTTTAACTGAGATTAAATCTAGTTTGGGCAACCTTGGGGAGAGGCTGTGTGAGGGAATATGCTGCTTCCTCTTGCTTCTAGGAGATATGGTGGCATTTTTATATGGGTAGCTCTTCTTCCAATCTCCAGTAATCTTGAAGCTGTTCATATCCTTAGCAATCATATGTACCTTACATGACGGAAAAGGGTCTTTCTTTCTTTCTTTCTTTCTTTGGTTGAATATTGTCATACTTTAGAGCAAGGGTCTGCAACCTTTAAGACAAAAAGAGCCTCTTGGACCCGTTTCCGAAGGAAAAAAAACTGGGAGCCGCAAAACTCGTCATTATAAAAATAACTTTTTGTCACTTTCTTATGATTTCTTTGTTTGACCCTTCAGAATTACTCCTCCTCATAGAAATAAATGTTAAATTAACAAGTTAACTTTTTTTGTGTGTGTGTTCTTCACTCCCCTTCAAAACAGTGACCAGCGTACATGCCCCTTTCAATGTAGCGGGCGGGCGGGTGGGAAGGTGGCGTCGGGACGGTGTGTGACTAACACACGTACCGCCCCCATGCGACGTCACAGCCAGTACAGCACCCGCCACAGTGGGGAGTGTCGGGGTGCACAATGCGCCTCCTCCCCTCGCTAGTATCCGCCCCGGAGCCGCGGCAAAGGTGTAAAAGAGCCACATGCGGCTCCAGAGCCGCGGGTTGCAGACCCCTGCTTTAGAGGCTTGGAGACAAACGGACCAGAATTAATCTTGGCCCAGATGAACCATGCTGATTTGTTTCTCATTTCTGCCTGGAAACACCCCTGAGTTTGCAGGCCTGGTACATGGTATGCAGGACTTGTGGAAGGAAACAAGGGCACATTCTTGAATGCTGGTAGGTTTGCTGGGCATCTTGCTAACATCTTGGCAACAGAGCTGGACTACAGCTGATGAGGACTGAAGGGGAGGAGGAGTGTGGGGAGACAGGAAGGTAAGGGAAAGTCAACTCAGAAGAGGTGGAATTGCCTGCTGGGCTGCAGTCCTTCCTTACAGTCACATTTACTCACCGTTTCAGTTTGAAGTTTTTTTCCTCCCGCAGCCTTGACCTGGCTTTAGAAATAGTTTCTCTAGCAGTTTGCTGTTCCCATTGTGGCAGTTTGGTCTGTTGTGTAGGGGTGGGAGAAGCATTGTGCTGTCTGATTTCATTGGTCCAGCATGCTGACATACTATTTATGTTGCTGTTAGGATTGGTCCTTCTCTGAAGAAGGTCTTGCATTCCATTCTAGGACTAGTGGTGTATTATCAGATACTTTGCACTTCCTAATAATTGTTCACAGTGGTACCTCTGGCTGCGAACGTGATCCGTTCCGGAGGCCCGTTTGCAACCTGAAAGGAACACAACCCGTGTCTGTACAGGTGTGGATTGCGATTTGCCGCTTCTGCGCATGCGCACGACGTCATTTTGCGCATATGCACGAGCGGTGAAACCTGGAAGTAACCCTTTGGTACTTCCAGGTCGCCGTGGGACGCAACCTGAAAACGTGCAACCTGAAGCAAACGTAACATGAGGCATGGCTGTACGTATGTGAAAAAGGGCTCTGGAGATGCAGCTTCTGGAACTTGAGAGCCTCTGTATCGCTGCACTTAAGGGCAGTGCACTATGTATATTAGAGACAGTCATGCAAAGCACAAGTGAGCCCCCAGTGAAAAACAGCAAGTGCTGTTCCACGCCTTTTTCAGCCATGGGGGCTAAAAGAAAGCATCATTCAGAACACCACATTCAGCCCCACATGTTGGATTTGAACATCGGAAGCCTGGCAAGTGGCCTCTGCAGCCCAGCCCAGCCAGCCACCTGAAATCTGTTTTTGTTTGCAGATGTGAGGCATTTGGCCTGAAAGCCATTAAGCTGTAGCCACTCCCCAGAAGCTTGTTCCCATCATGCAAGCACCATGACAAATACATTGTCTGCAGTTCTCTTCACATTCCCATTGCAACGGAATGTGAAACCCCTCTGCTTTAATAGGACGAGGGTGGCTGGTGGGTTCTGTGTGCAGATCTCACACGCACTGCAAGGTCTGTGGAAAGACAGAGTCCAGCCTCCTGCCTCCCAGAGCGTTTTGAAACCACAGCTCTAGAGTGCAAGGGTGGACTGGCCAATGGACTGCTTTTCCGGACTTAAACGGTGGAAGATTCAGGATCTGTAGTTCAGGATGGATGTGAAAGAACAGGGCTCAGGTGGGGGTGTTGTGGAGAGTGAAGGAAATGACGGACATAATTATTTGCGGCTGGGCGCCTGATTAATGGCTGACAGCAATGCTGATAGTTGGGAGTTTTTGTTTGTTTTTTGACAATCGCCGAAACTTAAAACTTGATCAGGTGCTGGGTGCCTCATCAGTCTCATTTAGGCTTCCTGTGTGAGTGACTGACACTCTGGAGTGGTGACACGCTGCATATGAATGCTGGCTTCATTAGTGGGGCTGATCAAAATGCCCGTGTCCCTGCCACAGGGCTCAGGTGTGGGTGTCTTCTGGCTAATCCCCCCAGTTGACACTTGGTGTTTTAATGACTCCATAGGAAGGTGGCCGCGTGCTGGGGGGGTTTGCCAGCAGACGGCGGAGATCAAGGGAGACAGCCTGCATTAAGCGGCAGAGCTGCCTGAGCAACCTGCATCCCCACTGGCAGCACACACAGCTTATGCAGAATGCCTTTCAAAAACGGGGGCCCTTTGTGGGGGGGGGAGGGGGAGCACCCACCGCTTTGTGTATCTCTGGTGTTTGGCACTTGCACTTTGCCTTGCCGGCCGCAGCCTCTCTGCCTTTTTCTCTGGGGCAGGAATTGTGAAGATTCATGCAAGGATGCTGGTATTTCTCCAAACTTCGTCTCCCCATTTCCCTCTCTTAAATACAAACATAATTGGGGGTGCTAATTTGGATTTTCCTTCATCGGTAGAACTTTCTACCTGGCATGAATTTTTCTACATGGCATGCACAAAAAAAGAATCCTGTGGAACTAATTATAGAAAAAAAACTTTTTTATTATTTTTTATTTAAGGGGGGGCGGATTTTCCAGTGATTGAGTACCTTGAGCTGTTTCATCAGTGTTCTCCCATAAGGAAATAATACATAAACGGTGGAATAAAACATCACACTATTATGAGTGTTCCATCTGCAGAAGTATTTCAGCTAGGCAGATGAAATGATTCCCCTTTTCTCCCCCCATGTAGGGTTCCAGGGGTCCCCCCCCCAATTTCAGGGCCCACACAAGGGGAAGGGGGGAGATGAAAGCCCCTTTGCAACAGCTGAAGTGCTTGCATAGGACTTCCCTACGGGGTTTCTTAAGTGAATCCCACCCAAAGTTACCTTAAGGGTCTGATTTCTGTTAACACTGGCAGGCCTGCGGTTGCTTGCTAGTTTTCGGTATCGTTCCAATTTTAGTATATGTGCTGCCGAAGCGAGCACGCAGTTGCTTGCTAGTTTTCTTTAGTACTATGTATAATTTGAAAATGTATGCTGAACTGTAGCACCTTTAAACTGAGAGGTGCAGCAACAGCCCGCTGAACTTCGTGGAAACGAAGTTAGTGCCTATTATATGAGCAGGTCTGCTCACAGTGGACTGTTGAAATCTGGTGATCGCTTTCACTCGTTGCAGAGTAGGTATGGCAGACAGGTAATTATTTTTGATGCATTTCTTAGGAGCCAAGTATTCAAACAAAAGTCGTATTACTGTTGTTTCTCGAACTGAAGGAAATGGTGAGATTTTCCTGGAAAAAATCCCCCCCCCCCCAATAATGCAAGACTGGTTTGGTGCTTCTGCAGCAAGCAAGAGTTCTTAATACAAAATACATTTTGTATGCAAAGAGCCAAGAAGTACTAAGTGGAGGGAGGGGGGAGGGGTAGGGAAATATTTGTTGTGAACTTTGGAGAGAGGTTTTATTGGAATTCCCAGAATACTTTAATGATGTGGTTGTGGACTCTTCCCCTGCCTCCAAGATTGATTTTTTTCCCTGTTGACAGTAAAACATGAACAAATACACCTTAATACCCAACAGAGGGTTGCTGTTATAACACCGTTCACAATTCTGCAAGCTGCCTTTTTTCTTTTTGGTTCTCTGTCCATTTCCACCTTTCTGCTGTCACACAGATCCAGCTCCTCACTGCAGCTGTGAGAGGATGGATTAAGAAGATTTATATAATCAAGGCTTTTTTCTCACAGCATTCACTTGCTTGGATTTTGCTTCCAATCAGATCTTGGTTCCGTTTGCTGCAATTTGTGTCAGTAACAAATTAAATATGCCTGTGCATTTGTGTTTATCTTGTAGTAAATGAAAGCCCCTTGAAAATTCAGGTGGAGGCTGGCTCTGTGAGGTTTTATCCAGCAGAATGGCGGTGGCGGTGGCTGCTCATATAAGAATGAAATAAGAGGAGCCAGCCTTACTGAATGGTAGTTCTAGAATCATACATTTCTGCCTTGGCAGGTAATTCAACATAAATTGTTAATGTAAATTCAGGTTAGTGGGGAAGATATTTTTTACTAAAAAAGATAAACTGCTGATTAATTCAGTATAGAACTCAATTACAAATTGAAAGGGCCACTGCGGGACTCCAGAACCCTAAAGAGAACAGATGTTGAATTGATACTCCAGCATATTTCACACTGGTATGAAATATTAACATGGTTTATTATACTTGTGATGTAGATATGAGAAAGGGGAGGCCTGGCTTGCGTGTGTTTGTACTAGTGTGTTGTGAAAATAGCAAAGGTTCAGCCAGCTGTAATTAAAGGCTTTAAGAGATGGCTGATTCAGGGAGGATCTGAAGAACAAAGCCTAGTAAGTTTGTTTACAATTTGTTTTTAGATGTTTACAATGTTCAGAAGACAAATCATACAGCACAACATTTTTGCTAAATGCCCCAAAGGCAAGGACTCTTCTATTGAACCTTGGCCTGCTTCAGATCGAGTTTTGTAACATGGGGTGAAAGAATGCTACTTTTCACCTGTGTGTCTTGTGATTCCATTTGGAGATTCAGCTTCTTTTTTCCACTTTATTGTTATGTCAGAAAAGGTGGGTTTGCATGGTGCGTGGCGTGGCTGAAGTAGTCATGTTTCCTTGCTTCTCTGAAAAGCTCCTACCTGCAGTAACCCGTTGCAGAGCACCTGTGTTCTTGTAAAATGTAGTTAACAGAACAGCCTGAAGGTTTGCTGTGCCAGAATGTGAGCCAAGGATAAGCTGCAGCAGCACACACGTTGATGGTCAGGGCCCAGCATTGCTGGCAGGAAGTCTCATCCATGCATGCAGAGTTTATTGTTGTGCAAAGCGCACTTCAAATATCAGCACAGGAGTGAATTCTCGTGATGAAACAAACTCTTGTTTATTTATTGTTGCCAAAGCTTGTGTGTCTGTGCTGTCTGCCATAGCTATACAGTGGTGCCCCGCAAGGCGAATGCCTCGCAAGACGAAAAACCCGCTAGACGAAAGGGTTTTCCGTTTTGGAGGCGCTTCGCCAAACGAATTTCCCTATGGGCTTGCTTCGCAAGACGAAATGTCTTGCGAGTTTTTTCGACTTTCCCTCCCTCCCCCCCTTTTTCTAAGCCACTTATCCGCTAAGCCGCTAAAAGCCGCTAAAAGCCGCTAAAAGCCGCTAATAGCGCTAATCCGCTAATCCGTCAATGGGCTTGCTTCGCAAGACGAAAAAACCGCTAGATGAAGAGAATCGCAGAACGGATTCTTTTCGTCTTGCGAGGCACCACTGTATAGGCATCCTAGACAACACGCCCCCCCCCCCACTCCCAGATGTTTAAATTCTCAAACAGAGTGGGGGACCCATGACCTCATAATTTCCCTTGCCTTGAGATCTGGAAGATTACAGTGTGGTTACATCACCTGTTTGATTTCCTGCCTCATTGAAGCAAACATTCACATGGCATTTGGTCTGTAACATGGAAATCCACCACCTTTCAGTTCCCAGTGTGGAACTGAGAAGTGAGTCTTTTGTGTTCCTGATGCTTTTACTCCTTGCTGCTGAATGGTAACCAGAACAGCCTGGCTCTGCTGCATTAGGAATATCACCAGTGAGGTAAAATGCTTCACAAATGTACACAGCTTGCTGTAGCATTATATGCTGGAGGCCGGGTTAGGGTCACTTCATCCAGCTATTTCTGGATGCAAGGAAGAAATTGCTTAATTGGGTGAGGGTCAGTACAGGAGTAAATCTAGTCAGCTTGGATAAAGTGGTGCCCATTTTGAAAATTATTTGTATGGCAGCATAAGCTTCTGTGCTGCATTATTTTTTATGGGTCCTTCAATACATCAGTTCATGAACAAGTTTGACCTTTCATTACGTAACTCACTAAATTAATATGAGAGTATATATCCTGTACTGATATTTTTTTTAATACCCGTTACTACTTTTAAATTAATACAGCTGGGGTACTGAGCGCAAAATAAGTTTTGAGTTCTATCCTATGAATCTTGATTTGGAAGTAAGTCCCACCAAGCTCACTTGGATTCCTGGGTAAATCAATGCACCTTGGATCGCCTCCTTTCCATGGATGCTAGATGATTCGTTGTGGGGTGGGGTGGGGTGGGGTGGGGGAGGAAGGGAAACTTGTGGCCCTCCAGATGTTGTTGGACTTCCAACTTCCCCCAGCCCCAGCCAGCTTGGGGCAGTAGTGATGGATGATGGAAGCTTTAGTTCAACATCTAAAGGGCCACAGGCTCCCCATCCCTGCTGTAGGAAATTGTCTCTTTAATTTTAGCAAATGGAGACTTGGTGTATGTGGGGTGACCTCACGTTGATTTCCTCTGCCCCTGGTCTCCTGCCCTTGTGATAGCAGACAGCAGTGTTCTCCAGTTACAAAACTTGTGTTTCTTGATGACTTAGGAACTTGTGTGAAAAGCATTGGATAGAGTGGAGAACTGGCACCACAAATTTCCCTTGTCCCAAATAAAACAATTGCTTCAGCAGTTTCTGGGTGATTGCTTGAAAGCTAAAGTCAGAAGAAAGCAATAATCTTGCCATCTTATTCCACTAGGAGGTTGTACTTCAAAGCAACAATATCTGAATTGCTTTCCCCTCCTATTGTACTTTGGGAAATAAGGAGCATTAGAACTCAGGTCTCTATAAGCCTGTATGTCTCTGTCAGTTGAAGTTGGGGGCTTCCAGCCTTCCCTCTCCTTTTAACAAATAAAATAAAACAAGGGAGGGGATGCAGGAAGTAATCAAACCTTTTTGATACGGAGCAGCTGCGCTGGGTTGGTTCTCTTCCTGAGCTTCCCAGCAGATTTAGCTCCGCTTCCAGTTATGTATTGATCTCGACAGAGTTTCTCCCAGAAGACAGGCATATCCACATTTCTATACAATCGAGGCTGCCGATTACTCTTCCATGGTCTAATTATCCTTCTCTAGGCTTTGGTATCCTTCAAGAGCTATCGTTTTGCTAGTCCCAAACTCCCAGCACTTCTGTATAGATTTTACTGCCGCTCTGACCTCCCGAATGCCCCCCTCCCCAGCCCAGTTATCTCTCTCAGATTCTCACTTAAAGTAATTTGTACATTTTATCTTTTTTATATATATAGTGAGGGCATAGAACATATTCCATTCTTCCACACTGGAACTATGGTGATGTGTTTCAAAATGTCAGGATGCAGCTGTTTACAGACAACCCAAAATACTGTTGGTGAATTTATAGGCACCTTTTCATGAGGTTGGAGTAGCTGGATGATGAAAAGCTGAAATAACCTTATGCAGGCTCTAAATATGTAGAAATGTATTCACCTCTCACCCCATTTCAGTGGACTGGCATTCTCCAAACAGTCCCAGGTTATTTTTTCTAAGGAAAGAGACATCCAGAAATGGACGTGAGGCAGTTCTGGCGTAACGTTTTGTAGATGGTGAAGTGACTTCTTTGCTTGCGACACAGCCAGCCTGCCTTTTCACTTGCAGAGTTGTCTCTCCTGCATGTGGATTAGGGTGCTCTGTACTCTTCCACCTGCAAATCAGTGAAGTGACCAAGGCACCTGCCTGTAAAACAAATGTGGAAGTGTTGTGTCCTGGCGGTGGGGAAGGGGAGAAACAGAGCTGACTTGGGGACTCTTGCCACTGCTGTTGGAGAGGGAGGTAATCTATCAGTTTTGGAGCATCTACAAAATGCAACTCTCCTGATAACGGGTTTAAAGTAAAGATTTAATACCGTCCTCTCTCTACTATGATGTTGCAGTGACAGTTTAAAACTCATTCTCTAAATCTCAGCAGACTTTACAGCCAGCAGTGGGCCAATATAGAGTTTAATGGCATTACAACACATAAATCATCTTTTAAAGATGCTACCAGTAGCTCCAAAATTAAATGCAGACAATGTCCTCAGTTATAAATAATTTATCAAACACCATTTCGGATGAGCCTTCATGCTGAGTTATTTATTTTAGCCTTTACTGTTCAATTCCTCAGATACGTTTTGAGAGATCCATTACTGGTCAGTTTAATGAACTTGGGGGTCTGCTGTGCCCCCCTCCAGCAGTTTGGCACATCTGTGGTGACCATTACATGGCTGGTCCAGACCTCTTTGTGCCTTTTACAAGTGCTGCCCATTTGTCATGTGGCGGTAAATGGAGGAGCACATTGGAGCCTTGGGACCCATTGCGTGATGCAGCAATGGAGGCAAGCCGAGCGCTCCATAAAGGGCTGCTTGTCACAGCTGACTTGTATTACAGTCCATCACTCTTACTGTAATCTCATTTAAGGAGCAGCCGTGGGCCCCAGAGAAGGATATTCCCAGTTAGCTTGGGCTTTGCAACCATAAAGGAGGAAGTGCTCCTTTTATATACTCAGAACTTTTAGGGTACTTTTTTAGATTAATTATTGCCCTGCGTCATTTGTGCTACCATCGTTAAGACTGCGACTGTCAGCACATTCAATATACACCTCTGTTTTGCAGCTTTAAAAACTTTGTTCGGTGGTAGGAATTAGCATATGCGGCATGTATGCAGGGCCAGTTTTTCCTGAGCAGTGTTTCACAGTGCCATTCTTGAGCAAAAACAATATTCCACTCGTATGCAACTGTTTCTTTAATTAATAGGATTTAATAAAATGGATGTTAAAAGTGTTACGTGGGCCTGATGGTGGTACTTGATTTGGTAAAGTGGAGTTTGGTTTTGTCAGTTTAGACATGCAAAATGGCTTTGAAAGAATGCTAAAATAGTGTTGAATTTGGCACAGGGCAGACAGGCAGCTGTATTTTCAGTCTGAGGAAGAATGCCTCTGTTTTTCTGGTGGTGTCAAGTATTATGTTTGCTTATTTCAGTACATCTTTTTTTCTTGCTAAACTGAGGGATGTAGCTGAGATAGGGTCACATGAACACATCTGAGGCTTGTCTAAGGACTCATATTTGATGACAAAAATCCTGGAAGCCCATCTTTCTGCTTTTCTGCTTTTAATTCTGCTTTTAATTCTGAACCAAGACAAAGCTTAGTTTGAGTGTGTTCTGAATAATCATTTTGTTCAGTGGAAGCAAATGAGGCAAGCAGAATGCAGACCTCTCTGCCTGTGTCACAATTGAGCTGTGAGACTCTTTGGGGCCTCTGCAGGAAGCACCTCTTGTGGAGAATCTCTGGAGAGTGCTGAACAATGCTGGGAACAGGCACAATTTAATTTTAAAAATAATTAATTAATTAATTACTATACCACCCTATACTCTGAGGTCTCAGGGCGGCTCACAGAACAAACTCAAAATAAAAACCTACAAAATATATAATCAAAATAAAAACAATAACCCCCCACCCCCATTTTTTTTAAACGGGCATAGGATGTCAATTAAATCAACCAAAGCTTGGTTAAAAAAGAACGTTTTTGCATGGTGCCTAAAGGTGTATAATGAAGGTGCCAAGCAAACTTCCCTGGGGAGAGCATTCCATAAATGGGGGGCCACTGCAGAGAAGGCCCATTCTTGTGTTGCTGCCCTCTGGACATCTCATGGAAGAGACACATGAAAAGGGGCCTCAGAAGAATGATTTCAGGGTCCAGGTTCAAATGGAAAGTGGTACAGTATTGCGATCTTGAGCCGTTTAAGGCTTTAAAGGTCAAAACCAGCACTTCAGATTGGGTCCTTTGATTTCAAAGTATGTACTCCAGAATAACATCTAGCTGTATTGATGTCCAGCTGTTCCTCAGCCTGCTATGTGTTGTTTTCTCAATCTTCTATACCAGGCACCTAAAATTTGCCCTTTTCTACCCAAAAAGTCCAAAAGGAGCTCTTCAATATTATTCTCATTAAATGTCCAAAATAGTTCTTCTCTGTTCCAATACGATGAATTTCTCAAGGATTCCAACAGATCTTAATAGTACTGTATAATAGTCCATATTTGTTTACTTGTTGTGTCTTTATTAATTCTTACCCAATTCCATATATTCAAGTACTATTTCCAGTTGACCATGCCTCATCTTTAAGAAAAAAGGGGAAACACTTCTTCCACTTCCATTCTTTCCCAAACCAATCGCCAAAAGCTTAAAGGCTTTTTCTTCTGTGTTCACTTCAGTTTGTACCCAAGGCCCTTTCTCTCTCAGCTCCATCTTTGCCATCTCTGGTTGTCTCTTAATGTCTGTATTCATAAGTCCCTTCATCATCATAGCAACATCCACTGTCCAGACAGCTATATGGATATCGTTGCATTCCTCCAGACAGCTATATGGATGTCATTGCATGTTCAGGCAGATATGGGTCCATATCTTTTTCCACAGGTTCTGAGCATTCTTTAATCTGATGTATCTTTGATGTATCAAATCTTTTTTTTAATGTTCTATGCATTTCAGCTCTTAACTTCTGTCAGTTGTTCATCTAGTAGTTGGCATATGATACCAACAATCGATGAGGCATTTGGTGTTGTCTTTGCCGTATTGGGTTCTATTAATCTCTCCCTTGGCAGTATCTGGTTCACAAGAAGCTTGTGTCTGCTTCTTTATATATGCAATTCCTTTCTCACACATATAAGATTCAGTTTTGTTTTCACAGCCAACACAGTATGCATAAGATGGAGACTTACAGGCAGTATAAAGTAAAGATTTAAAACAGATTCAGAGTCATCTTATAACTTGTATTCTTTCTTAGTCACCAGTGATTAAGATAAGCTTTTTGGTTATTTTTTTAGCCTCTTAATTAGTGTCATTTGGTGCTTTTTATGTTCTGGGTGCTAATTACCTAGCAGATAGAAAATCCACTTTATATTTTTTTCCAGTCTTAGAAATAGTTATAAGTAGGTTTTGCCAATCTGGTACCCTAATCTAAGGGCTATTATGTGGTGTGTGGGCCCAGTGAATGTTCCTTACTCCTCCTCCAAAAACTTTTGCCTCTGGTGTGATAATAATAATAATAATAATAATAATAATAATAATAATAATTTATTATTTATACCCCGCCCATCTGGCTGGGCCTCCCCAGCCACTCTGGGCGGCTTCCATAAAAACCAAAAATACAGTAAGATATCACACGTTAAAAACTTCCCTGAACAGGGCTGCCTTAAGATGTCTTCTGAATGTCAGGTAGTTGTTTATCGCTTTGACATCTGCTGGAAGGGCGTTCCACAGGGCGGGCGCCACTACCGAGAAGGCCCTCTGCCTGGTTCCCTGCAGCTTTGCTTCTCGCAATGAGGGAACCGCCAGAAGGCCCTCGGCGCTGGACCTCAGCGTCCGGGCAGAATGATGGGGGTAGAGACGCTCCTTCAGGTATACTGGACCGAGGCCGTTTAGGGCTTTAAAGGTCAGCACCAACACTTTGAATTGTGCTCGGAAACTTACTGGGAGCCAATGTAGGTCTTTCAAGACCGGTGTTATATGGTCTCGGCGGCCGCTCCCAGTCACCAGTCTAGCTGCCGCATTCTGGATTAGTTGTAGTTTCCGAGTCACCTTCAAAGGTAGCCCCACGTAGAGTGCATTGCAGTAGTCCAAGCGGGAGATAACCAGAGCATGCACCACTCTGGCGAGACAGTCCGCAGGCAGATAGGGTCTCAGCCTACGTACCAGATGGAGCTGGTAAACAGCTGCCCTGGACACAGATTTAACCTGTGCTTCCATGGACAGCTGTGAGTCCAAAATGACTCCCAGGCTGCGCACCTGGTCCTTCAGGGGCACAGTTACCCCATTCAGGACCAGGGAATCCTCCACACCTGCCCGCCTCCTGTCCCCCAAAAACAGTACTTCTGTCTTGTCAGGATTCAACCTCAATCTGTTAGCCGCCATCCATCCTCCAACCGCCTCCAGACACTCACACAGGACCTTCACCGCCTTCACTGGTTCTGATTTAAAAGAGAGGTAGAGCTGGGTATCATCCGCATACTGATGAACACCCAGCCCAAACCTCCTGATGATCTCTCCCAGTGGCTGCATGTAAATGTTGAAAAGCATGGGGGAGAGGACAGAACCCTGAGGCACCCCACAAGTGAGAGCCCAGGGGTCTGAACACTCATCCCCCACCACCACTTTCTGAACACGGCCCAGGAGGAAGGAGCGGAACCACTGTATGACAGTGCCCCCAGCTCCCAGCCCCTCAAGACGGTCCAGAAGGATGTTATGGTCGATGGATGTTTTATTCTGAGCATGTGAGGCTTATCCCTGAACTCCCTTATCTCAAAAGGGAGTTTGGGTAACCAAGATAAATACTTTGGTTATCGTGAATCACCACATAATTATCTCTGCCAATAGGAGTATCAGCAATCAATGACTAGTTTGCCTTTTTCCTCCCCGGAAGTCCCCAATGCCCTGCAATCCTGGGAAAGGACATTTCGGTAACGTATTAGCTGATTACACCAGGAGGCTCTTGCCTAAAAAATGCTGAATTCATCATTTGTAAGCATCCTCCGTTGCGCTGGAGATCCTTATCCCAAGCACCTTTTGAAATCCAAATTTCCTCCCCTCAGTGGGCCTGTAGAGGGTGCTAATGTAATGGGAATCACTTGCCATTTTCTGCTGTGATTTGGTTCAGAGTATTGGTGGCAAAAACATAAATTTTCTACTGGAAAATCAATTAAAAGGAGGAGTTTGCTCTCATAAAAATTGAGTGAGCTTTGGTTACCTGCATAGGATGTTACTTGACAATATCCTTGAGGGATTAAGTAATGTGGTCTCTCTTAATGGCATTTCCAAGTCAGGTTACTTTGCCTTTCGGTGAGTGTGCAGACTCACCAGAGTGGGTGATCATGAATTTGCTAATTCTTTTCTTACCGAAATGGGTCCCCTTGCACCATATAGTGAAAATGATGCTGGACTGCAACTCCCAGCAGCCGCTGAACACAGCCAAAAATATCTGGAGGACCACAAATTACTCATCCCTTCGATCAAAATTCCCTCCTTCCCCTGCTTGCTTTCCCATGTGGATTTTGGTTTGGGTGTTCTCTTCCTTGGAATAGTTACAGCCTTTATGGATACACTTCGTTGCTGATTTGAATTGAGCAATATTTCCAGTTCCACAGGTTCTACTGAAGGGATCTTGGGCCTTGCAAACGGATCCTGTCCTGCGTTTGGTTTCTATGCAAGTTTTGCTTCAGGAGATGATCACTCCAATGGAGGCTGATGGCTGGCATTGTGCAATTGCTTGGAAATATGGGAAGGGGGGCAAATGTCTGATACCCACTTTGAATTTTTTCCCTAGGAGGAAGAAGCCAAACAGCTTGTGAGAGATGCCATAGCAGCTGGCATATACAACGATCTGGGCTCTGGCAGTAACATTGATCTTTGCGTCCTCAGTAAGAACAAGCTGGACTTCCTTCGTCCCTACGATATGCCCAACAAAAAGGGGAAGAGGTGAGTGTGTCCCTGTTTCAATTGTTTCCACAGACAAGAGAGTTAAACCTTCAGATACCAGGAACAGGCAGATTACAAGTGCAAACACTTGTAGTTGAAATGCTACAGGTAATTGTATCCCAATTGTTGAGGCTGCACACTGTTCCAGCTTAGATCATTAAAACGCACTCCTGGAAAAAAAATGCACAGGAATTGTTTTGTCTGAAGTAGTTGTCAGCCTAAGAGAAAGTTTGCTCGTTCCAAAAGTGGAGGGAGTTCATTTTAATAGGAACGAGGGGCTTTTTCGAGAGACGTGCAAAAGACTCCTGGATAAACTGAGCAGTTATGGAATATGAGGAGAGGCCCTCGTGCACATCAGAAATGGTTAGATAGCAGGAAGCCAAGAGAGTGGAAATACAGGTGGCTCATCATTTATGTGAGAGTTCCATTCCCGGCCCCTGCACACATACGCAAAATTGCATAAAATGGGGAGCACCTGGTGGCTTGTGAGGAGACCAACCCCAGAGCCCAAAGACAACCTTTTCAGGAGGGTTTACTCATGAATGAGCCTGAAGGGCGGCAGCAGGGCTTTGTTGAGCTACTCAGCCTCCCTGCCTGGCAGCTGCAGTTGTCTCTTCCCAGCACATCAGCTGATTAAGCCCTGCCGCCCCCTGGCTTGTGTGTAGAACCTCCCCAGAGCCCTGGGGTGGGTGTCCTTGAGCCAGGATTCAGGCTGCTCCCCATTTCCAGATACCTCTCCTGGGTCCCTGGCACCACACGTGTGCAGTCATGCACAAATAGATTGCACATAAATGGGGACTTGCTTATAAATTGACAGTTCTCCGTATGAAAAGAATGTGGGGCTGTAGAAAGTGGAGACCTCCAAGGATCAGTATTGAGACCTGTGCTTTTTAACTTGTTTATAAACTGTCTGCTTAGGGGGGAGCAGTGAGGTCGCTGATGATGCTAAATTGTTCAGGTTTGTTAAAACAATTTGAGACTGTGAAGAGCTCCAAAGGACCTTCTGCAAACTGAGTAAAAGGGAGGCAAATGAGCAAAGGCAGTTGAGTGTAAATGTAAGGTGATGTATTTTGTGGCAAATACAGTGGTGCCTCGCAAGACGAAATTAATCCGTTCTGCGAGTCTCTTCGTCTAGCGGTTTTTTCGTCTTGCAAAGCAAGCCCATTGACGGCTTAGCGGATTAGCGCTATTAGCGGCTTTTATCAGCTTAGCGGATAAGCAGATAAGCGGCTTAGAAAAAGGGGGGGGGAGGAAAAAAACCCCGCAGGAACTCGCAAGACATTTTCGTCTTGCGAAGCAAGCCCATAGGAAATTCGTTTTGCGAAGCACCTCCAAAACGGAAAACCCTTTCGTCTAGCGGGTTTTCCGTCTTGCGAGGCATTCGTCTTGCGGGGCACCACTGTGTATATATATATATATTTCACATATACACTCATAGGGTCTGAACTGGCAGTGACTGATCAGGAATGAGACCTTGGGTTTGTAGTGGATAGCTCAGTGAAGATGTTGACCCTATGTGTGGCAGCTGTGAAAAAGGCAAATTCTGTGCTAGGGATCATTAGGAAAAGAATGTAAAATAAAACGGCCAACATCATTGTGCCATTATACCAATCTATGGTGGAACTGCCTTTGAAATACTATACACAGCTCTGGTCCCCTCACCTTAAAAGGGTAGAGTTGGAAAAGTTGAGAAATGTTCAACTAAAATGATCAAGGTGGAGCAACAGGTTGAAATCTTGAGACTTTTAAGTTGACAGGAAAGGCAAGCAAGAGGTGACCTGATAGACGTTTATAAAATTATGCATGACATAAAGTGGCTAGGGAGCTTTTCTCCCTCACAACAGAACTCCTAGACATGCAGTGAAGCTGAACGTTGGAAGGATCAGGATATATAAAGTACTTCATGTGGAACCTGCTCCCACAGGAGGCAGTGATTCCGTTAAGGGAGGTTAAGGCTACCAGGGGCTACTAACCAAGACGCCCGTGTTCTGCCTCCACTGTCAGCAGTATGCTTTGGAAGAGAAGTTGCTGGTAATGGCAGGTGGGCAGAGTGTGGTTTTGCTCATGTTCTGCTTATGGGCTTCCTCCATGTATGTGGTTGGCCACTGTGAGAAGAGGATGCTAGACTAGGTGGGCAATTGGCCTGATCCAGGAGGCTGTTCTTAGCTTCTTAAAGTGCAATTGTCCAGTGCAAATAGTATGGTGTGAAAAGGCAACAGCTGGGATAGTGACCCTTTAGGGAGACCAGTATTCCCTGTACATCTGCTTTGTCTTTGCCAAGGACATGGCTGTTTCAAAGTAGGGAAGGGTCAGAACTTTCCATTTTTGTTGACAAGGGAATAGCCACTTTGCTGTGCAGTTTTCCATTCTGTCCTTGCACCAGGTTATTCTTGAAGTTGCACTAGAGTGCGGGCAATAACAAGAACTGCATCATTTTGCATGGCAGCAGCTATTTGCTTCTTTCAAAGACTAGAAAGGACCATTTGGTAACATACTCCTGACTGACCTTGAAAAAGGATCCTGTCTTTGCGGGAGCCACTTTCCCTGTGCTTGTAACCTTCTGTAAAAAGAAAGGGCTTATTGTAATCAGCTTTCTGGGTCACTGTCCTAATGCAATCCACAACTCCCCGGAAAGGTCACCTGGGGTTTCCACTCATAGCCTCCAACTGGGCTAACTGGCGGCACAGACATTCTCTCTATCCAGGAGAGGTTCTTCAAAAGCCAGAGTGCAAGAGGGATATGGGTTACAAATACAGAATGAGGTGCTCTTGGCAGGGATCAAAGCTCTAACTCTGCTTTCCGCTCCAAAATGGAGTCTTCCTTTCCAATAACTTTGTCTTAGAACGTATTCACACGCAGCATTAAACCGTTGTATTTTAATCTGTGTGTCCAGATGCCTCCCTCTTGGCCCATGTCTAACTGCCCTGCAGCAGAGGAAATAAGCTGGAGTCTGGCTTGTTGTGACATGTGACTCTGGGCCTTGTGGTTTTGTTTCCTCTGTGGGTAGTCAGAAGGGGGCGATTAACCTGCTGTGTTCTATTTGGGAAAAGGGCAGCTTTACTCAGTAGAGCAACTAGATCTAAGTATATATCTCAGTCTCCATCTGCCCCCCTTGTTAGTGGGATTTCTGGCAGACACACATTACCCTCTATAATTGTTTCTCTATTCTCCACCCTCAAACAGGCAAGGGCGATACAGCTGTGAGAGGGGAACTACAGGTGTGCTCTATACAAAGGTTACACCCTTGGATCTTGAAGTGGCAGATGAGATGGTGCAAACAATGGATACATCTTGACTTCCTGGAAATTTCTGGGCAGTGGAAGAGGATTGAGAATTTTCATACATGAATTCTGTATCTGTATGCTGGCATTAATGTTCTGTATGCAGATTTAATAAAAACCAATATGAATTGACCGGTTGACTTGCGTAATAACTGGGACAGGGAAAAATAATTTTCTAAAATGATTATTTGCTTCAGTAGGTCAGCCCAGTTGTACATCCAGCCTATTATGTGACCCCAGCTACTTCACAAGTAGAGCAGCAGTCATTCTTAGATGCAAAAGTTAACAGATCTTATCCCCTGTGTGCTAATGGTGTATTTATGCTGAAGCTGTCTGGTGACCAACAAGCAATAGCCTAGGATTGTGTGGACTAAAAGCCTGCTTCATTAGATAAATCTGCTGAAGCAAGTTTTAGGTCATGAAAACTTGTGATGTAAATTTGTTGGTCTTTAAGGTGCTCAGCAGATTCCTTGGTTTTGAATACAATATCCTTTTATATTGCTTTTATATTTATTTATTCATTCATTTCCCATATTTTTCATAACTCAAGAGGAATAAATAAAGTGTGGTCACAGCATTTTTTGCTGAACACTTTCACGTACCTTAAGCAGGTATGGCAGAGGCAGAGGGTTACAGATCATTTGGTAAGGCAACAAAGCAAAAGTAACAGACATAAGGTGGGAATTATTTGACCCTGGAACACGTGTTGCTCTGGATTTTACACCAATCAGCCCCAAGTGGCTTTACCTCACCCCACACCTAAGCTATTTTGGGGGGGATATAGTACAGGTAAATGAGGTGACAAGTATATTTCCAAGGAAGAGGAAGGGCAGAAAGCCGGTATCAAGCTCAGTACGATTCAAACTAACTTTGATAAATGGCTATTATCCTACCTGTTACCCTTGAAACTTACATTTGCAGTATTTAATATGTGAACCAATTACCTAGTCCTTGGTTTAGCAGTCAACCATTTCAGCTTGTAACCATGGGAAATTCTTTCCTCAAGATTGCAAAAATATGTGCTCAGACAATATGCTTTTACACCAGGCACCTTTTTCTTTCTACAAAGAAAACTGTTTATTTTGTAAATCATTTAATCTTATCTAAAAATGCACATTCACAAAAAATTCTTTGGAAATACATGTACTTAAGCGCTAATAGATCTTAAGGAGTAAGTATATGAGACCAGATTTTAGCAGACACACCTGTAACATGGAATTGCCCAACAGACAGAAGTTTCATGTTGCACCCCAAGACCAGGTTATATATAAATTCAAATGAAGCCTGCAGTGCCAGGGAGAGACTACCTTGCTTTTAAAGACACCCACCAGCAGCAGCACCTGAAAGTTTGTAAGCAGATGTGCTGCCGCTGTACAATAAAGCTGAAATATTCTGACTTTCCACCAAGATTGATAGGCTGGACTTCCCTGCGGCTTTCCACAGCCAGGATCTTTCACAGCAATTAAACACTAGCCTTATTACCCTTTGTAGATTGTTTCAGAACTGCTTAATAGTTGGCATTGCCCTTCTCAATTTAAGGCAGACTGAGCTACACAGAAATCCACTGAAAAAGATGCATGTATATTCCATTCTTTATTTCCAGCAAAATAACCTGCTTTGAAAATAGCCCAGAGGCCAGGCCACATTTCAGCCCCTGAAATGTGGACATCCTTCTCTAAATAGCATCCTTCAGTACTGAAGCTGATTGAGCACCATTACTCGGAAAGAAAAGAAAAAAGGCAGATGCAAGAGAAAGCTGGCTTCCTGAGCAAAACCTTTCTTGGGCCAATGGAAAGTGAATTACCAAGTCAATGAAGTAATTTAGCTGATTGAAAGTATGTGTAAATGCAAAGTCTTAATATGTCCTTCAAATCAGCTTGTTTAAAATATTCACATTCTTCAATGAGTCTTCACAGTTAAGAAGTGTGGGTGATCATTTGAGTTAAAATGAATGAATTCTATTTTAACTTACCTTATTGCATGGTCAGTATAATACCCTTTTACATTATGTTTTGAACACTGTTTCAAGGTAGTTGTAGATGGCCAAAGTACCACTGATTTTACAAAGCTTTCTCCCCCCCCCACCCCATATTCTGCGTGCAGTAACACTGGTCATGTAATATTAGCTATTGAGACTCTCACAAGCTCTGTGCCAGCAGCGGCACAGAAACTGACAAAAAAGAGAGCTTTGGTTTGAGGCCTGCAGTGGAGGCCTCACTGACTGCAGCCATAGTGACAAATAAAATGCATTGCAAAATATTAATCACAAAGTTTCAATTTCTTTAAAAAAATCTTCAAACATGTTCCCTCACCAGACCCTATTATTGCAAAGGAGGGAAGTACAAAAACTCCAGGCTGGATGTTTTTTAAAAAAATATATGAACTAAAAACTGAATTTGCTATTAACCGTTTGCAAAAGAGGCAGAAGTAGCAGTTATACAAATTACACAAAATCTACTGTAATTCTTACATTAGTATAAAGTGATTTCACCAAAGGAATTATTTCAATATTTCACATTAGTTAAGATACAAGGGGTGTGTCAAATACACAAATGAGAAACCCTTGCTATAATAACCTAACCTAGATTACACACAACAGTTTTAAGAAAGGATCTTTTAAGAGATCTATATCTGTAACGTGTTATTTTAAAAAGTAACACACTTGCAGCAGCATCTCACAGCCTTCACTTAGAGCGGATCCACTCTGTGAGCGCCCCTGCAAATGGCCAGCAGAAATCATGAAGCGTCTTCCTAGGAAGGCTAACTCTCCCATGTAAATTGGCGAGGCACCTCTTGGTTTCGTCCGAGACAGAAGGTTCAAGTAAGACTACGCTGGGATGGCTTTTCTGGGAGCATGTCGATCAAGTGCTGGAGGTCCACACATGCATCTGTTTTGCTAGCTGGTGCACATAACCAATGTCAGGTCTCTGGTCAGGATCTGGGTATATGCACATGCTGACCAGCTCTCGCAACTGCAAGGGGGAAAACAAGAGGACCGTGAGACACACCCTGCCACCCATCGCCATGCGCACCTGCCTGGTGATGCAAGAGGGGCCCGTTCCCATTTGAAGGCACCCAAAGCCTTCCACTGCCAGCCTATGAATAAAGTATTCTACCACCCTTGAGTTCTAGAGTAGAACTTGGTCAGCTCCATGGATTTTAAGACAGTTTGAAGACAAAACATGCATGCACACGCACTCACAGATGCTCAGGTTAGAGAGTAGCACACTTGACTGGGGATACCAACATTTTAGATGCAGGAAGAAGATCAGAGCCTCTGATCTTCTTCCATCCTGCCAGTAGCAATAGAATCAGTTATTTTAATGGTAATTAAAAGCCTGACCATCCCACAATCAGGTCCCGTGCATCAGGTGGAGATCCTCGCAGGAGTAAAAAAAAGCGGTTTCCAGGCAGCAAGAGGGTCAATTGAAGATGGTTTCTGATGGTTGCGGATCACCTTCTGTACTTTTGTCAAATGCAAACCAGTCATGAGTGTTTCTACACTACTGAAAGAGAATAACCAAGCCCACCCCCCCACCCTGTCTGCATGTCCTCAGAGGAAGCCATTCTTGTAACTAGGAAGGGAGACACTGCTGGACACGGAAGGCGTTTTGTCAGGAATTAAGGAGCCACTCCAGACTCTTGTCTTGTTCTGCTCTGCTCATCCAATGTCTCTCCTGAAAGGGAGGCCACCTGCATCACTGCCCCTCGCAAAGACAATACCTTATAGCCACCGCCAAATATCACTTCCCAGTCTCCTCTGCCTCTTCTTCAGCAAGGCACCACAACTTCACAGCACAGACTCCCCCCCATGAAGCATTTTCCTGACCCACACAGAATGAATCATTATGGAGTGCCAACTCAATACTCCAGAGACTAAATGTTTACTGACATGGCTAGGAATGTGTGTGGGGTGTGTGTGTGTGTGTGTGTGTGTACTGGTGCAGTTTCACACAACGGCAATTCACCCAGTGTGCTGGCCTGTTGCATGCAAATGCACCATCTGGAACGGAGTTCTCTGGGACCTGCCACTTTTATTTGAGCTCTCAACCATCCTCCTCACGCTGAATTGTATCACTAGACTGCACACTCTCTTTAGCACTGCCAGAGGGAGGCAAACCGACAGTAATTGGAAAGACAGGAAACACATCTGTCAACTTGCACTAATTCCTGCTGCCAGAAGGCAGATTCCAAGAAGCTGGAGCAGCAGCAAGGCGAAGGGAAAGACAATGAACCTGGCTGGGCCACAGGAGTGGTCTGCAAGAAGGAATTGTGCTCAAGCAGCCAGAAAGTTGCCAGGAGGGGCCGGCATGGCTGCATCAACACTCCTGCGCATCAGGAAGGGGAGAGGAAATGCAGGCACTTGTCCAAAGTAGGACCAGCAGCAGCCAGGGTCATTTAGCATAAGCCTTCCAGTGTGGAAAGGGATGTGCATGACCAGTTTCCTCAGAGAAGCAGCCAAGGAGCTGCATATGGCAGCCGGGGTGGAAACTCTGTGCCAAAAAATGCCACAGCCTACAACTTGGACATCGTACAAGACCTGGGCTAAGGTGCATATTGATGTTCCTTCTATTCTGAAGAGGAGGACACAGCACTGGAACCACCTCTCCTTGCCTACTGGAAACTCTGCTCAGGCACACTCTGCCCTTCCAGCTAAGCAATGCTCCGGTCTTAGCAGCCAAGAGAAGCGGTGCAAGGAAAGGCAAATTTTGCAACAAGCTGATTGGAATGCTCAAGACTGCCTGCTCCTGGTGCAAAGGCTGCCACAACTCATCCCCCCCCCCACGCCTCCACATCAAACTCTCAGCAACTTATACACAAGATCCCAGTGCATTCATGGTGATCTGCTTTTTACATACTGAATTCAGAGAAAAAAACTTTCTGGAATACTGGTCACCTTGCTCCCCTTAAGTTGTGTGTGTGTGTTAAATTCAGAGCTTGTTCCTTGTGCCCCTTCTCTGGCATTTATGCCCACCCCCACTTCCATTACCAAACAAGCAGGTTCACATTTCCTTAAAATCAAGACTACAGAAGCTACTGGTGTGCGGGAGGCAGCAGACTTCTGAAGGCGCACTTGGGTCTTTCATCTGCCCTGATCTCATCACTTGCTTTCCAACTCCAAAGGGTTAATATATTTGTTTAAAAGCTGCAGAGGCGCACCTGTGCTGGCAGCACAATCACCTATCAGACTGCAGAATGTATGGTGAATATGTGTGTGGCAATGCACTGCCGCTGTTGTGGTGAGATGAAACAACAGAGAAGCTTCCCATCCTCCTTGCACTGCAATATAAAGGCCTGTGGATTTTTTTACCTCCTACTGGACACTTCAAGTACTTGGGCTGCATAAAACGTAGTAATTTCTAATGTGGCTATTGCAGGAAAGCGATTTTTTCCGATGTGTGGGTGCCAATACAGCTCCTTGCCAAGGGTGCAAGGGACCCTAGGTATGCATCTGGGAAATTGGCAGGAAGGAACACTGTCGGCCACCCTCTCCCACCAGGTGCTCCTTCCATTCATTCTTAAAACACTGCATTTCACAAATGATGAAGCTCCAAGCTTATGCTGAGATCCCCTGAGGGCTGTACTTGGTCCAGCATTTGACAGGCCAGTTTTCAGCAGATGCCAGGGGGCAACTTGCAGCACATTTGGGCCCAGTCACACGATGCTGTGCACTGGAGAAGGAAAACCAAGCTTTAGGCATCACGGTGCCGCCCATCCTGCTGCCTCAGCACTGCTCTGCTTTCCGTGAGCATCACACTTGCTGCTTTATGGTACCTGATTAGAAAAAAGTTTCTGAATATGCAGCTGTGTAAGCAGGAAGGCATTTCTCCCTTCTGAAAAGGCTTTGAGGATGTGCCAAGGCAGTTGCCTGAAGATGCTCCACTCTTGAGCCCCCTGCCATGTGTGTCTTTGTGTGTGCGTGTTCCTTCCATTCAGGGCCCAAGAGAGCGTACAGCTGAAGCTACTCACCTTGTCAGAATAATGTTCGGTTGGAAGAGGGGGGTAATCACACTGCTCTATCTTTTGGCAGAGCGAAAACAGGTTCATTTTATCGCCATAGAAGGGACTCTGGAGAGCTGCCATCTAGAAAGAAAATATTGGAAAATAAGTAATACAGGAGAAATGTTCAGGGAGGACCAACTGAAGTTCACACGGGTCTGCTGCTTCGCAGTTGTGCCCAAGTTGGTTGTGACCATTTCCACAAGTACAACTTGGAAACTTGCCAATAAACGGGTGGCTCTTCCAGGAGCTTCTAAGGACTAAACCATTGCAAATGAACTTCTTGAGGTGTCCTTGGCTACTCCCCCGCATTGCATTGGGATGGGCCATTGCATCCTGGTGGGGCAGCTCATGCTCCACCAGATGCCATCCGCCTCCAGCAGCTGCCCCCTCTTCAGAGAGCTGGATCTGCAGCCACTCTGCAAGTATCTCTGAGCCACAGGTTTGGCCTGAGAAGAGCAAGTGCAAACTTTTCTGCCAATGGGAAAGACTAATGCTTCATGCTGATGGAAACATTTTGTGTTTGCTTCATTCAAAGGGCAAATTATAACCTTGTTTACTGTACAGAGAGATCCAACTTCTTACATAACAGCCCTGTCACTTTTTTGGTCCATTTGGTTGCAGAAGAGACACTTGCCCTGCACACGGGAAACATTTTATGCAGGCTTTGCAGAAATGTGAGGCAGCATTGCAAGTGTCTGCTGGACAGCCAATCACGCAGCCCTTATACATTCAAAGCAATTTATAACTTCAGAGATGGCAGAGGATAATCCAGCTGGATATTTTGTTAATTCACCCTCAGCGGCTTAAAAAAATTCTGCGGTTGCTTCTTTCTTTCACAAACCCAACCACTAAAAACAAGCAGTGTGACTGACTGTAAACACACGCAGAAGATTCAAGCAACAAGGCTAATGGCATGAAAGGGCCTTTCAAAGCAAACAAACAAGCAAACAAGCAAGCAAGCAAACAAATAATGGGTTGCATCCAGCTAAGCCCTACTCAAGAGTCAACCCACTGGAATTAATGAATCCAAGTTAACCATGCTCATCAACTTCAATAGGTCAACTCTGAGTAGGACTAGCATTACATACAGCCCCATGTCTCTTCAGTCAAATCCTGCTTCATATTTGAAACTCTTTCCCAACCCAAAGAAATATGTAAATTCTAGAAGTTGACCTGAGCTTCAGCAGGACAGAAAAGCAGCTCCGCCGTTTGCTCAACTTCACGAAAGTACAAAAGCAGCAATAAGAAGCCACTGTGCACCACAGATACCTTTTCTTCTTCAGGCATGGGAGCAAGCAAACACACACACACACACACACACACACACACACACACACACACACAACGTGCCCCCAACAACACGCTCAGCAGAAGCATAAGGCCAGCCCCCCTCGCCTCCATCTCCAGGAAAAGAGCCAAAGACACACACACACCCCGCTCCCCATTTACATCCGACTCTAATAAGGTTGGTCTTCAAAGCGAGTGCCGCCAGCGAGTGGCACAGAGGCTCGGCAAGCGAGAGCGGCGTCCCCTCAGCATGCGGCCCCCACGGAGCCCCAGCTGCTTATTAATCCATAATGCTATTCAAGGGCTCCCTGTCACTCTCGCTGTCACAAGCTGCCCCTCCACAATGAAATAATCCTCCTCCTAATGAAGCACTATTGGATAATTGTGGATATTATCTACTCCGGTTAGAAGATCTTTTAAAGACCATTTTGCCGCAAGCTGCGGCAGATCGGCAAAGCCACCACTTCTTTTTATTTGTGTTTGCGGAGCCTCAGCTCTGAGCCACTATTTTAATCGGGAGGGTCTATTTGAAAAGTGTTAAGTCTTTTGCTCATTATCATGCACAGGGGGTAGCGACCTAAAGAAATCTGCCTCTTGGCAGGCAATCAGCAATCTCCCAGCAAAGGTGGTTGCTGTTGTTGTTGTGGTGGTGGTGGTGGTGGTGGCGGTGGTTGTTTTTAATGCAGTGAGGAGGAGGGGGGAGGGGGGGAGAAGTTACTCCAAGGCACTTCTCACCCATTTATTACTTTTATAAACAATACTGATAGAGAACACAGACAAATTACCAATATCCATTTGGGCAGTTTAGAAATTTGGCAGAGAGGCAGAGGTCCCATGATTTATCCATTAAGAAAAGGTGCCCAAATCAAACTGGATTTCCGTGATATTTAAACTTTGTTTCCTCAACAGCACAGCTTCAGTCACAGGCCTCAATTCTGCTTCATACACCCTTCCGTGTGGGGGGGGGGAGGCACCCACCCCAGGGATGTGTTGGGAATGGGGAGTCAGCCATTGACGCCACTGAGACCCACTGAACACAGGCAGCTCTCCAACTCCTCCAGCGCAGGGTGGCTATTCAAGACTCCTTTGCCCACACAGGGGCCTGCACCAAATCCCCAGATCGTATCCTGAGAGATGGCTGCAGGGGCAAATCTGAAAACACAATGGCAAGACTCCCAGCAGTGCTAGCCAGAGCCCTGTTCCCCCATTCTTGTCACCTACGGACAAGGGCAGCCTGTCTGAGGCACTGAGCAAGAGGCCCCCTCACTCCTGTGACTGGAATGGCCAAGGTGGCTGGCTGAGGTCTGTGGCTTAGATGCATTTGAAGGCTTCGTTTTGACATCTGGATTAGAACAATTGCAGTGGAATGGCTGGATCCCCGTTTCAAACTGACCACCATGCTCTACGACTGGTCTAAGAAAATAAAAATTGCTCCCTGTGTTTAAATTGATTATCTTGTTAGAACTGCTAAAGCCATTGCTTGCAGCTATTTACAGGAGAGGGAGAACTTATTTTTATCCCTTGCAAGTTATCTTGATGACAGATGCCCAGGAGATGGTGAAGCCTTCCCACTATTTTGATAAGATTTAATATAAATCAATGTGAGATTGTAAATGTCAAGTTTAAGTGGCATTATCTGGCTACACACCCACACACACACCCCAGCCCAAATAATGTTAAAGTGAATTCCAACTGGCATGTGTGCCTCTAGGCTACTTGGAGACAAAATTCCCCCAGTTTATCTGCACAACATAATCAAAAACAAAAAGCACAGAGAAAGCTTCTTCCACCCAGCCCACCGCTGCTTTCCCTATTTTTAACAAAGTAAGAGCAGAGGCATGAGGATGAGAACAGAGTATTGACACTGACATCTTTGGTGGACTCCACTGCCACTAAGCAGTGGGCAGGACGGAGCTTGTTCAGGGCTGGCCACATTTGCGAAGATGCTTCCTTGGAACAATATCTGCAGATACGCTTATCTCCACTGAACTGAAACTTCAAGATTACAGCTGGAAGTGCCATGGCTGGCTTAGAACTGACTTGGGCCTGAGTCACGGAAAAGCAGGCAATTATGAATTAATATACTAATATATACACACAGAAATAAGGAACACTCTTCCTGGTTGCTAACCTAAATGTGATCAAGGCCTGACTAGAGAGCCTGACTTAATTACAAGCTGCCACCATTTATGGAAGGTGACAAATGTGGGGAAAGACAAAACACGCTCTGAAGGAGCCAAGCCTCTTCTCATGCTGTTTCTGAGACAAACATAATCGCTGGAAGGTCCTTTTCAGACACACCAAGGATAGGGCCACCTGGGGGAGAGCAGTGTCACCTGTGACTGTGGCTTTCCCAGAAGAGTGAACCACAAAGGTTGCAGTTCCACTGGTGGGAATGGCAGAGACCGGCTGTGGGGGTTCTTCCTTTCAGAGTTAACAATACTGGGGAAGGGGGATAATTTTAGAGATTGTCACACTGCTGTACTTTCCGCACTAGAAGACACTCAAGCAACCGTAGACACAACAACACACTCCCACCTAGTGCTATAGTTCTAACAACTGCTAACGATGGCAGTATGGAGAGGAAAGCATTTTCATTTCATCTTGCCCATCCTAATGATACTGAGCAGGACACAATGGGCTGAGTGAGCCTGTTTGGGCTCACAGAAACCACCACCCTGTATTTATTTCATTCAAGAACTGCTCAGGGTGGCTCACAACACATTTGAAAGCCACAAAATACCAAAAGAATAAAATAAAAAGCAATTCAATAAGGCAGGAGACAAAAGTAATATATAGTCAAAACTCATCTTCCAAGGAGTCATACCTGCTTCTTTGTCAGTAACACTCAGCTTGAGGATTGCTGTCCTCCCCCTGCAAGCCTAATCACCAAGGCAAGATAGTTTGAGCATATTGCACCCATCTGGGCCCAACTGCACTGGCTGACAGTTATTTTCTGGGCCCAATTCAAAGTGCTTGCCTAGAACTACAAAGCCTTAAACGGCTCAGGACTGAAGTATGAACCAACCTGGATCTCATGATCATAATCTGAGGCACTTCCTCGTGTGCCCCCTCCATGAAAGGTCCTTTCTCATGTGGCCAAGACTGGCAACACGAGAAAGGAACCATTTGAAGGGCTCCCCGTTTTGTGGAATACTGTATATACTCGAGTTTTATGCTGACTTTTCCAGCACATTTTTATGCTGAAATAGCCCCCCTTGGCTTATACTCGAGTGAGGGTTCCTGTCGGTGGCTGTTGGCAGTGGAGGAACGAGCAGCCTGAAAGCAGCCCTTTTGGGCTGCTCCTTCTTCCTCCGCCGCTGCCGCCACCAGCCTCCTCCTCTCGGCAGCACTCTAGGTAGGCAGGGGGACAGGAGGGGCTGGGGGGGGAGAAGCCCCCTCTGCCGTGTGTGCATGCACACCCGCACTCCGGCCCACCAGGAGGTTTGTGGTGTGGTGAACTGGCTCATACTCGAGTCAATAAGTTTCCCCAGTTTTTTGTGGTAAAATTAGGTGCTTCAGCTTATATTCGGGTCGGCTTATGCTCGAGTATATACTGTACTCTCCCTGGGAGGCTTCCCTGGTACCATCATTACTTATCTTTAGGCACCAGATGAAAACATTCCTCTTCTCCCAAGCCTTTGTTTAAACAAACTATGGCCTTTTAAACCTTTTTTATTATTATTGATTTGTTTGTTAATACATTACATATTTTCGTGCTTTTATACTTTAAACTGCCCTGTGATCCTTGGACAAAGAGCGGAACAGTGGCACCTCGGGTTAAGTACATAATTCGTTCTGGAGGACTTACCTCAGTAAGTCCTGCTGCTGTTTGCTTGGCAGCAATCAATGCCAAGGCTCGTTCCTGGCCAAAGGCCCTCTCTCTCCACCAGAGCAACAGCAAAACTCTTTCTGCTTGCTATGGTGGCCCAGAAGCCCTTCCTGACCTGGGCTGGGGTGATCCATGCAGGTGTGGACCAGGAGATCCCTGGGGTTTCATGATTCCCAGGCCAGAACTGCAGGGTCCGCTCCTCAGAAGCAAGTGGTGTGACTCCTTGGGGGGCATAAAAAAGGAAGCAGAGGCTCCCTTGAGGAACCCCCCCCCCCCGCACCAGGGACTCTGCTTGAGGGCTCACTCTGGACACATCAGGAGCAACTGGATGGCTTACCTTGATTAGGTCTGTTTTAAGGGAAATCCCTCCCATCACCCACAACTTCAAAGTCAGTGGCAGCAGAGCTCTTGCAAGAAGAGCAGAGGGCTGTTACGAGTCACGCTGTGCTGCTCTCTCAAAGGCTACTCAATCCCTACCACGGCATCTCATTGATTTCATTTATTGACTTCTCCACACCGATATTTCTCTCTCCCTCTTGATGGACCCTGCATGGTGCTTTTGCACACTGCCAACAAATTAATCAGCACCTATTGAGCTGCTGGATGACTCAGACTTGAAACCCCAACAACAGCACACCACTGCCTGGTCCAACAAGCATCTCATTACACCTTGTGAGCCAAGCGCCCCCCCCCAAAGGAACAGCACTACCCCCACGGCTCTTATCTGACTTAGGACGGCCTCCTGCACCCAGTATTTTTGAGATTCTTCAGCTCAAAACCCAGCAAGGAAGACTGTTTTCTGGGGAAATGGGTCTTCTTAGGTCTCTCTCATCTGCCCTTGGACCTCAAAGCAGAGTCCAAAGTAATACCCTACAGGCTACCCTGACCATGATCTGCAGGCAGGCAGACCCTGGGGTTCCCAAGCAGCTTGCTCTTCCAGGGCTCTTGGCACCAAGTCCCTCACTGAGTTTTAAAAGCAGCTCACACTGATGCACAGGAAGCTTCAGAAGAGCACCCAAGAGGCAACCCCCTGGGATGTTCCTCTGCCCTTGCCATCAATGCTCAAGTTCAGGGTCAGACATGCACTTTCAACACCACCGGTTGCTTGTGCATTGCAGCTCTCAGACCACATCACAAATCATACATAACTTCCTTCAAAACTTCCATGGTACTCACGTTGACAATTATAGTTTAAAACAAGTTACACTTTTATACCAGCGGCACAGTTGCAACAGGGTATTTTGAGAACAGCCCAGGACTAAGTAATATACTAAGTATGGATGGAGCATGAATCCTCTGTGACCAACCCAAAGATGCAAGCAGTTTAAGTTTCTGAAACTCACTATCACACAAACTAAACAGGATGAATTTAAACTCTGTGTCAGAACCAAATTTTTGGGCAATGTAATTAATGATTTGCAAAACAGGAATCTTACTTTGTCCTTGATTCTTGCCTTCTTTAGTCAAGATCCAGCAATCCTAGGCACTGTCTGGACTCCTCAAAATTTGGCATTTCCCCAGGTCTGTACTCATCCAACAGTCTACTAACTCGTGATATTCAGAATGGAAGGCAAGTTTTATTCTCTGAACTATTCATTTGCCACTTATTTACATTTTTCCACACTGTGCATAAACATGAAAGTGATACTTACCTCATACAATAAGCAGCCCAAGGACCAGATGTCCGATTTAAAATTATAGCCATTTTCATGTATCCTTTCTGGGGACATATAGTAGGGTGTTCCCACTGCAAGAAACAAGCCCAGAAAGAGAGATCACTCTCTGAAGAGAGAGCACCATTTGTGCGATGATCTGTAAGCAAACTAACGGACCAGAAGCTGTGGGAGCAACAGGATACTTGACATTAAAGAAATTAAAGACTAGGAAATGAAAACATGGATATATTAAGAAAAACACATACTCTGAGGAAGACTCCATCTCAAAACCAAAGGTCACGTTTTCCTACTGACCACATTCAGCAACACAACTGCTAAAAGTTAGCTGCCTCAATTTGCCAGTCTCTCTGCCAGACTGTTGAGGACAAAAGCAATGGCTTCTCCGGTCCTCATTAATCCAAAGCCAAAGGTGACAATGGGTTCAGTGATTTGGCCCCCCAAAAATTTGTTCCAGATCTGCCCATTGTCCATCTGTAGTATGAATAGCATTGGAATCGCATGTTGAACCAAAGGTCAAATGCTCTGGAAGGCCTGCAAATGCCATCTTCCTAGTTAAGATAACCCCAAACTAATTAGTAATTGTTGCAAGAATGAGCTCATGTATGTTTTATATTCACTTGGTTTGATATATGTTAATTGGCTAGCTTTGATGCTATGCTTACCTGTCAGCCTTGGGATGCTGGGCTCTAGGGCCGGAGCGGGGAGAAGCTGTGGACAGCCGCCACTCAGGTGTAATAAGGGGTTCTGGGCAAAATGATGTATACTGCTTTGTGCATAAAGGCTGTATGAATGGTTGCTTGGGTGTGGACACACATCTGTAAAGGCAGTGAGGCTCTGCACATGGTGGTGTAAGCTTACACCTTTCTTTATAAAGCAACAGAACTGGCCATTTTGGTCTTTTTGAAATCCTCCTTTGGTGTCCCTGAACCAAACCACTCACTCCTGCCATTCTTGGGAGCCTGCAGTTCAGAACAATTAAGGACTGACACAGCAGGGAGCAGTTCAAAGTTTAAGCCCATTAAAGAGGGGACATTGCCACTGCTTCAGGCAAAGCATGATAGCCTCAGTTAGCCCCACCTCTTACAACATAGGCAGTCAGAGTGCAGTAAAAACTCTCAAGGATTTGACAAGTGCAGTGCAGCAAGACATTTGATGCTGGAAACACAGGAGATACCAGATCGGTGTGAGCTCCAAGACCACCAAAACCCAGCCTGGAGTACAGAGGAGAAATATACCAAGCTAGGCTCACTGGCTCCTCTGGACAGCTGGAATATACTAAAGTAATAGAGGAACAAGGGCTTTCTCCTCCAGCTGCCTGCTACTGGGCTTTTGCCTTTGACAGCGGCTAGGAACCAATTATCAATATCCTAGTCTCAGTACAAAGTTGTGTGATTTTAAGGAGCATCTCTTCTGGTTCGGAATTGGGTCAACAAAGAGGGAGGCTCATTCCTTGTGAAGAGCAGCCTTTAGGAAAAGAAAAAGCCACACTGTTTAACATGCCTGCCTCCATTTCTCCCTCCTGTGCCCACACCAGCGTTTCAAGTGAGATAAAATACTCACTCGAGGTCTACTTCATCTGAGCCCTTGACCCAGGTCTGCTCTGACTGTGCAGCGGTGCAGAAGCCGGATTTGGGGTGTGTGTGTGTGTGCTCATTAGCTAGCACCTCTTTTAATGAACTACACAGGGAGACACACATCAGGACAGCAGAATACTAAGAGGAGGCAAGGCTGGGTGCTGGCTTTTGAAATCCTTGTCTGGCTAGGTTCTTAACCGCACACTTCAGGAAAGGGAAGCATATAATCAATGACTATTTTGCTGTCTCCTTCCAAAATGCATTATATTAGATCATTTAATCATGCTCTAATCATTGCTCTCCATGTGTTGTTGGACGTCAACTCCCATCAGGTTCAGTAAGCATACTCAACAGGCAGGCATGATGGGTGTGCAGCAACATCTAGGGGGCCACAGGTCCCCCCTCCCAACCTGATGGTTTCTAAAATTGAAAAAGTTAAAGTCAACTGCTGCAGTAGAAATGGATTATCTGAAGCCCCTCCAGAAGGCAACACCCAAGGTCTCTTTTGAACCTGGATACCCAGCATGACTAATACTGAACATTCCCAATGGCTCCAAAATACTAAGCATTAACTGTGTATGTAGCACTTTTTCTTATTGTGCTGATCTTACAGTCATCCTCTTATTCATATCCACAAAAATTCTTAAGAGGCTGAGAATGATCTGCTTAACACCACCCACAGGCAGTGAAGAAGACCCTTGATTCTTGGCCTCCTCGACGGAGGTTTACAGCTCTATCCATAAAACCTACTCACTTTCCTGTCCCCTCCTATTTTCAAGCCCTACTAGGTACATTTTTCTGTACTGAAATTAAAGCAGCCTTGGCCCAGCAGGACTCTCACATTCATGGGAGTGCTTAATTTTGAAGGAGAGGATGGAGATGGGCCCACTAAACACCAGATTTTGTTATCCAGAAGACGCACATTCTATAACCCTTTCCTGCGGTATCCTTAGTGAAGTAGCTCTGAACACGCTCAAAGGCCCTGAGCCCTGAGTGAACCTGTGCACAACAGTGAGAGTGAGAAAATGTGTGTGAGGAAACACACACACCTACCCAAACCTTGGGGAGTCCAGAGCACTCTGGGGGCAAAGGCAGAGCCTCTGGCATTCATGAAATCAGAACACAAGTCTTGGGTCACCACAGAGTCCTTTTGAGGAGACTTGGAAAGTTGCTGCTTTGCATTCTGCAGTTGTGCAATCCTTTGTTCAATATAAAATTGTCATTCCAAATAATGCCTGAAAACAACATTCAATCAAAGCAGAACGACAGTGTTTATGTTACGGGTGAGTGCGCCATATTCCTAATTTGATTTCTGCACATTAAACTGTAATATTACGGGAAGTAGGTCTGTGGAACAGCCTGTTTGTCACCCTGGCCTGCTAAGGCTACCCTGGGCATTTGCCTATCGCGGTGGTGGTGGTGCTGTCAGCAAAGAAATGAACAGGCAGATCTCTGAGCTTCAAAAGAAGGAGAAGGGAAAATGTATTATTTTTTAAATAAATGCCAAGATAAAAGACTGACAAGCCCAATTGTCTTCCTGGCCTGTCCAGCATTAAGTGGGGATCTCTTGTAATGAGCATCTTCCAGGAAAGTGCACAAGACTTCCGATTTAATCAGCCAGGACTCAGCAACGCATCACATCAGCCAATTTGACAAGAGGAGGCTAATCAGAGGCTATTAACCAGAAAGTTTCCATGGCAGAGAAGACAAGAATCCTGGGGGTGGAAGAACAGCCTATGGAACGAGAAGGCTTGGGATGAAGACCTGGGAGCCAGATTTCATGTATGGGTTCTTTTGAGGGACAGGTGGCTGCTCTGGGCTGGGCTGCTGAAAGCACCTTTTATGGGTTATGTCATGTATGCAGGGCTGGTGTGCAATCAGAGCTTTACCATCAATCCTCCCAGGCTGAGAGGGGGAACTTCACAGGAGCATAAGAAGCCCCCGCTGCTGCATGCTCTGGGCATGGCTGGACTCTAGGGACATAGGCTGCGGCCATACACCAGGCTAGGCTACTGGCCCATCTAGCACAGCATCATCTGCACTGATTGGCAGTGGCTGTCCACGGCTTCGGGCAGAGAACGATCCCAGACCCACCTGGAAAGGCTGCCATGAATTGAACCTGGAGCCTTTTCTGCATGCAGAGCCGATGGGGTGGCCCTTGCCCTGAAGGAGCAGGCTCACAGTTTTGGGGAGCTTCTGCATCCACCTTTGTCACTGGGGGCTCAGGTAGCCTCAGAGGCTAGAAGTGCCTTTTACCAAGTGCAATTGGTATGAAGCCACGGCCATTCCTGGACTGGGAAAGTCTGGCTACAATAGTTAATGCACTGGTTACTTCAAGACTGGATTGCTGCAATGCGCTCTATGTGGAGCTTCCCTTGCGCTTCATGAGGAAGTTGCAGTCAGCAAAGAATGCTGCACTGGCTGCCAGCTCGTTACCAGGTGTTGCTCTTAGCATAGAAAGACCTTAACAAATTGGGGCCAGTTTGCCTTTCAGATCACTCAACCACAGATGCTGCACTCAACCACTTTGATCTGTGGAGCTGTTGCTGATACAGGTGCCATACAAGACGTGTTCCACATTTGTGAGACACAGTTTTTCAGTGTGGCAACAGCCACCCTTTGGAACTCCCCGCCTGTTGACATCAGGCAGGTGCCTTCACTGTGCTCTTTCCAGCACCTGCTGAAAACATTTTTGTTTAGGTAAGTCTACCTAGATATGCAAATGTTGATGTGTGTTTTGTTTGCAGTTCTTCTGATCACATTTTTTTTAAAAATGTTTTAAATATTTGTTTTAAAGTTTTTGCTGATAATTTTATTCTTTTATTCTCTTTGTAAATCATGTTGAAGTTTTGTACAATCAAGTAGTTTATAAATTTAATTAAATAAGATGAATAAATTGCTAATGTATAAGGGTGTTCTGGTTCACCTGGGTGTCTTTCTCCTGTACCTGCGACTAGTTAAGCGTGTGAGAGTGACTCAGCACAATCTAAAGCATGGTTACTTAGGCTTGAAGCAGTGCTTTTTCGGGGGGGGGGGGAATACAGGGGTACGCATATCCCTAAATGTTTTGTGAATCTAACAGGAGAAGAAACGAAAATTTTAAAATGCTAAGTTTCTTCTCCAGCAACTGAATCATCAGTTCCGCTGCCACCCCCCCACCATGGTGGCTTCATTTCCTTTCCCAGTGTTTCCTGAGTCTCAGACAGAAGCGGGCATTTAATGTGTGAAGCAGTGTGGAATGTAGATGTGTGATGTTTTACTGATGAAAGTTTGGCCTCATTGAGGGGCAGTATTTAAATCTGAATAGGAAAATGAGTATTTTTCATTATCACAGCCACCAAAGAAGTGTAAAGTTAATGATGACCTCTGTAAAAACAAAAGATGGCACAACAGCAAGCAGAGGAATGGGGAAGATGTTAGTGCCCACAACCTCATACCGATGTGGAAGTTACTGTCAACTGTGCAATATGAGGTAATGCATGTTCTTTGTACTTTTGTCCAATTACTGTATTTATTTTCCCCGCTTTGAACTATAAAATAGTGATTTTCTTGAGTCAAAATGAGAGTACCCCTAGATTTTTTTTAGAAAAAAAGCATTGGCTTGAAGTCAGTTTGCTCTTGGTCCCTCCTGCCCTTGGCCAGAGCCTAGCCTGTTGGAACCTGGCAAGGAGACTGTGAGCTGCTGGAAGAATTGTGCAACATACAACTGCATGCCTACAAGCTGTGGATCTGCACTATACTCTCAGTAAAGGAAGTGACTCTACCTGGAACTGTCTGGTGTTTTTTCTGTTCCACTGGCACACTCCACATGCCACAACATAAATAAGTAAAGATTTACAATCCATTTGGCTACACGAAAGATCTGCCATACACATAGCTAATTTAGTTTTTAGATAATTAGCCCATGCATTTTCAATTTCTTCCATAGCTATTCATAAGCTATTGTGAAGGCCCAATTTGGGCAAAAAGGGTTGTTCATAGATTTAATAAATAAAATGTCTAGGGCTGGAGAGCCATATTTATGCTTTATGTACTTTAATGGGCAATACAAATGATAGGCAGCCATGTGGATAACCAGACAGGAGACTTGGGTTCAATACACACCTCTCTGCTATGGACTCACTGGGGCCAGTAAGATGGTCTCAGGCTTCCTGTTGCAAGATGGGAACAGTATGGCTGGCCTACTTCACAGTTTGCACAAAAAGGGGATCTACTACTTACACTATGCAACTTCATTTTCAAACACACCTATCCACATAGTCAGGAACTAAATGCTGACACAGAGGTCCAGACATGAAACATGCACCAAGAGATGTAGCTCCAAATGACTTCTGTAAAAAGAACATCAATTTGATGTTTGCTTCCTTTGAAGGGATACACTCAAAATTTAGAAGTGCTTTTCCCTACTCCTGCTGATTGTTTAAACCACAGCATTAGCTCCAAATATATAAGCAGGCTGAGGAGCAGGAGATGAGTGCTCATTTTCCCACGCTGTAAAAATTATTATTATACTATATGCTATTAGATCACAAAAATGCTGATTTAGAATTCTAAAACCCTGTTTATTAATTAGACAAAAACTTCCTGATTAGAAATGCATGCTAATTTGTTGCAAAAACTATAGAAACTTTTTAAAAAATAATAATAATTAGACTATTGACTGTGAGCCAATTGCAGAGATCAGATAGTTACTAGACATAAAAACGGAGTGAAAGATCATTCAGGGAATCAGTGGATGCCGCTAGTCCTCAGCCTCTAATAATATCAAGCCAAAATGGCTTTTTCTTTCTCAAGAAAAACAGTTGTAAATAAATAATAAATTCAATTTTAATTCAATTCAATTATATATTTAAATTAAATTCTGTTTTAAAACCATGCTTACATACATACATACATACATATATATATATATATATATATATATATATATATATATAACATTAATAAAATAATAATAATAATAATAATTAATAATTTAAATCAACTGTTATCTACCATCATGCAAAAAATGTAAGTTCTCCCCAGGAATCACCACCCTAAGGCAGTCCTAAATTCTGACCTTCCCCAGTTTCAAACCAAGATACAAGAGGGCCTTGAAGGGGCAAAGCTGCTTAAGGCAGCAGTGAGTTCCAGAGATGCTCTGCTCCTATCAAGACAAACCCTGCAAGTTCTGAAGCATGTTCATGACGTATGAAAAAGGCAAAGAATGCTCCCTTCAGAAGATGCCTGACTGCTGCAAAGCTCCAGCCATTCAAAACAACTATTTTTTAGGAATACTGAGTTTTAGAGTGTCACTTGCATCTCGGTTCAGTTATGATATAACTCCAAGGCTAGAGAGTGACATTCAGGGTCATTTAAGCCTGAACATTCTTCTCCAGGCACATAAGACACGTGGCCTGCTTCTTACGAGGAGCGCTGCTTCTTCAGCAACACTCAGTTTACTTCAGGTATAAATTGAAAAAATAAGTTTCTTGAGGCGTATGTTGCAAAAAGAAAATCTTCCCATTTTTTCACCTCCCTACTGTAAATAATCTGGTACTTTTAAAATTGTCTACAAAATAGGACTGTGTCAAAATATTTTAGTAAATTAATATTTTACAATTCATCTATTCTGGTAAACCATTAATATTTATTTTTTCTTTAAAAAGACATTACCTCTTAACTCCTGTGACATGGCTGAATTGTACAGAACAAGCATAGCGGATTCTCTGTCAAGACTATTCAAAAGGTATTTTGCTCATTGGAAGCCAGGAGTTCAGCTCAGTGGCTGAGCACCCACCTTGCAAGCAGGAAATCCCAGGTACAATTACCAGCCCCTTCAGGTCAGGCTGAAAAAGACTCCTGCCTGCAGCGCTGGAGAACGGTTGCCGGTTAGCAAAGACAAGACTGCGCTAGATGGAACAACCACCTGACTTGGCATAAGACTGCTTCCTGTGTTCCTAAATACAGGCCGGAAAAGCCTTGGTTCCTCCTGCCCTCGGCCCAAACGCTAATGGCACAAGGGTGGCTTCACGACACAGAACCGCCATTCACACATGTGGGCTGATGCACCCACAAAGAGGCCCCTTCAGTCTTCCTGTTCTAGCCAGGGCCCCGTCCACAGTACAAAGCTGGTCTGGCCTGAGGAGCAACAGGATGTTTACACCTTGATGTTCTCTTTGGACAGAAATAGACACAAAACCTATGGGGCATAGGTCTGGATCAGATCAATGTGGGTGTGTGCCCCAAATCCAGGGTCTTGCTTCCAGCACTGACTAGCGAGGTGCTTCTAGGAAGTCCACAAGCAGTCTGTGATGATGCTGCCCAGCCCTGCCCACTGGTTAATAATACTGTACAGATCCATCCATCTGCTGCCCATCGGCTATCAATGGCTGCATATTACGGTACTTCCAGTATTAGACAGTCTGAATACCAGCTGCTGGGGAACACGAATGGGCGTGTGCTACTACCATTAGCTTGCAGGCTTCGCATGGACATCTGGTTGACTGCCAGGAGAGCAAAATGCTGGACTAGAGAGGCCCTTGGTCTATGTTGTGTTACCAAGACTCTCTTGACCACACATCATTTCCCCAATCCCACATCTCTGCAGTTTTCTACACCACCAATACAAAAGTTGTCCTCTAAGAGAGTAAATACACAAGACCAAACCCTGTAAGGTATCTGTGGCATGAGAGCAGTTTCTGCCATTTGGGAAATAAGGCCATACATCAGGTTTCCTCAAAACAAAGGAAGAATGCCATTATTGAAAAAAGACTCTTTAAAAAATGCAGCTGTGGACTGTGCCTCACATAGTAATTTCATAAAAGTGACAACTCATTGCATATTTCAACACTGGGTTGCAATGCTAACATAGTTACTCGTAAGCTATTCTAACAGCATCCCATGAAAATCCAGGTGCCCCCCTGTGCAAGTCTGAATGTATAGTAATTAAATGTTCCTGGTACAGAATAAACACAAGCTGTGAGAAGAGTAGGCAACTAAATGTATGAAATCCTTAGTTTGGAAAGCTTCTATAGCTGGTCACTGTATTACATGGTCCCCATATCCCACAATTATTTCCTGGAAGAACTTGCAAGTCAAGTATCTCCCAGCAAACCGTTAAGTGCATTCACTGAACTGCAGCTGAACTGGGCAATCCTGACATATGAAGGAGAACATCTCATCTTCCAACAGCAAAAGGCTTGTGGTCAAAGGGGGAGCATCTGTAGAAAACTGCCTAGACTTTGCTAAGGATTTTCTAACTGCTTGCGATGAGCCAATATCACAATTTTCCCAGTGAGACCGACACGTTCCCTTCCCATGTTTGAATAAGGTTTGGGGTTTACTAGCATTAAGGACTCAACATGTGGAATGATGTGCACCTAAGTTTATTCTGCCAGCCTGCTGTCAGGTATTTATTTAAGTGGGCCTCACCCCTGTCTTGCTTTATGAATGCAGACTTGTGGTGAAGAAATAGGAGCCTCGAAATCCAGCCGTGTAATTTGTCGTGCAGAGCCGAGACATTCGCTTGTATCTGGCGAGGAGCGTATGGGCAAATCTTTCATTTTTCTTTCATTACCCCGGCATGTACTGTCACTTAATTTTTATGTATGCAATCCTTCCTGACAAATATGATCTGCTGCTGGGTAATTCGTTTGACGTTCATTCTGTTCCTTGCTCTAATTATGGCTTCCATTTCTGACATGGAGGCGTCTGTGCTGCCAGAGCCAGGAGTACACCTGTCAGACAAGTTGTGGTACTGCCTAATGCCCTTTTATGCCAGTCTGATGTTAGCAAATACAAAGGGAGGAAAAATAGGTGAATCTATTTGCATAAGCCCTGCACTCAATTCATGGGTCAGCAGCCTTAGATATTAGAGTTTAGGACGGTTGCCAGGGCAACACTGAAATAGGGGGAAAAATTCCAGTATCGCAAGCAGAGTCGCTGTGCATATGCATTTCCTAATGTCTATCAAAATGTAGATTTCCAGATTAAACTAAACCCGAGGTTGTGCTACTCTGGAGCAAATAAAAATAGTAAAGTGAAGGAAGATGAGTTGAACTTCAAGGGGTTGTTTTGATTTTCAAATGAAACATTTCTCTGGCTGCAAAACAGACTTGCGCTTCGGTGCAAGACCAAACTCAGGATCCTTTGGCATTCCAGCACTCTAATTTTGCTGCTCGGAGACTGTTTCTCCAGAAGGGCAGCCTAGTCATTGCCAAGGAGGAAGAGAGAGGCTTCAGCAAGTGCTCCGTTAAAAACACTGACACTGGTCTCCTGCCTTCCTCATGACTGCCTGGTCCAAAGTCTTAATTTCATTATTCTAAGCGTAGCAAATGAGATAAAAGGATCCTATTTTTTACCACATCTAATGCAATTTTAAGTTGTTCTGAAAGGGAGAAATTCATTGGTGTGGCCCAGCCATAGATCCCTGTATGGACCAGCTGCATATTCCTGCATTGCAGGGGGTTGGACTAGATGATCCTCAGGGTCCCTTCCAACTCTACAGTTCTATGATTCTATGATATACCACTAAGACAGCATCCTTGCCATTTTCTGTTGAATTCACAAGAGCACCCAGGCATACTTTCCATAGCAACCAAAGACCATACTTCTTCTCCCACAGTGCTGCAATGGCATGCAACCTTGCAATCTCAGAAACACACATTCAACACAAGCAAGTTAGATAAGGCAAATCAGTAAGGCCAAATGGACAGCTTGTGAACTAGATGCCAGGAACCAAAAGGGAAAGTGGACATCAACTGCACCTGTAAAAAACCTTCAATACAAAACAGCTAGATGTTGATAATAAATGCTACATTTATCATAAATAAATTTAAACATTTTTTTAAAAATTATTTCTAATTGTATTATTTCATCACAGATGTGCTTGCTAGCCTCAGCTCCTTTGAGAGAAGGGATAGAATGTTAACTAACTAACTAATACAAAGTGTCAAGGAGTTTACATTTGCTGGTGTCAAATAAGGTCACACTGGAAGTCTGATCAATGCTGAAGGATATACAAAGTCCACATCATTCTACAAGTTTGGAGTGGATAAAAATAATGAAGAAACAAGAAAAATGGAATAAAAAGAGTCATAGAAGTTTCATCCTTCCTTGGTCTCATATTGTTACCTCAATATGTTCCTTCACACAGTGGTACCTCGGTTTACAAATTCTTAAACTGAAACCCTTCTTAAAACTGAGGCACGCTTTCCCTAATGAGGCCTCCCGCCGCCGGTGCCCTTCCACCGTTCGGATTCTGTTCTTAGACCCAGGTAAAGTTTGCAAACTAAGACTACTTCTGCTTTTGCGGAGTTTGTAAATCGAATCGTTCTTAAACCGAACTGTTTCTTAAACCGAGGTACCACTGTATTGTCATCTCAAGGCAGTCATACTGCACCTCAGGTGAGTTTGCACAGGATACATGGAAGCAGGCAACTGAAAACAGCAAATCCTTGATAGCCAATAAATTAAGTCTTCTAAAGTTATACAGTATGAACCAAATAGGTATCTGTGGCTTTATGAATAATGCACAAAAACCTTTATACGAAGCAGTCCAATTTCTGAGTTGCATCCCCCTCGCCACTATCTGAAAGAAGAGTCACAACCTGTTTTTCCTTATAGTCTATAAGCAGGCCTAGCTCATGCAGAAGACTTGCTCAGGCTCCTTTAACCATTTGATCTTAAACTGTAGAAGAATGTCATGTAAACAAAGGAAGAGCCATCAGAGGCCACAGAAAGTTGTCAGGATCTGACCTACTGCTTGGCCACAGTAAATAGTCCTTTCCATGTGTGTCTGAAGGTGGCTGCTATATTACTTGCATCACACCAGACAGTCAGAGGTCCGCCTGTGATTTCAGAATTCCCTTGTGAAGAACAATAGCAATTACACCAGCAACCATTCCACAATTCAGGAATAAGAAGAGATTTTTTCTTTTTGAGCTTTCATAGCAAATTATTCATTTACCTTCTAAATGGTGTTTCAGATCTCCAACAAAACAAAAAGCAAGGCACTCAAAGTAGAAGGTAATAAATATTGGCTGACAGGGGTAATGTTGCAGAATAGAATATTGCACATCTTAGCTGGTGATCATAAAACATATAATTTAATCACTAATAGGTAAAAAAACAGCAACTACCATGTGACCAAGAAATCTCTGACTGAGTCAGGGGAATTGGGTAACTGTCACTCAGGCACAATTTCATGAAGGATGTTACCTAAGGAATGTGCGGCAGTAGTTTTAGAGCTAAAGAAGCGGCCCAGTCCAAGATCTCCAAGTTTCACAACTCCAGTGGCTGTTATGAACACATTGGCTGGCTTTATGTCTGGAAGACAGAAGAGAGAAAGTAAGTCAACCCAAGAGGGCTTTTTTGGGCTCCATCACAGCCCACAACCTCCTCCCCAAGGATGAGTGACTAGGTATGCGTGTACAGAACTTTGAAAACTGAATTTCCTAAGCCACGTTATTGATGCTTTCCCAGTCTATTTTACACACCAGGAGAAAGGAAGTTTGTGGGGAAGGATAAACATTATTTTCCCACAACAAACAAATGAAAATTGAGTCCGGCTTAAAACACTGCAAAAGCATAAAGGGCGGTTATGCTCTTGAAGGGTAATTTTATTTTTTAAGGATTTTGAACATTTGGAGGAAAATAGCAATAAAAATAAGCATGCACCTGGACAAAATACTAAAATTAGCAACAATATTTTCTCTTTCCAGGTTACAATTGCTTGCATTCAGATTGGAATGAGTTCCTAGGAAGACCACTGCAGCCTCATAATTATAGAACTATTAGTATGGCATTTGGTGAGGGTGTCGTCATAGCCAGGAAGGACTGATGGGACTCCCTAGTGCTGCTTTCTCATCTGTAAAATAGAGAAAGGAACAACAGCCTCGTGGGCCTGGAGTGGGATGAAAGGAAAATCCTCATGAACTTGGTGATGAAGCAAAATAATTTGGAAGAGCAGGACAAGAGCAGTGTTTGCTACACTGCAGGGAAAACCAATTTGAGGACAGCATCAGGATAAGCAACTGTTGTTACACATTTGTGTTTTCCCGAAGCATCTCTCTTTCAGAAAGGGAAAAGAGCTTGGCTTAGCATTCCCTGCGCCCACTGGTCCCGGCATTGTGCTTCCGATGCTGTTCTAAATAGATGCTGTGACACTTCTACCGAATTTCCATTGTGGCAACTGGAGGCACCTCGTCTCCATAATCCTGCTGATCAGCTCAGACTGAACGCTTTACAATCAGGCACAAGGAGAAATCCATCTTGCGAGCTCCACTGTCTCTAAGCATGCAATGGCTGAACATCAGCATAATTGTTTTTGAATGTAGGCGCTTACTAATTGGAACATTATACTATTATTCAGCGAAAAGAGAGTGAATTAATGTTACCTCTGTGCATCACCCTGCGGGAGTGCATGTGTTCAACTGCACTGCACAACTGCACAAAATATTTCCAAACCGTCCTTTCTGGGATTAGCCGCTTCTGCTTTTTAAAATACTGTGAAGAGAAAACAAACAAAAAGATGAACAAGACAGCACTGAATCTCTCTCTCTCTCTCTCTCTCTCTCTCTCTCTCTCTCTCTCTCTCTCTCTCCCTCCCTCCCTCCCTCCCTCTCCCTCCCTCCCTCCCTCAGTCATGGCTAATGTGTTCATCAGCTGCCACCTTACTGCTGTCCTCACGACCATCAGGCAAAGTAGTTCAGCCTCTGCTTCCCTTTTAACTCCATGCCTATGTATAGAAACTTCAATGCAATTCACTAATTAACAGCATTATGAAAAATATGCTTAAATAGGTTTGACATTTTTGAATGGACACCAATTATAATCAGCATTAATCTCGTTAATTACCTTGCAGAACATATTTAATGCCTCAAAACAACAAATGTCTAGAGTGCTTTGCCTTAAGAAACAAAAGGATTTGTTAAGAGTGTGTTGCTGTTTTTTTTATTATTATTTTTAAACCCAGCATCTTGAAGATGTTCATCAGAAGCAAAAGAATTCTCCCTTAAGTAAACAAGCTACTGAATGCTCCTCTAATATCAGATATGGAAACACTTTTGCAGCAGTTTGCACATGGATAAAACGCCCCAGAAAGTTGGGATGCCCAAAAACAGACAAGATGCCAGATTACATTAGTTGCTATTCCTGTATTGCAGGGGGTCAGGCTAGATGACCCTGGAATCCCTTCTAACTCTAGAATTTTGTGATTCCATACTTCTAGCAAAACTGATCAAAACAAATGGACTGCAGTAACTAAGGCTGTGAGTGTTCAAAAATGATGCCTGACAATGCTGTAGCTCAGGACCGCAATACTCTAGGACGACCTCTCCCCATAGGAACCTACCCGGATCCTGTGGTCATCATCTGAGGCCCTTCTTCATGTCCCCCTCAACAAGGGGTCCAAAGGATGGCAACACGAGAAAAGACCTTTTCTGCGGAGGCTTCCCATTTGCAGAATGCTCTCCCCAAGGAGGCTTGCCTGGCGTCTTCTCTGCTTACTGTATTTTTCACTCAATAAGACGCACTTTTCCCCTCCTAAAAAGTAAGGGGAAATGTTGTGTGCGTCTTATGGAGCGAATGCAGGCTCCATGGCTTCAGCGAAAGCAACGCAAAGCCTCCGGAGCGCAGCGGGAGCGTTCCCGCTGTGCTCCGGAGGCTTTGGGTGGCTATTCCTGAAGTCAGGAGAGCAAGAGGGATTGATGCGCACTGATCCCTCTTGCTCTCCTGGCTTCGCTTCGCTGGAGAGGCGCTGTGCAGCTTTCCCTCTCTGCGCAGCGCCCCTTCAGCGAAGCAGGAGGAGAAACGGAAGGGGCTCCATTTCTCCTGCCGCTTCACTGAAGGGGCGCTGCGCAGAGAGGGAGAGAATATTTTTTTTCTTGTTCTCCTCCTCTAAAACTAGGTGCGTCTTATGGTCGGGTGCGTTTTATAGAGCGAAAAATACGGTATTTTTAGGCACCAGGCTAAACATTCCTCTTATAAAAGGTAAAAAGGTAAAGGATCCCTGGACAGTAAAGTCCAGTCAAAGGCGACTATGGAGTTGCGGCACTCACTTATACCTCCCAGGCCTTTGGCTAATACACAATCTGTAGCCTTTAAAACTTGTTTTTGTTTGTTACTATGCTATGTATTTTTGTGTTTTTATATTGTAAACTGCGCGGTGATCCTCGGATGAAGGTGGTATAGAAATTAAACAGACAGGCAGATATCAACATGATATTTCAAGAAATCCCAAATTCTGCACACTGAGTTTTGTATTTATACTGCTTAATTTATACAGCATTCTCTCTTGAATGTTTGTTTTCCTATGGAATGGGAACTCTGAACATGACCAGAGTGGCAGAAGGTACGAAGGCAAGACTTTGAACCTACTCTCCCTTCCACCCACTGAACTCCAAAGACTTCCACCACTGTCAAATATTTCCTTAATACATGTATAACAGAAATCAACTTTAAAAATCAGACTTTCAAGGTACTACACCAGGACCAATTAACAAATTCCAACCTTGCACAGTGTAAGCATCCTCAGAATTAATTATCAACTTCTGCCACCGTTTCAGCAGAAAGCAACATACTGTATTTTCTGAGCAGAATAATACACACAATAGGCCAGAAACTCATGCAGGGGTTACATTCTGGAGGTCAGTGCAAAAGGCAAAAACACACAAAGTCAGGGAACCCCCCCCCCCCGGAACTGCGGACCCCATGTGACCATCCCTACCCTACCAACCTCTGGGAAAGTCATGTGAGGCCACTGGAAGGCTGTGGGTGACACAAGATCTCCTGGGGCCTTTATGAGATCTTGTGAGATCTTAGATGGCCCCTTCCATCTGTTTCCCCCGTTCTCCATTTATTTATTTATTTATTTATTTATTTATTTCCCCACCACCCTCGCAAAACAGCAACTGTGAAAGTAAACTACGTGTAAGCTGTGGGTCTACTGTACAGCCTTTGTTTGCAAGAATCATACACCTTTAAGCCAAGTGGTACATGTCCTTGCTGGAATGAAGCTGAAATGGTCATCCAGTCCACCTAAACCAATGCAGCTGAAGACTTTGGTTGCATCTTTTAGACCATGTTTCCGTTGTGCTCTCCTTCTCTGGACAGATCTGGAACTGCATCTGTTTGGAGTAGTACCGTAGGTCCCACACACCCACCCACCTCCACTCGACACCTATGTTAGTTTTAGGCCACAACACAATCTTTACCATTTTCTCTCTGAGGATTACAATGAAAAGGGGAGGAATTTATACACATTCTACGATGCACACTCTCACCAGAGAGCCTCAACCACTCTTATGGCTTCTGTGCCACACTGCAGCCATACCTGGGACTCATCTGTCTTGGACACAGACTATTCTACACTGGAGCATTAAAGAGTATGTGAATGAGAAAGTCCTGTGACTCCTTGCAGGCATTTCAGACTGAAGTTCTGTGAGATGCAAGTTCCGGTTTGATCACATCCCGAAGCAGGTCATGCGTTTGAACTCTCTGGAGATGAGCATGATCGCTAGGGGATTTTTTGGGGTAGCGTGAGAACGCCGCACACCCCAAAATGCTCAAGAGGGTGTCTTGAGCCCACAAAGAAAGCAGCAGCAGCGTGAAAAGTGGACCCTTGATTCCATTCGCGAAAGCAAAAGGGAAAGGTCTCTCCCTCCCCCCCAGTGAGAAGCCTCAAAACCTGAGTGGCAATAGCGGTAAAACTTTCCAGAAAATAAGAAACTAAATTACACCGATTAGCGTCAAGGCAATGAAGCTATTACTACTATAAACTTAAGAAATAACTGTGGGAGGACAATTAAATAGCAATATCAGGAATGTCATCAATATTTTGGAATACCTGGAAGATATGTGATAAACCAGCAGTACTCATGTTAGTAGATGCTGAAAATGCGTTTGACAACATCTCCTGGGATTTTATGAAGACACAAATTAAACACATGGGCCTAGGAGAGACCTTTGGCGAGGAATAGAGGCAATCCACAAAGGATTTATGAATCACGTGATTAGGAAATCACACATTACACAGTGTGGGCCAAATATAAGGACCTACTAGAACCAAAGACACCATGGTGGCTGCCCCTGACAGAGGCGTTCTCAGTTAAGAAAAAAACCATGAGAAGAAATTGGGCTACTTTCCAACTAAATGAAACATTCCAAAAGGACAAACAAAAAGGCTTCTCCACAGAAATTTCAAGGCTGGAGAAAGACTTAATAAACACACACACACACACACACACACACACACACACACAAACCCCACTCTCCAATATTTATAGCCTCCTTCTTGACTGGGGGGTCAAGGAGGAGGAAGTTAAATCTGTTATGGTGCAGCAGGCTAGGGACTTTGGGATGCAATATCCAAATGGAAACCTGGGAGAGGTTGTAGAGGGAGGATGTAGAACTCACCACTTCTTACAATTTGAAAGAGAACTACATGAAGATGCTCTACAGATGGTACTTAACACCTGTTAAACTTGGTAAAATGTATATCTAGATCAAACAAGGCACCATGATCCACGTGGTGGAATTGCACCAAAATTAGGGATTTTGGGGAAATAATTTACAATGAACTTTAAAAAATGTTTAAATGCTCGTTCCCAAAGAAGCCTGAAGCCTTCCTATTAGGCATAATGAACAATGAAATTCCAAAAAGGCTAAGGAAAATCTTCAAGTACATGACAGTACTGGCTAGAATTTTGATTGTGAAAGTATGGAAAGGGGACTCTGCCCCTACAAAATTAGACTGGCTAAGCAAAATGTTAGAATACGCTGAACTAGCCGGACTAACAGCAAGATTCTGAGACCGCACAGATCAACTATTTAATAGAGAGTGGAATGTATATAGAGAATATTTTTAAAAATATTGTAACAACATAAATTCGGTGGCAGATTTGGACACATTTTCTGCATGAATTAGGAGATAGTTACAGAGACAAAATGAAAGAGTACAATGGTACCTCAGGTTACATATGCTTCAGATCACATACACTTCAGGTTACAGACTCCACTAACCCAGAAATAGTACCTCGGGTTAAGAACTTTGCTTCAGGATGAGAACAGAAATCGTGCAGTGGCGGCACGGCGGCAGCGGGAGGCCCCATTAGCTAAAGTGGTGCTTCAGGTTAAGAACAGTTTCATGTTAAGAACAGACCTCCAGAATGAATTAAGTACTTAACCTGAGGTACCACTGTATTTCGGAGAGATGATGCTTAGTGCGTAGTGAAAGGAAACCTAGGAAGCACAGCGGGGTGATAGGAAGTCATACTAGAATTAGTGAAGAATTAACTCAATTTTGGATGTAAGAAGTGCAAACTCTTTTTCATATTGCATTTTGTTGAATATAGTACTACATTTTTTATACACTTTTTCTTTGTTGTGCTATGTTTTTGCTTTTAAAACCAATAAAGCATAAAAATAAAAATAAAATTCTGTGAGACGCTGAAGAGCAGCGCAGGGCTGAAGTGTTATTTACTTGATAATACTTCTTTCTTGTTGAAGTATTTAGGGGAGGAGACACTAGGCCACAATTAGCAACCTTCTTAAATGCCATGTCCAATAAGATTTCCCTGACATTTCACAGAAAGCCAAAAGTTCTCCAGTGAGTTGTACTGCTAGCAACCCTCAGTTACATCAGCTCCACAATGCCTCATAAATAATGTAGGCAACAGGGACATGGCAAAGAGGGAGCCTGAGGGGTGGGGGGGTGCTTGGGTGTGTTTTAAACCACTCCTCGCCTTCTAAGCATTGTTGCAGCTATTCTACTATTTCTCTGAAAGGACAGGGAAGTGACTTTGTTTCCCAACAATTCTGTCTCAATACAGTGGACCCTCGGATTACGTACCTCTCTGGATACGTAATTTTCGGGTTGCAAAAGTGGCAAACCTGGAAGTATTTTCCCAGGGTTTGCCGCTCACACATGCGCAGAAGTGCTCTATCATGTGCAGAAGCAGCGCCTCTGGTTATGGATTTTTCGGGGTGCGCACAGACCCCTGGAATGAATTAAATCCGTATCCAGAGGGTCCACTGTACTTGGATTCAGTTTAAATAGGAAAAAGACAGTCATGGGAACTGAATCCGGAAACATAACAGCTGAAAGGGTGAGCACAGAAACGCACACACTGCAGAGTAGTTACACACCAGAGAGCTGTGGTCCACTTTAGTCCCACAACATTTATTTCCATGTGTTCAGACACCCACCTCCCCTTCAAACATGAAAGTATTCACCAGGTTGAAACTCACAGTGGAGACACTGGAAGTATGCAAACCATGAAGGACTGTAAAGCCACGTACAGTGGATGCTCGGGTTGTGAACGTGATCCGTGCGGGATGCAGGTTTGCAACCCACAGCGTTCGCAACCTGCAGCGGTGTGTCTGTGCACACACGGGTTGCAATTCGGCACTTCAGCTCAAAGCGTGATTTAGCGCTTCTGCACATGCGCGGCTGCCAAGACCCAGAAGCAACCCATTCCGGTACTTCTGGGTTTCGACGGGTGCGTAACCCAAAAAAATGCTACCTGAAGCGGCTGTAACCCGAGGTATGACTGTACTTACTGAGAGTCATTTGGTGTAGTGGTTAGAAGACTGGACTTGAACGTGGAAGACCAGGTTTCAAATCCCCACTTAGCTATGAAGCTGACTGGGTGAACCTGGTACAGTGGTACCTTGCGTTACAGAAGCTTAAGGTTACAGTCTCCACTAACCCGGAAGTAGTACCTGGGGTTAAGAATTTTGCTTCAGGATGAGAACAGAAATCGCGTGGTGTGGCAGGAGGCCCCATTAGCTAAAGTGGTGCCTCAGGTTAAGAACAGTTTCAGGTTAAGAACGGACCTCCGGAACGAATTAAGTTCTTAACCCGAGGTACCACTGTACAGTCATTCACTCTCAGTCTAACCTACCTCACAGGGTTGTTGTGAGGAGAAAATGGAGATGAGGTGAAATATGAACACCACCTTGAGCTCCATGAAGGAAGGGAAATAATCAATAACCCAGAATCACGACAGCAGACGGAGCTCACGTCCTGATAATAATGAAGAGCCCATTATGCTATTTTCCACATTAAACTCTCTTTTCTTATTATCCCTGCCCATGTTAAATTTTTTTTACACATATTCATGTTCTGTGAACTGTTCACCCTTCCTGACAGTGAGTCCTGAAATTATGAGCAGACAAATATTAGACCAGTGTGGTGTACTGATTAGAGGGGTCAGCGTGTTGGACTAGGGTTCAAATCCCAATTCAGCCATGAAGCTCCCTGGGTGACCTTGGGCCAGTCACTGTCCCTCAGCCAAGCCTACTTCACAGGGTATTTGTGAGGATTAAACGGGGATGAGAGAACCATGTACATCACTTTGAACAACTTAACAAGGAAAAGGTGGTATATAAAGAAATAAATTTCAGAAATGTAAAGGTAAGAAGCCCAAGTCCAAAATAAGCCATTGCCCGCCAGTTAGAATTCCTGCTCCGCGACTGCAGTCATGGGATTGTTGTCTATCACATGACAGTGTATAAAAAAAATCCTTCCAGTAGCACCTTAAAGACCAACTGAGTTAGTTCTAGGTATGAGCTTTCGTGTGCATGCACACTTCTTCAGATACACTGAAACAGTCTGTTTCAGTGTATCTGAAGAAGTGTGCATGCACACGAAAGCTCATACCTAGAACTAACTCAGTTGGTCTTTAAGGTGCTACTGGAAGGATTTTTTTTTATTATTTTGTTTTGACCATGGCAGACCAACACGGCTACCTATCTGTAAATGACAGTGTATGTTTTGACTCCACAGAGTGGGAAGTGACGGTGACAGGATGTTTGTGTTCCTGTGTTCCGTGAAGTGGGACTATTGTCCTTTTTCCTTTTTCTCTTTGCTGTCTGATGCTAGAGAGAGAGGGAGCCATGTTGCAGTGCTCCGTGTGTGTTTATATGTAAATAAAGTAGATTAGCCCAAATGCTGAGTTGCTGAGGTCTGTCACGCAAGTTGCACAAACTCTGCGGATCCCCAAGTGTGCCGGTGTCGGTTGGCATCGGTCGCCGTGATGTTTGGGCAGAAGAAAGCTTTTGAAGCTCCCGAACGATCCACCAGCAGGGAGGGAAAATGCCAGTCGGGCATGTGTTCCTGCCAGGGTCCTACTGGAGTGTAGGCTGATCTCCGGACAGTAAACACAGCACTGCCCCCCCCCAAAAGAGAATGCTTCCATGCAAAGCACTGACTTGGCCACACCAAGAGTTCTTTTAGATCGCATCGTCTCAGAATCTTGGAACGGATTATATGAAGAAAACATTGTGCTAACATGAACCTTGGGACTTGCTTGGGTCACCAAAAGCCAACTCAAAACAGAGAAGTTGTACTGCACTGCGTGGGCAGGGCTCTTAAGTCTGCAGGGAAGACCAGCAGAACAGCAAAATAATCAATACATGCCTCACTCGGATCAGAGCCTTGAGAAATTCTCTATAAATTCTCACAGAATCAGACATTCTAAACCCAAGTGGTATCTAAGAGCCTGGTCTTATATCCTTGATGAACGGCTGAGACCCTACCTGCCCTCAGACTGTCTCGCCGGAGTGGTGCATGCTCTAGTTTTGGGCTACTGCAATGCGCTCTATGTGGGGCTACCTTTGAAGGTGATGCGGAAACTACAACTAATCCAGAATGAAGCGGCTAGACTGGTGACTGGGGGAGGCTGCCGAAACCACATAACATCAGTCTTGAATATATATTGGCTCTCAGTACGTTTCTGAGCAGAATTCAAAGTGTCGATGTTGACTTGAAAGCCCTAAAGGGCCCAGTATACCTGAAGGAGCGTCTCCACCCCCATCATTTTGCCCAGACACTGAGATCCAGTGCCAAGGGCCTTCTAGCAGTTCCCTCCCTGCGAGAAGCCAAGTTACAGGGAACCAGGCAGAGGGCCTTCTCGGTAGTGGCACCCACCCTGTAGAAGGCCCTCCCACCAGATATCAAAGAGAACAACTACCACCAGACTTTTAGAAGACATCTGAAGGAAGCCCTGTTTAGGGAAGCTTTTCATGTTTGATGCATTACTGTATTTAAATATTTTGTTGGAAGCTGCCCAGAGTGGCTGGGGAAGCCCAGCCAGATAGGCGGGGTATAATAATAATAATAATAATAATAATAATAATAATAATAATAATAATAATTTTTATTTATACCCCGCCCTCCCCAGCCAAGGCCGGGCTCAGGGCGGCTTACAAGCACTAATAAAAACAAGTTGAATGATTACAACTTAAAAACAAAATTAAAATACAACATTAAAATATTGAAACATTAAAATATTAAAACATTAAAATGTAGCCTCATCGCAGGAGGAGAAGGAAAAGAAAAAAAAAGAGAGGGAGGGAGGGAATCAAATTGGCTCCAAGCCAAAGGCCAGGCGGAACAACTCTGTCTTATAGGCCCTGCGGAAAGAAATCAGATCCTGCAAAACCCTGGTCTCATGAGGCAGAGCGTTCCACCAGGCCGGAGCCAGAGTTGAAAAGGCCCTGGCTCTGGTTGAAGTTAATCTTCATTTTTCCAGGTTTATTTATTTATGGAGCTTGAGGCGCCCAGGGGTGAATGAAGTGTGGGGCAGAGGGGATGGGCCACCCCAGTTGCCACTCTTTGCCGGTTGATAAGATGGCCCCTGCCTTCCCAGGTGGTAGATCGGCTAAATGCGCGCACAGTCCATATGGGCACAGCTCGTGCGGTGTCCGTGTGGGCTGCCGCTCTCGTGCACCATCCATACAGGCTTCCATACAGGCTGCCTCTTGCACAGCGACTGTATGGGCTGGTGCGCATGCTCACTCCGTATGGGATGCCACACATGCGCAGTCTGTACGGGATGCCACTGGTGCAGCAACCTGCACAGTCGTCCTGCAAGTGAAAGCCCGTACGGACTCCGTACAAGTGGCAGCCTATACAGCTGCCACATGCAAGCAGCAGCCCTTACGGAGTGCGCATGTGCAGCATCCTGTACAGACTGTGCATGTGCAGCATCCCATATGGTTGCTGCTCATTATTATTATATTAGTGGAACTGACCTGGCTTTGCCCAAGCGTGGTTATAAAATTATAAGCTGGAAAGCCCCTCTATAACAAACTAGCCATCAGGACAGATGATGAGGTTATTATTGCTGAAGAGCAAGCAGGATTTAGGCAGGGCAGATCCACCCTAGATCATTGCTTTGTCCTAGCACATCTCAGAGACAAGTATGCTAAGAAACCACATGGTGTGCTCTACGCAGCCTTCATCAATTCATAAGCTGTATCATGCCCCTAAATTGGCCACAAAACCCATCTTAATTCGATTATATGCAGATGATGTGGTTCTTCTATCCCAAACAAAAGTAGGCCTAAAAAGACCTATGAGAACATTTTCAGGATACTGCCAGAGAGAATAGCTGACCGTGAATTACAAGAAAACCAAAGCCATGGTTTTCTCCAGAAACTATAGATGGTGCATGGACAACCAGCTAACTGAACAGGTCAAAGCTTTCCAATATCTTGGCCTTATTTCCCAGTCTACAGGGTCACGGGGAGCACACCAGAAATTTGCAAAAGAAAAAGCGTCCGAAAGCACCAAAATTCTGACATGCTTCTTCATGTTCCAAGCTAAACCCCTAGCACAGTTATTGCATGGGGCTCAGATTTGGACAGGCACTTCCCTTGGATCTACAGAAGCTGTCCAATCAAAGTTCTTAAGGCAAATTTTCTCTGTACCACCCTGTGTCCAAACACCTCATTGCAGCTAGAGGCTAATCTTCCCTCGGTAGAATTATGGATCTGGCGTAGGACACTTAACTATTGGCTTTGCCTAAACTCAAATCCCCCTGGTCTAATATCCCTAGTGCTGTAAGATTGTCACAAGAGCCCCTGGACTAAAATTGTCTATCAAAAACTTCACTCTTGTGGGTTATCACCACCACAATTACTCACTTTGGGTTTTAGTAAAGCAAACAGTCTAACTTGTCAGCGCCTAAATGATACTGAGCGTCAAAACAACTTGGCCACAATAAGGAAATTTTGCCCATAGTATGACTATTTTCCACCTTCGACTCTCTGGCACCCTATCTGCATAACCTAGCAATTCTAAAATATAGACGCGCTTTTACTCTCGCAATTTTGAATGTCTTGCCCTTGGCTCTACTGGAGGGACGATTCCAACAGATTCCACACGAAAAACGCTTATTTGGAGATGGCAGTACTGTGGAGATGGCATCCCTGTGGAGATGGCAGTACTGTGGAGATGGCATTCCTGTGGAGATGGCAGTACCGAATCGGTGGCGCATGCCCTTCTGGCTTGCCCTCTTTATAAAGACTTGAGGAATGAGGTTATCAGTCCTCTTTTATTGTCCATTCCAGGTCACCCAGCCACGGCCACATTGCCCTTTCTCTTGGCAGATCAAGATGAGCAGGTGACAGCAAAGGTGGCAAGGCTTTTAGCTGGGGCAATCAGAATAAGATCCACTATTTGACTATTGATTCAAAACCCGAAAATGTATTTTATATAATTGACTTTTTATTTCTATTCTTTGTATATCGTATTGTTGTTTTATTGCTATGGCTGATGCAAACAGAGATTCATTCATTCAATATAAGCTGGGGTTTTCTTGGCATGTGGTGAGCTTTCTAAAACGATCATTTATGATAATGTCAGATCAGTGGCGGCATAACGGGGGGAAATATGAGCGGCTACATCTGTTCTCACAGGGAATGCCTGTCTCCAGATTAACATGTAAGAAACGATTGAAAACCAGGTGACAACAGCTGAGCTGAAGCAGGTTCCACCACACAAGGATTCCTGAGAACAGCACAGGGAAAGAACCCCCCCCCCCCGAAGTCTCAGGCCTTAAAGCAAAGAAGGTCAAGAGCCGTTGGAAAAGCTTTCAGTAGCTGCCTAAGAATTAGAAGTGCCCATCAACTGAATATCAGTACAGAAAAAGTTATGCGGTCAAAGAGGGTAACTGCCTTTCATAGTTTAATGGCTGCCAATTTGTTACTAGGCCAAGTCCAAGGTTTTACTATGGCTATATAAAGCCCATGGTGCTCGGAACCAGTTTTCCTTGAGAAATCACCTTGCCTCATATTTACTTATTTGACTGCTTCAACCTGCAGAACTTGCCCTCTTCTAAGTGCCGCTTAATCTTCATTCATTTGCAAGGAGCCAATGTTTTGGCATGGCGGCGCCTGTGCCTTAGAACTCTCTGCCAATAGACATGAGGCAGACACTCAGACACTTTGGCTGTAACATTTCAGAAACCTGCTGGACACCTTTTTTTTTTATCTCAGGCAGGAAGGTAAACGGTGTTTCCGTGCACTCTGGCTTCCATCACAGTGTCCCGTTGCGTCAGAGTGGTTTAGTCCTGCTGGCCACATGACATGGAAAGCTGCCTGTGGACAAACGCCGGTTCCCTTGGCCTGACAAGCGAGGTGAGCACTGAGCCCCATAGTCGCCTTTGACTGGACTTAAGCGTCCAGAGGTCCTTTATCTTTTACCTTTTTTACCCAGGCATACAAATTAGTTACCTATACTCGTTGTTAAACATTTCATTGATTCTTATCAGTGTTTTGATAATTATTTTATGCATATTTAATTGTTCTGTGAATTACAGCTGGCTGCATCTACTATTTTATGATGTATGAAACTTAGAGAGATTTGTGATCCAGTGGTTTTTAATACTTTATAAATTAATTCACTAGCATTGGCCCAAATTATTAAGATTATAGCAAGTTATAACTCTGATCCGAGGCTGGGAAAAGGGCACTTGGCTGCTCAGCCCTCCAGCTGCTTCCTGCTAGAAGTCAGTAACAGAAATGGGGAAGTTTTTTCTAGTTTCTTATATGACAAATGCACCACCCTGGGCTGACTTTTAAGTGCTCCATTTCCCCATGTACCCTTGATTCCACTTTTGAAAGTTTTACTTTACTTTAGCAAAGTAATTGTGTGGCCTCGAGAATAAGGCTTCTCCTTACCTTAATCATCTGAGAGAGGTCACCTGCATCTGCCAGTTCCAATACAATGTTAAGTTCATTGTCCTCAATAAATGAATCCAAATACTTGATTATGTTGGGGTGGTTCAATTGCTGCAAATAGACAGAGTAGAAGGACAATCACTATATGATGAATGTACAGAACACCAGTGTGTAATAATGGCTCACAGGTGTGAATGAAGCAGGGAAGGCAAGAGTCTGATGGTGGACTTCTCAGTGTCACCAACCCCCTCAAAGTTAGGGGGAAATCCATGAGGGATTTTTAAACCATCTTATCAGAAAGTCAATTTATGCTGCATGAGAAAAATACAAGAACCTATGAGAGAACAAAACCCCATGGTGGCTATCACCGTTAGAAGTGTTGTCAGGAAAAATAACTAATATGGAAAAGGTATGGGCAACATATAGAGAATTGTTAATTGAGGAGGAAGAAAATCAATTGAATGTAAAAAAAAGAAGAAGATATAAGACACTTGTTAACTGATTGGCTCCGATATAATCAATTAAGTTACATTTTAGGCTGGATAAAGGAGCTGGTTTTGGTAAAGAATTTTCAAGATTGCAGAGAGAACTGTTGGAAAATAATGAAAAATTTCTGTCAAGAATGTATAAATTGGGGCTGGAGTAGAAAACAAAAGATGAGGAAGTAAAATCTGTAATGATTCATTGAGCAAAAGATGTGGGACATAACATACAAATTACCTCAGTAGAGAATGGTACAACTTTATTGAATACATTAAAGAACACTGTAAGAGTTTAAAAACATTAGCAGGACTCACATAATGCTTGTATTTTAAATTAACAAAGGATAAAAATGGAGTATAACAAAGTTAGATAAAGTAATAAAGTAAAGTACAAGGCAGTTAAAAGGGGAAGAATTCTGGAAGCCGGGGGAGGGGTGGAAGTCCTGGGGTTCAGTGAACCCCCATAAAGGTATTGACGAATAGGGTTTTGTGAAAATAAGTGTATAGGTCTGTGTGTATATGTACGCATGTGTTTAAAAAAGTATGTTTTCTTTCTCAAAATATGAAAAAATAATTAAACAACAACAACAACAACAACAACAACAACAATTGCACCTTGATACGGTTTTTGTTTCTGTATGTTGTCTTGAGTGTCCTTCACTACAAAAAGCTAGTACCGTATTTTTCGCTCTAGACCACAAGACGCACAACAACAACAACAACAACAACAACAACAACAACAACAACAATTGCACCTTGATACGGTTTTTGTTTCTGTATGTTGTCTTGAGTGTCCTTCACTACAAAAAGCTAGTACCGTATTTTTCGCTCTAGACCACAAGACGCACCTAGTTTTTGGAGGAGGAAAACAAGGGGGGGAAATATTCTGAATCCCAGAAGCCAGAACAGCAAGAAGGATTGCTGCGCAGTGAAAACAGCAATCCCTCTTGCTGTTCTGGCTTCTGGGATAGCTGCGCAGCCTGCATTCGCTCTATAAGACGCACACACATTTCCCCTTACTTTTTAGGAGGGAAAAAGTGAGTCTTATAGAGCAAAAAATACGGTAATCATTATTTAAAAAAATAAGTGTAGCATCACACTCATACTAAAAATGAGGAACAATCATCTCCAGAATATGATCAATTTGGAATAAAATGAACACCAAAAACATTTCGCACCTACATCTTGTAGGCTTAATGTGGACATGACAAACAAGGAGGTTTTGTGGGTGCATGAGGACCTCACAATGCTTATTTCATGTGCCCCAGTCAAACAGCAACCACAGAGGAATTGGAGAGTCAGTTGCATAAACAATTGGAAATGATTATTTGATTGGGATATTATTTGCCTTTTCTAAAACAGATAAATAAATCTGTTAATATTTATATACTGTTGACTGATATTACATTAACGTTGCTGTTAATATTTTTTAATGGAAATTGGTTCTAGCTTTGAAATTCTATTTGTTGTTATTTTTGCTGTTAACTTTTATGAACCTGCTTGTTATAAAGCAGCATCACAATGTTAAATCAAACCAAAAAGGCAAGTTCTGACCTTTTGGATACTGCCCAGAAAATGAAGGACTAAAATAAATCCTCACTGAGCAGCTATGAAACTACAATTTTACCAAGAACACTTTAAGTGCCGTCTTATGCACCCAAGTGCCTTCCTTTCCAGTCACAATTCTGGCCAGCTCCTTATTATGCCTCCCGCTATTGTGTGCTTCATTAAATGCAGCTTTCCCATCCAGGCATTCAGGACCAAACTCTGCCTCCAGAGCTCCCCACTCAGACTCATGTTCTTTCCAAGTACCACATTTATCTGGAATTCCTGCACCCACAAGAAACAATGCCAGCGAGTGCATTTGTATACTAATAGGGTTGTTTGAAATTTCTGCCTTTTGACATGGGGGAAAAAACCTGCAGAACCTTCACTCCAGCTTCATCCTCTAATGCACATAAACACTCTGGCTCAGACGACTGCTATCCTCTCATTTTGTAAATGCTGCTGAAAAGTTTGATGGAAGCAAATGCCTGATGTATATGCAGAGCAACGCTGTCAGTGACAGGCATGCAAAAATGCAAGTGGCCACTAACGGGACAGAGTGATGCTGGCAGGCCAGCTGATGTTTAGAGCCACATTACTAGCTGCTTTTACTCTCCTGGCTGTTTAGGAAGTGCTCCACATTCACCCACCCCACCCCCACAGCCACGACTTTTTATAGGACTAATTCCCAATGACTAAGGTTTCCTTGATTAACATAGTAAGCATAGAAATTTAATGCAAAACTTAAAACTGGTTCTTTTTTCACGGAATCGTAGAATATTGTAAAGTTGGAAGGGAGGGACCACAAGGGTCATCTAGTCCAACCCCCCGCAATGCAGGAATACTTTGCCCAGGGTGAGGCTTGAACCCACAACCCTGAGGTTAAGAATCTCATGCTCTACCGACTGTGCTATCTAAATTTCTTCTCCCCTGTCTCCAAATAAGAAACAATATGTTGTAACACAATAATTAACACAGCCCTTGCTTCTTCTGTTCTGTAAATGACAATCTTGTTCTAAGTACAATGCATAGAAAATGTAAATACAGGTTTGGTGCGTGAAGAGGTGGAATCGAGGGACACAGAATGAAGAGCCTTGCAGGGATAACATTCCCAGAAGGAGAGGTGGCTACAAGGCAAGCTTACAGACCAAAACAGATTAATGTACACCTCTCTGAACCACCCACACACCCAAATACCCCAGACATGAACCACAGGCTTACTACTTCACTGAGATGAGGTCTTCACCTTTTCTCACTAATATGTTTAGATTACAGTATATCAGAATGGCTCTATCTATTGTAATGACTGAACACTTAAAAATGGTATATTTCCTTTTAAACAACTGAAAAATAAGTTTCTTCATTTGTGACAAAAGCTGCAACTTTATATATTACCATAAGTAACATTCATAAAGGGATGCAGGTGGCGCTGTGGGTAAAACCTCAGCGCCTAGGACTTGCCAATCGTCAGGTCGGCAGTTCGAATCCCTGCGGCGGGGTGCGCTCCTGTTGCTCGGTCCCAGCGCCTGCCAACCTAGCAGTTCGAAAGCACCCCCGGGTGCAAGTAGATAAACAGGGACCGCTTACTAGCGGGAAGGTAAACGGCGTTTCCGTGTGCTGCGCTGGCTTGCCAGATGCAGCTTGTCACTCTGGCCACGTGACCCGGAAGTGTCTTCGGACAGCGCTGGCCCCCGGCCTCTTAAGTCAGATGGGCGCGCAACCCCAGAGTCGGACACAACTGGCCCGTACGGGCAGGGGTACCTTTACCTTTACCTAACATTTATAAATATGATTGCTCTTCTTGTAAGCCTAACTATCTCTATCTGATGGGGCCTGTATTCAAAGAGAGAGGCATTTCCTGAAACAACAGCAAATAAAGCAAACCAAATAATACCCAACTTGTTTAACTGTACAGATGAAAAACTGAAGTTTCAAAGCACACTTCAGAGCTGTGTGTGTGTGTGTGTGTGTGTGTGTGTGTGTGTGTGTTTTCTGTGTCTCAGGGCAGAGTCTAGTTGGGAGTTAATGGTATAACTTTACTCGTTTCCATAGAGCAACCCTGCAATACATCCCAAAGACTGCAGAACATAAGCTAACTTGTTTTCTCTTGGATAAACTGTACAAGTATGAAATTTTTGCATAAGTATACATTATCCCTACCTCTGCTTTTGTACAGCATAGCAAAACAGCCTTCAGTGTGTATATATTTGTAAGAGCAATTGTCCAGGGAGCCATCAATTAACAAGAAATGAGTTGCAGATATTTATTTGACATGTTATTAGCTGTGCAGGACCGATCAAAGCGCATTCCAATTGCTGATGCTGACAGACAGACTGAAGCAGTCCCCTTGCCTCTAAACAAATCCTTGAACAACTCTGCCCTCATAGACTCTGTGGGAAAAATCTGGCACCTGAACCAAATTATCAAAAAACGCTGACCTGCATCATGTCATTAAAAACTGCATCTCAAGTTGACATTTAGATCTTTGCTGTGGTATGTTCATCTCTTCAGAGCTGAATTATATACATCTTGGGCAAAATCTGTCAGATTTGGTTGGAACTTTCAGTCAAAAACTTGGATACATTTGAAAGGAATGCCCGGTAGGCAACAACTACTAATAGATCCCTCATGCCTTTGCAACGCAATATTATTTATCAAACTGACTTTCTACCATGCTTTGAGCAGCATGCATGCAAGTGTTTGACCAGCAGTGACTGCTGTCTGTAATTTTTCACAATGCTTTCCAACAAAGTGTATTACGCAGTAAAACGAGTTTGTGGACAGCTGCAAATCCACCAGTGTCCTGCAAGGCAAGTCCTTGTCAGGGATTCTAGAGAAGAAAAATGATCAAATTTGGTGCCAGGAGTCTTGGGTATTGAAGAAAAGGATGCTGCAGATCAAGTGGGTGTCTTGCTAGCACAGCAACTTCCATCCACCAGAAATGCCTTCCTCAGGCCAAGCTGACCTCTCAATTCCAAGCTCAAGAAATGATGAGCCAGGATTGGAGAGCAATGACAAGTCATCCCATTGGTCCTACACAACAGGAACTAGCTGCCTGTGCCATACAGCTCCACAGCACACTGTTTCTACAGATGCCAGTGCTCAGAGATTGCCGGCCTCCTTCTCACAACCTGAATCCCTCTGACTCCCATGTGCCTCCAACTATGCCGGGTCTATTCCATTCCATTCACTACTGGTCCTGAATGGGGTAACTGTGCCCCTGGAGGACCAGGTGCGCAGCCTAGGAGTCATTCTGGACTCACAGCTGTCCATGGAGGTGCAAGTCAATTTTGTGTCCAGGGCAGCTGTCTACCAGCTCCATCTGATACACAGGCTGACCCTACCTGCCTGCCCACTGTCTCGCCAAAGTGGTGCATGCTCTGGTTATCTCCCGCTTGGACTACTGCCGCTTGGACTACTGTGCTCTACATGGGGTTACCTTTGAAGGTGACCTGGAAACTACAACTAATCCAAAATGCGGCAGCTAGACTGGTGACTGGGAACGGCTGCCGAGACTACATAACACCAGTCTTGAAAGACCTACATTGGCTCCCAGAATGTTTCCAAGCATAATTCAAAGTGTTGGTGCTGACCTCTAAAGCCCTAAATGGCCTCGGCCCAGTATACCTGAAAGAGCGTCTCCACCCCCATTGTGCAGCCCGGACACTCAGGTCCAGCTCCGAGGGCCTTCTGGCGGTTCCCTCCCTGCGAGAAGCCAAGTTACAGGGAACCAGGAAGAGGGCCTTCTTGGTAGTGGCGCCCACCCTGTGGAACGCCCTCCCACCAGACGTCAAAGAGAAGAACAACTATCAGACTTTTAAAAGACATCTGAAGGCAGCCCTCTTTAGGGAAGCTTTTAATGCTTGATGCACCATTTTATTTTAATATTTTGTTGGAAGCCGCCCAGACTGGCTGGGGAAACCCAGCCAGGTGGGCAGGGTATAAATAATAAATTATTACTATTGCTATTGCTATTGCTATTATTATTACTACTACTACTACTATTACTACTACTGTCATGGCCCAATTTATCTGCATGCTGCTCTGGTAAATTCCACTAGCACTACCTAGATCTTTGTGTAAGCACTCTCTCAATTCAGTTTAGACTCCTTCTTTGCGAAACCTGGCAGCATCCCAGCAACTTAACCCATCACCTGTCCACAAGCTTTCCTAATACCCGAGTGAAAAATAATGGGAAGCTGTAGACATTAAACTGCTTTGGAAATATATGCAGAAAAAGTAGGGTGTAAATTATTTAACTCAAAATAAGACACACATTGCGCTTGTTCTTTTCATAGTTCAAAAATCATCATTCTGCAATGCCTTGAAGTGTCAGGTTCCAGCCTAACTCCCACTCTGTGCAGGGGAACCTTGGCCAAACAAGGACCGTGTTAGGGAATGCAGGTGAAGCCAGAAAAGGAAGGGAAATGCCTTCAGAAAATACACAGGGAACCAGAGAAGAAAGTGCTAATTATTCCAGTGTATCATCTTTCCTCATTTTTGTCTTCACAGCCCAGCTAATATAGCATTCACAACTTAACATCTGGCTCCCTGGTAAGCTTGGCACAGGGAGATCTGCAGTTGCCTCTGGACATCTTATACAGTAGGGATGATAATTGACCATCTCAATTCCCCTGTCATTCTGAGGGTTTTGATTTCACTTCTCCTTGATTCTAACATATGTGGACATAATGTTCTGAATATATCTAGTACCATATGGGAGACTCTTCCCCTCCACCTTCACTCAAGCCTTGTTTTGTATAGAGCGCTACAACACCCAAAGGCATTACTGATTATCTTCACTTTGTTTGGTTTGGCATTCTTTGCTCTTTCCTCACTATACGTTTACCAGCTCACACAGAACAGCTCTGATGTAATCTCATCTTATGGCTAATCTAGCAATGAAGCTGCATGGAGTCCAAATACTGGTTTAGAGCCAGAATAGAGTCTCATGCCTTCTTCCAAGGAAAGAAGAGTATGGAAGAAGCACATCTCCTCAACTCTACACTGACACAGAAAGGGGATCATTTCAGTACAAAAGAAAAAAAATTATGCTCCCTCTATCAAAAGCATACAAATCTTAAAGATAACTATCTATTGCCATTCTGCAACACACACACACACACACACACAATCCAAAAAAGGAGGAGTTAAGTACAATAGTGGGAGATCATAGATTGCTTCAAGGGCCTCTAACCACACACCACTTTTCTCAAGTTACACCAGAAAACAATAATCTTTTCCATTCCCAGATAATCATCAAAGGTCTGGAGAAATTCTTACCTTCAAAAGGTCTATTTCTTTAATGCAATCTTGTCTAGCCTTGGCATCCATCATTTCAAATATCTTCAAAAGGAAAGAGAGTTACATGTTGAAAGTCAAGCAAAAAATATGGATGTTCCCACATGTTTAAGATTCTAGATCATCCCTAAATTATCTTATCTCCTGGGCAACCATGACCTTTCTAAAGCTCCCTAGTTTCTTGGGGTTCTTAAGAATGAAAAAGACCTGCAAACAAAGCAGAAACAGTAGCACCAGCATTTAGCACATAAATACAACTGGATAAAGTATTATTAAGTTTGTTGTTTTCTCATCAATTTGTTGACCTTAATAAACACAAACAAGCAAACAAACCACACAAACCAAAGTAATTACATTATACTGTATACATAAATGTGTATCTTAAGAATACGCTGAAAAGTGCCAAGGAAATGAGTACAAATAATGATCTAAGACTTTTTGGGTTACACAATTAGACTCTCCTTTCCTATTGATAAAATAAATTGCCTTCTTTTGCATATTCCTCTGCACTAATTAAAAGCAAAGAGGCTTAGATATTCATCCTAATAATCAGAGGGCTATTCACTATTTTATATGAGAGTAGCTTGGGTATACTAAAGAGATACCCAAAATAGGCCCATGTAAAATCAAAATCCAGCCTACAGCATATGGTAGAAGGGAGCCAAAAATATTAAAGATTGTAACATTTTATACAACAAAGAAGGTAGGCTTCTGGTTCATGGCCAACTCCACAAATGGATATCTATAAGTAGCTGCTGTCTGATCCATCCACAGGTAAAAACAGTTCCAAGAAGCGAAGAGGTACACGACTTGCCCATTTGTGCCACCAAGAGGCACATTCATCCAATCTTACTTGGGTATTCCGATGCTCACCTGTACTTTCTTTAATGCCACTGGTTTTCTGTCCAGAAGGCAAGTAGCTTTGTAGACTTCACTGAATTGTCCTCGTCCAATTTTCTTCTCTATCTGAAAGTCTGCTAAGGTGCAGCGATAAGGGTATGAAGTCAGATGCCTCTGTTTGAGGAGAAAAAGAGGATAGTGGGTTAAATGAAAACATATATTCCTACTACCATAATGCTATACTAAATCAGAAGGCAACTGAAGCAGAGCTCTTCCACTAGATCAAACCTCTCCCAGCAAAAGTATTTCAGAGCCACCTATATCAGGCTGACCTGTGAAAGGAAGATAGATGCCTATAAAGGTGAGCTATAGTGCTATATGCTTGTAAGAGTGGTTTGTGGCATTATTTCTGGGAGGGACCATAGACAAATGGTAAAGCATTCTGCAAACGGTTTCAGGTCAACTCTATGGTACCACTATGTAAAAGGGATCACTGGAAGGAGACTCTGGAAAGACTTCTGTATGAGACCAGGGAGAGCTGCAAGCTAGAGCATACAGTGCTGGCTTAGATCAAAGATAGCTCCCTCCAGAAGTTGCTGGATTACAACTCCCTAACCATTGGCCATGCTCACTGGGACTGATAGGAGTGGGAGTCCAATATCTGGAGGGAACCACTTTGGCTACCCCAGAGCTAGGTGGATCAACCTACCAACCAAGACAGTTTCAAACGTTGCCTCCACAGAATCTTTCAGTGGCTATTTATTTATTTATTTAGCTGTAAGTCAGGAAATGTTGTTGTTAACCTTGCTTTTCAGTTCCAAAAATGGCTCCTAGAGCAATTTACAAAGGACTTTTTTTAAAAAAGTAAAACAATAAAAACAAGCAAAATGGTAAATAAGAATGAAAACAGCAAAGCAACAACATATGAAAAACATATGAAAAACAGAGATTAAGAACTAGTCAGAAGCTGTAAGAAACAGAGTGACTGAACTCTGTACTGCTGTACAAAACTTATGATTTACTAATGTCTACTTTAAACCACCCCCTGAAAAAACAACTGCCCCACATCCTCTCAAATGTATTCAGATCCTTCACTATTCAATGCAGGCCTGAGGGATTTTGGAGTTGAGAGCTTTTAACTGTAAATGGCACCAACTTTGTCATGGTGTTTCCTGCTATGAAAACAAGGGTTTCCCCAAAGCAAACGGTACAATGGCTTAGTAACATTTTTACAGCATAGTAGGAGATACAAGATCCACATTCCACTTCACAAGATGCACCATTTTTAGCAGAATTTACTGAACCAATCAGTATTCAATACTGTTTTGGAAAGCCCTTGCCTCAACTGTTGTGCGGGCTTCAGGAAGGATGCCTGAGATTCCAGCGCTGGCATGAATCAGTAACTGGACAATAGGAACTACTGCAGAGATGGAAAGGTCCTGCAAAGCTCAATGATTCTGAACTGTGCTTTCAAAGCTGGGTGCAGGCTTAGAAGCTGGAACGGTAGCAGGGATAACTACATCCCGTGTAGCTAAGCCAGAATCTGGTATGTCAGATGAAGCTCAAAACATCACAGCTTTTTCTGACAACAAACATGAGGAGCAGTAACTTCTACACAGAACTTTATATGCACTATGCAGTTCTATCATCATACAACCCCACCACCCACTCCAATATATAGTCCAGTAAACAGAGGATGCAACAAGATATCATAATTATGCATAAAAGGCTTGAAATACGCAATAAGTAATGATAACATTCTCATGCACATCAGTACATTAAAGGAATGCCAAGAGCAGTTCTCTGCTGCCTTCTGCACCTGAAAAAACAAAACACGGGAGCAGAGCAGCATAGTTTCCTGCAGACAAGTTCTCACTCCTTGCAATATGGCTCAGCCACAGAAGTCGGCTCACCAAGCCCCATTAATGCTGGGAAACGACCGGACACCTCAGCTGATAGACTCTGGCATCCGCCAAGGCTACAGCTGCACATTTACATATGCAATGACCTAGATTTGCATTTGCTATCACAACCTATCAGACCTAATTAAAGCAATGGAGCCAAAGAGAGGATGTAAAATTATAGCATGAACAAAAGGAGCATATCCAGGTCAGACCAAAACATGCCAAAACTTCCGTATTTATTAGAGCAGGCCATTTTCCCGCCATGTTTAGACAGTTATTAGTAAAATATTGTGTCCACAGCAGACACGCTTACAGTCTAAATGGGGGGTGGGAGTGGTAAAAAGAAAGAGAAATGCTAGGCCACAAAATCAACCCACTGCTTGTCATCCAAACCGTCTACAGTCATGGGCTGCTCTTCTAAATTTTCTCCTGCGGCCAAAAAAAAGGATACCTAACAGCAGGCAGAAGGCACCGTGTAGGGATGAGAGGCAGTAACTTGTTTTGGCTGAGCACACCTCAGCTGACATAAAGAGCTGTAACTCCACTCTCCACTGGAAGCCACCAGTGGGCCAAAGAAGAAGACAGACCTCTCCTCCCCGTCTCCGAAGCTATCAGAGGTGGCGGGAGAGAAAAGAAGGGGGCTTGGAGGAAGCTCGCCCTTTGGCACAATGGTCTCTGAGCCCAAGTCTTTCTGCCCTCCTACCATCAACCCATGTAGGAGTTAAGGGCAGCTGCCCCCCTATATCAAGTAAAACATCGAGATACTTAACTAACTGACCAATCACATCGGTTCTGCCCCCCTAACAAAATTCCTGTCCCCTCAACAAAGTCCTGCCCCCCAACAAAAATCCTGGCTACCCCCATGGTGAAGGGATTCCCCCCCCAAAAAAAATGCTTTCCCCCCTTTCTTCTATGAAGTTGAACCTCCCTGAATATTTCACAAGGTCCCAATGCATCATTTATTTAGTTCCAAATTCACCATAAATTTGATCCAATATCAGTTACTCTAAGGTCTGATAAAAATATGAGAATGATACCCAGCTCTACCTCTCATTTACACTGGAACCAGTGAAGGTGGTGAAGGTCCTGTGTGAGTGTCTGGATGCAGCTGGAAGATGCATGGAGGTTAACAAATTGAGGTTGAATCCCGACAAGACAGAAATACTGTTTCTGGGGGACGGGGGTGGGCAGTGGGGGTGGGGGACTCCTGGTCCTGAACGGGGTAACTGTGCCCCTGAAGGACCAGATGTGCAGCCTGGGAGTCATCCATGAAGGCACAGGTCATTTCTGTGTCCAGGACAGCTGTCTACCAGCTCCATCTGCTACGTGGCTGAGACCCTTCCTGACCGCAGACTGTCTTGCTGAAGTGGTGCATGCTCTGGTTATCTCTCGCTTAGACTACTGCCATGCGCTCTACATGGAGCTACCTTTGAAGGTGACCCGGAAACTACAACTAATCCAGAATGCGGCAGCCAGACTGGTGACTGGGAGTGGCCACTGAAACCATATAACACCAGTCCTAAAGGATCTACGTTGGCTCCCAGGACATTTCTGAGCATAATTCAAAGTGTTGATGTGGACCTTTAAAGCCCTAAACCAGGGGTTGGCAACATTTTTTGAGGCTGGTCTGGCCCACTCCCCGGCAGACCTCTCAGTGGGCCAGAGCTTGCATGCCCGTGCGTGCGCTCAAGCTATTTCCAGCACACTTCTGGGACAATGGAGTGCACGTGTGCATGCTGTTACCAGGGCTCTTCCAACTCAGAAGTTGGTCCCTGCGGCGAGAAAAAAAATAGTGCTGAAAAAAACACACGGAATCTCCACGCTGATCCACAGAACAGCTGTGGGCCGGTTCCAGGAAGCTCATGGGCTGGAACCGACCCATGGGCATTAGGTTGCCAACCTCTGCCCTAAACAGCCTCGGCTCAGTATACCTGAAGGAATGTCTCTACCTGTTGTCCAGTCCAGACATGGAGGCCCAGATCCAAAAGCCTTCTGGTAGTTCCCTCACTGCGAGAAGTGAGTTACATGGAACCAGGCAGTTGGCCTTCTTGGCAGCAGTGGCGTTCTCCCTGTGGAACACTCTCCCATCAGATGCCCAGGAAATAAAGAACCATACAACTAATAGGAGACATCTGAAGGTAGCCCTGTATCAGGAAGTTTTTAATGTTTGATGTTTTATTGTGCTTTTAGTATCCTGTTGGGAGCCGCCCAGAGTGGCTGGGGCAACCAGTCAGATGGGCAGCTTAATAATACGGAAACTGTATGTTGGTACACAATTGAAAGTTGGCAAAAATACTTCATTGTGTCACTGTGGTATATGTTTATGTGCCAGTACTGGGAAGGCGGAAATACCTATTTTTAAAACTAAGGCAAGAGGCTGAATGTCTGCCTGAGCAGAACACACCACAGTAGAGAGCCAATTAAAGGCATCTGTAAGGTGCACCTGACCTGCCTTGTCAGCCTCATAACATGCTTCCAGCCTACGCCATCTGCACTGACGCCGCATGGGAATTGGTGAAGCCATGATGTAGCATGGTGTTACCACACTGAATATTGCAATGCATTTCATCTTGGAGAAAAGTGTATGGGCAGAAAGCATTTATTGGGCACCATGAGTGTTGTCTACTCAACAACTTTGCTCACAACATGAGGTCTGCAGCTAAAAAAATAAAAAATGCAATTGCACAAAATAAAGCCCCAGCTGCTATCCATGAACGCAACAATATTTCTCAACTGATTGGGAAGCATGAATAGAGCAAGTATCATACCGTTAAACCTCCTCAGGGACAGTCCAGTTGCTCCACAAGAGAGAGCACACAAATAGATATGAGAACAAGCAGATATAAACACACATTAACACTGCAAATTCTGGCAGAATACATGCCTTGCCTGCAAAGGTTTCTAGGTTTAATCCATGGCATCTCCAGCTAAAAAAAAAATCTGCAAAGAAGACTGAAAACACTCTTCTCAAAATCAAATTCATTGGATTCAAATGATAGATTGGGAAAGACTATGGAAGAATGACATGAAATTTACGGCCTGTGTTTTACTTAAAGAGAATTATATGAAAATATTATACAGATGGTACCTAATTCTGGTTAAATTAGCAAAAATGTATAAAACAAAAGATAATAAGTGTTGGATATGTAAAGCAGCGGAGGGCACTTTTTACCACATGTGGTGGCAATGTAAGGTTATTTTAAAAAAGGGAAATGATATATAATGAATTGAAAAAAAATGTTCAAAATAACATTCGTTAAAAAACCAGAAGCATTTTTATTAGGTATCACAGGATTGGACATACCGAAAAAATACAAGACTTTGTTTATGTATGCAACAACGGCCACTTGAATATTATTAGCACAACGCTGGAAAGAAGAGGAAGTCCCCACTAAAGAAGACTGGCAAACTAAGTTAATGGAATACGCGGAAATGGCTAAATTAACCGGGAGAATTAGAAACCAAGAAGACAATAAATTTAAAAAGGAATGGGGAATGTTTATTGCATATATACAAAAGCAATGCATACAAGTTAATACATTAGCAGGATTTTTTCAAAAAATGCTTGTAATATTATAGATAAGGTATAAAATTGGAAAGTAAAATGAGGTAAAGAATTTATGGACATGCATGAACAACACAGAACAAGGCAACTGAGGCGAGGGTGAAGTCAGGGGATTCAGCGCGCCCCAAGCTTCTGGGTGCCAGCAAGCTCTCCGCTAGCTGTGGGAGAGCCGCACGACTTTGCGGAGCGCTGCGCAAAGCCCGAAGCTTGGGGCATGCTGAGCCCAGCGCGCCCCAAGCTTCTGGGTGCCGGCAAGCTCTCCGCTAGCCGTGGGAGAGCTGCGTCTCCCACGGCTAGCGGACAGCTTCCTGAAGCCTGGAGAGCGAGAGGGGTTGGTGCGCACCGACCCCCTCGCTCTCCAGGCTTCAGCGAAAGCCTGCATTTGCCCCATAGGACACACACACACATTTCCCCTTCATTTTGGAGGGGGGAAAGTGCGTCCTATAGGGCGAAAAATACGTTATGTTTTTTCTTTTTTATGTGATGTTTTGTTGTTGTAAAAATTATAAAAAGGGGGGAAAGAAAACGCTCTTCTCTGCTGAAGACCCTGGAGGATGGGCATATCACCTGTCTTGGAATAAGACAGTTCCACATGTATCAAAACTGAACAAAGGAACCCACAATGTCTTAAGTTAACATGAACACTGTGAAACAGAAAACCAAGCTGTGGAGTTCCCTTGATGTTTTATCGTGTTTTTATCGTGTTTTTAATATTCTGTTGGGAACTGCCCAAAGTCGCTGGGGAAACCCAGCCAGGTAGGTGGGGTATAAACTACTTATTATTATTATTATTATTATTATTATTATTACTACTACTACTACTACTACTACTACTACTATTACTACTAGGGACACGGGTGGCGCTGTGGGTTAAACCACAGAGCCTAGGACTTGCTGATCAGAAGGTCGGCGGTTCGAATCCCCGCAACAGGGTGAGCTCCCGTTGCTCCTGCCAACCTAGCCATTCGAAAGCACGTCAAAGTGCAAGTAGATAAATCGGTACCGCTCTGGCAGGAAGGTATACGGCATTTCCGTGCACTGCTCTGGTTCGCCAGAAGCGGCTTAGTCATGCTGGCCACATGACCTGGAAGCTGGACGCCGGCTCCCTCAGCCAGTAAAGCGAGATAAGCGCCGCAACCCCAGAGTCAGCCACGACTGGACCTAATGGTCAGGGGTCCCTTTACCTTTACCTATTATTATTACTATTATTATTATTTCAGGAGCCATTTTTATTTAAGTCTCACTTAAGGCAACAGTAACTAAAATTAATTTGTTGCATTAGCTTCAAGCACTAAGAAATAGCTTGATAAAAGTATCAAACCAAATTAGTAGGCAGCAAGAATAATAGAATGCAGATTTTAAACATTTCCCCCATTAGAAATGCCAACGAATTTTGAGTTATTGCCACCTTTAGCTAAGAAAATTCTCTCCGTTCCAACCTACACCAATGCAGTGTGGGTCTGACAACAATCTGGCAGCAATTCTAGTTATATATTCACTTACTCTAATTAGAAAACTTCTAAATAGAAAGTTCTATTGTGAGTCATAAGGAAAAGGTTAACTATAACACTAAATATAAATACTGCAGACGAGCAGCAAGGGATGATTCTAAACCACCTCTTCAAGTCTTCCGGGACGTGTATGCAGCTAATTGTGGCACGTAACCAATTTATCTGTCAATGTTGCAACTTTATTCCCTTTCCCAAAAGTGGTTCCCCAACTCTGTATATGAAAGCCCACAAAACAACTACTGCTCCCACTTTTGCATAATCATTTAGAACGCAAGAAGTCTATGTGCCTGTGATGTATGTTTGGTGGACAATGTGACAGTTAATGTGAAAGGCATGTTTTGCCTTTCAGAACAAAAACCAGAGTTGCAATGGATCACAAAAGTTACGTCCAGTGGTTCCTTGGTTCTCAAACAGCCTAGTTCATGAACAACTTAGAACCTGAACGTCGCAAACCCAGAAGTGAGCGTTCCAGTTCTCAATATATATATTTTTAAGTTGAACGTGTCCTGAGTTTCCATTTTTAGTGTTGCACTTCCGTTTTGAGAGAGAGAGAGAGAGAGAGAGAGAGAGAAAGATCGAAAGATCGTGCTGATTGGGGTGGTGGGGAGAAGCATTTTAGGGGTAGTTTTTCAACAGCCTGGAACGGATTAATCCGTTTTGCATTACTTTCTATGGGAAAGCGCACCTTGGTTTTGGAATGTTTTGGTTTTGGAACGGACTTCTGGAACGGATTAGGTTTGAGAACCAAGGTACCACTGTATAGTACCTGAATTCTCTAAACCAGCCTTCCCCAACCTCGTACCCTCCAGATAATATTGGACTTCAACTCTCACTACCCTGCACCCCTGGCTCTGCTGGTTGGGGCGGATGGGGGTTGCAATCCAAAAACATCCAAAGGGCACCAGGTTGGAGCAGGTTGCCTTAGGCATTCTCAAAACTCACCCATCTTTTTTGTTGTTGTTATGAATTTTGACTTTAAGAAAGTTATTGTTCTACAGCATATCAGAATGTTATAGATGAAATCCAGTACAAATGCAATCAAGATACAAATACAAAAGTAAGCAAGCCCAGTAATTTCAAATAGCCATACTTGGTCATCGTTTGTTTAGTTCTAGGAATTTATAGTGCACTGTTCAGTGTGCAGTCCCAGGGTGGGGAAACTCGATCTCTGGAGGAAGGTTAGATAATAGTTTTATCCTACACTGATTAACCATTTTGCTAAAATTTTACAGTAAAAGATCCTTAATCACCAGTCATAAGATCTAATCAAAACATGGACAGAAGATGAAAAACAGATGACCTAATCCTGGCACTGACCTAAACCAGTCATTGGGAGACCAAAATACCCTCTGATAAGGAAGACATCCCATGCTTCTGGCTATGTAACTGTTCTGATAAACAGTGGTGCCATTTAAAAGGATTATCATCTGACTTTTCAGGAACCCCATACTTATGAAGGCTATTCCTAAGACATTTTCTCTCTGCTGAGCATAAAATAACCCTATTTATTTTTTGAAAAGTTCTCTCCACAGTCTCCCCAAAAGGACGATCTTTTAAAATAACTTAAATCCATTTTGTGATCTGAGTGGTACTAAAATATTTTAATGTCTACCAAGACAATCACATTTTGAAGTACAACAATGATTGCATAATTGATATATTTTTATACATCTTGAGCTAGTTTGCTAAAATGACTCTTATTTCCTCCCTCTGGAACACCCTTCCATCGGATGTCAAGGAAATACAGAACTACACAACATTTAGAAGACACCTGAAGGCAGCCCTGTATTGAGAAGTTTTTAATGTTTAATGTTTTATTATGTTTTTATATGTGCTGGGAGCCATCCAGAGTAGCTGGGGCAATCCAGCCAGATGGGTAGGGTATAAATAATAATAAAATTATTATTGTTATTGTTTTATGGTTATGGTTATTATTATTCCAGGAGAAAAAATGGGACAATTATTTCTGGTATCTTCTCTCCTTACTGCCCATTGAGACAAATGACACAAAATACCTGACATATCAATCAGACCAACTCCATTTTCTCAATCAACAATCTTCTCTAAAAAAAAATAAAAATCAGCTCCTGTTAACGTCAATTCAATAATGTGTAGTGATTCAGTTAACAATAATAGCTGTCATTTCACTCTTAATCTCTACAATATAAAGTATTAGGATTATAGTCAACAATACAAAAACAAACTGTCAGAAACCCAGTCTGCCAAAATCTGTTAAGCTTTATCAAATCACAAATCGATCCACATTTAATAATGTAGCAGTAAACTACTGCAATCAATACGAACAAAAATGTATTCAAGAAGCTCAGTAAATCTAGAACAAGATCAGAAATAAGTAAGAAAATTCACTGAAAAACTGAAAGAAAAAAAGAGCTCATCAGACACTGTCCGTCAAACATCCATGGAAGGCAATTCCACAGATTCCAGAGATTATCCGCTCCATTGCCTAATTCTTAGTACAGCCAAGTATGTTTCTTAAAATCTAATTGAAAGCGGCTTCTCAATACCTTAAACAGGAGCTCTGATCAATACATTATCCTCTTTAATAATAGCCTCCAAGAGACTCAAGAGCTGCTTCCACATCATCCCCACCTTCAGTCTTTTCTCTTGTAGTTCCAGTTCTTTAAGCCTCTCTGCAGGACAAGCTTCCAAACCCTTAATCATCTTCACTGGTCTCCCTCCTCCATCTCCAGTCTTGAGCCCAAGAGTATAGACACAACTTTAACAGAGGCTGGAAGTGGCCAAAAATGCACTTTAAAATGACCACTTCTGACAATGATGCATCCTGTCAGGCCCACAGGAGAAGACAGTATTAGCCACTAATTACATTTAACTATGTCATTAGAAATTCCAACATGTGCTCTAAGAAGCCATGAATGTATCTGCTGCGTAAGAACACTTCCTAATCTTGTTCATGGAATAATTACATGGGCTCCATCCTGCCAAATGAGACTGTAATTAACCCTAATTGCTTAAAATGTAACTTGGCTAATTCAAGGAGATCAATTACTATTAAATGACTTAATATGACAAATTACTGCAGTAGGGGAGGGGGGGAGCGTTCCACACAGGCTATTTCAACGCAGCACTGAGCACCATGTGTTCACAAGCTATTCATTGTTTTTTTCTAGATCTCATTGTTGTACTTCGCTTTTGCTCTCTTAATGAATTAGCTCAGCAATGAATGGCAGGACTCACAATCCAAATGTTACTGCTTTTCCAGGAAGAGCCTTGCCGGATTCATAATTCTGCAGTATTGATGGGCAACAGCAACCCAATGCTTAAGGAAAGCTAGTATTGCTTCTTCACAGTAGACCTCTTTAATATGCATGACTATACGCAATATGCAATACTACACTTAAGAAATGTGACATGGCCATAGAAAGAGAGATTGAACATTTATTACAACATCATCATTCCGGGCAGCTTCCAACAAAATATTAGAACACAAAAAACCCCTCAAACATTAAAGACATCCCTGTACAGGGCTGCCTTCAGATGTCTTCTAAAAGTCAGATAGTTGTTTATTTCCTTGACATCTGATGAGATGAGAGGGCGTTCCACAAGGCGGCCACCACTACCGAGAAGGCCCTCTGCCTGGTGCCCTGTAACTTCACTACTTGCAGGGACGGAACCGCCAGAAGGCCCTCGGCACTAGACCTCAATGTCCGGGCTAAACGATGGGGGTGGAGACGCTCCTTCAGGTCTACTGGGCCGAGGCCATTTAGGGCTTTAAAGGTCAGCACCAACACTTTGTATTGTGCTCAGAACCGTACTGGGAGCCGATCTAGGTCCTTCAGGACCGGTGTTATATGGTCTCGGCAGCCACTTCCAGTCATGAGTCTGGCAGCTGCATTTTGGATTACAGTCAAACTCAGTTGTCAAACGTAATCCGTTCTGGAAGACTGTTCAACTTCCAAAACGTTTGACAACCGAGTCGCAACTTCCCATTGGTTGCAATAGCTTCTTGCACTCAAGCGGAAGCCGCTTTGGATGTTCAGGTTCCGAAAAACACTTGAAAACCGGAGCATTTACTCCTGGGTTTTCAACATTAGGGAGTCAAAATGTACGATAATGGAGGCATTCATTCGGGAACCGAGGTTTGACTGTAGTTGTAATTTCTGAGTCACATTCAAAGGTAGCCCCACGTAGAGTGCATGGCAGTAGTCCATCATAGCAATCCTGTGAGGCAGGTATGCTGGCAGGGACTAGCCCTTTTGTGTCTGGACGGGGATTTTAAACATGGGTTTCCCCAATCCAAGACCAACAAGCTTGTTTTCTCCTGCTCTGGAGGGCAGGACTTGAACCAATGCCTTCAAGTTACAAGAAAGGAGATTCCGACTAAACATCAGGAAGAATTTTCTGACAGAAGAGTTGTTCCGTAGGGGAACAGATTTCCTCAGGAGACGTGGCCTCTCCTTCACTGGAGGTTTTTAACCAGAGGCTGGGTGGCCACCTGTCCTGGATGCTTCAGCTGAGATTCCTGCTTTGCAGGCGGTTGGACTGGGTGACCCAGTTTTGTGATTCTAACCACTACACTACAGTGACTCCACAGTCACATAAAGAAAAAGATTAGCTGGTATGATGTGGGAGGAACACTTGCTTCAAGCATTCTGGTCAGGAACTTCCCTGTCTTTCCACAAATAGATTTTGTAATGCTAATGGCATCCTAAATTTTGATAATAATTATTGATTTTAAGAGTTGTTAAATATTTGAAGCAGAGGACCATGAGAAAGAAAACGGCTGCTTACTTGTGCATCATGCTGGTATTCCTGGCTTGCCACTTTGCAGAGCGGGCTGTTCTGGTCCCCCAGATGATGAGGATGACTGTGTTGTCCTTCCATAGTAACATTCCAGACTTTGCCTTTAAGCTCTGTGGAACCAAGAATACACCTGTGTCAAAGCAAAAGGCACCTACATGGCTGAACTCAAGCGGATTAGCAGGAAGAGCCAGTAAATGTCACTATTCTCTGGTGATATCCATACAACTTCACATTTGAACAGTTCTTCCCTGTCCCCCCATCACAGGCAATTATCTGACCAGTATCACAAGCTCTACATCCCACAAGGACCATATTCTTGATAAAGAAGCTAGCAGAAACGTCTGCCTCTTCCTCTCTCACTGCCATTCTCTCCCTTTTGTCCTTCACTGCTTATAGCTGCTGCTAGCACCCAGGCCCCATGTTTCCTGGGATCCTTTGTGTGCGCACAGCCACGCAGGTGTGCAATAAATGGTACCTCGGGATGCGAGCGGGATCCGTTCCAGAGCCCCATTCGTATCCTGAACAGAACGTAAGATGCGACTGCGCGTCTGTGTGTGCGCAGGTCGCGTTTCGCCGCTTCCATGCATGCGCGTGACGTCATTTTGACCATCTGCGCATGCACAAACGGCGAAACCCGGAAGTAACGCGCTCCATTACTTCCGGGTTGCTGTGGGGCACAACACGAAAATACTTATCCTGAAGTGTATTTATCCCCAAAGGATATGGGGACTGGGCCACTTTTACCATCACAAGAGGGAAGGGAGACCATAGAAAGATAAGTACCAGTTTGTCACACATTTTCACAGAATACTGACCCAGGACCTTCCACCTTGTCCACATAAGGACATGAGAGGTTGAGGACACTCACTATATTCCAAGCACAGTAAGAGAGAAGCAAGGCATAGCAAGCATCTAATATTTCAATACAAACTTGCACATTCTTCTGAATGTCACAGAAGCAAAAGTTTGCCATTTTTAATTATTCCACAAAACCCTTATTTAAGTGCAACTGCTTATATATAATTGTTACAGCTGTCAACAAAGGCAAATGCAAATTCCTGTCTGAGGAGATAATGCAGAAAATGAAAGAACACCAAACATTACTTTTTTGACCATTAAAAAAAACCCATGTGACAGTCTAAACATATGGAGATTAGGCTACAATGACTGGATCTTCTTCTATGGTTACATTCATGAAATATAATAGCAGATGTGGTCCATGTTATCCTCTTCTGGCTCAAAGAAGAAGAAAGTAATACTGCCAACTTTAGCTGTGAGCAAACCTGTGACAATTCTGTGGTACCAGAATGACGCAACCCAGAGAGAGTTGTGTTATGACTGATGTTAAACATGAGTTGCTCACAGATGCTTGTAATTGCAAGTCCTTCATAAAACTAACTTGCAACACGACACATTCTAGCTACAATGCTTATGTCAACTTGGATTCTTCCCACTTGCCACTACCCTGTCATGCGCATGCCACTGCCAGGTGAACTTCATTGCACCATGAAGACACTTCCCCTTATCAGTCGGTGCAAAGATCCAAGCATGACACTTCCAAAGTACACTGCCGAGGCAGCTGGAAGATATGACCCCAAATCCCAGAGAAGCATCTACAGCTTCCCAGCAGTGGGAAATATTCCCCAGGCTTCTGTAAATTCCTTTCTAGAAATAAAAGTCTCCAGAGGCAGTCAGGATCAAGAGGGAAGCAGCAGTAACATTAGGGACACTTAGTAATTCTCCCCAGGAACAAGTCTGTAAAGCACTGACATTAAATATTTGACTTCATACAGTGTATGACAAAAGCTAACTAAAAGAAAGAATTTAAATTAATTGTGGGGTATCATTCTACAGCCCCAACCCTGGACTGTAGGCTTCAAAAACCATCTCTTCTCTGCTGCCTTTAGGCTTTGGTTTCAACATGGGCTGCAAAAAATTGTGCCATTTGATTTTTCTTATAGTATTTTTAGCTTTATGCTGGTCACTTTTTGGATTATGGATTTGGATGTTTTATACTGTATAACAACAACAACAACAACAACAACAACAACAGAGAGGGAGACATTCTAGAAGGAAAGAGCCATGTTAGCTGTTTGTAGCAAGAACCAAGTTTTGCGGCACTTTAAGGATAACCACAGAACTGCAGTTTTTTAGGATAGCTGCCAAGCTGAGGTTCCACAGCCACAATAGTTTTGTTTGTTTTTAAAGCAGAGACTAGAGCACTAATACCATTTCTGAAGTTCCTCCAAAAAAAATCCAAGCAGCTTTGTGCTGATAAAACTCAAAGGCAGTCCAGAGTCCACAGCTGGGTGACTAGAGAGAAGACAATCAGAATGCCTGCTTGGAAAACACTACACACTGCAACTAGAGTGATGGCAAAAGTGGTTCTGTTAGACTACAAACCACCTGAAAGAGTCTCCTGGTACCGTTTTCCACAGATGAAATACAGGTGGTGAAGAAGGTCCTCTTCCCCGTAGCTATCGCCACTTGGTAGGCTCAACGTTGAGCTCTAACCCGTGTTCGGTTCAGAACAAGTTTTTCACCCTGGCGCTCTAGCCAACTTTGCAATTGTTTCATTGCCTTCAGCTTCATGGAAAACTGTGGGGCCATCTGGGCTCCATGCAACTGGAGATGGCGCTTTGGAGCCAGACGGTGATAGCCCTGGTTAACTCTGCATTCCAGGGAATCAGCTGAAAGGACATCAACATGGGATAAAACATCCCCTACTACTCTCTGGAAACCATTTGGCTCTGTTAAGTGGCGGGGGTGGGCCATCCAAATCAGCTCCACCTCCCTGCAGAGGGGAAGGTTTGTGGAGAAATCTAGCTGCTTTGTTGGATCTTATATTGGAGTGGATGAAATGAACGTTGTTTATAGCGGACAGATGAAGAATCGGAAGTCCCTTACCTTCTGATTTTTTTTTCTCTTTCTCTCTCAGCTAACCTCTTTTCTATTTCTATTTCTTTATTTCTCTTTCATTTTCTTTATTCCTTTACTCCCCCCTCCTTCTCTTTATGTTCTTATTGTATTTAGATCAAAAAAGGGAGAATATTTCATATTAAGTTTTGTATTTTTCTCTATCAGCACCAATAAAATTGATTCCAAGGGGGGGGGGAATAAAAGGAGTGAAAAGGAACACAAAACCCACAGACAAGAAGCACAGAACTCCAGCCTACAAAGCAATCAAGCTGCAACTTCTCCCACTAGACAACAATATGAACAGCTATCAGTTTCACTAACTTCTTCTCTTACTTATTCACTAGTAATGACATCACATTTACAGGGTAGCATTTCTCAAAAAACACTTCTTCTCCCTGTTTTAGAAACTGAGTCAATATGTAAAAGAGAATTTGGTAAACACTGCAATTGCTGGGAATGGGTAGGAGTAAAATCCGGTCCTGTTACAATTGTTTGGTTAAACCTGAAGTAAAGGGCTAGAGATTACCAGACAATGAATAATGCACGGCTCTGAAAGTACACAGGAGAAGGAAAGGAAGCAGGTGACTGGCTGAATTGAAGAAACTGAGAAATCAACAGCCATATGTAATTTGCAAGGATGTTTGTGGTATTTCTCAGTTCTTTGGAGGTGTCAGCATTTTATCACCATCCACACTGTTTTAGGTATTGCAGCAGTTTGTGGGTTTTCTGCGTACAACTAGACAGTCCTCCTTTGAAAAACACACTTCTCAAAGAGCACCATGAATGGGATTTCTGATATAGAACATTTCATAAAAGCTATACAAATTGCACAGGGATGTTTTAATATTTGTCAGAATTAACCCTTGGCTTTTTATTTGTGAACGGTATAAATTTCATACTAAAGTACAAGAATTAAAGTACAAGAATTCCAAATGGCACATTCCTGCTGTTCTAGTTTAAGGTGACTTCCTCACAGGCACTGAGCCATGAGTTATCCCAAACAGAAACAGGCTCCTTTCTGAACTGTGAAGCTCAGTCTGTCAGCAACACACACATGGAGAGCACACATGCTTCTGATAGGCTCATGATTCTTTGGGTGCTGCAGGGAAGACAAGGTGTGCTTGCCTCTTATGAAAGATCAGAGACAGCCATTAGCAGCTCAGGACAGTACAGCTGCCACAAGTAATTCAGTTTGGCTACTTGTTTCAAAGCATCTTTGCTTGCAAAGCTTTGGAAGGAGTAACGACAAAATATCAGTTTTGAAAAGTGATATGTGTCAGCTCACATGATACCAACACTGATTCTTGCTGACACCCAAGGGACACACTGTCCTGCTCAAAACTAGCAGCTATTCTGGGATGCTGGGAAAACATGCTATAGGTAGATCAGAGCAAAACTCACAAGAGGCAAGGCAGCAAGTTGCAGACAGATACCTACTTCTGCTGGTGAAAAAACTACCCTACCCTGAGCAAGAGAATCAATAGACTGCACTATCTTTACTTTTAAAGTAGACACACTATAGAAAGCTGCCTTATTCAGAGTCAGACCACTGGTCCACTACTGCCATTCATTAGATAAGTATTGTCTACACTGATAAGCAGTGACTCTTCCGGGATTCAGGATTGAGCCTTTTCCCAACCCTACCAGGGGTCTTTGGCATTCAAAGCAGATGTTTTACCACTGTAGATTATAATCCACGTATCTAGATTATTTAGATTCATTCCAATCTGGGTTAAGGGCTGGCCATGCGACAAGTCACTTTGATGGATGACCCTTACAGTAAGCAGGACAAAGGGGAGTGTGACATTGCTCCTGCTCTTCGCTGCTTTTGATGACCATGGCATCCTCCTGGACCAGCTCTCTGGAATGGGAATTGGGGACCCCATGTTACAGTGGCCCCAGTCCTGTCAATAGGACTAGAGGGTAGCCTTGGGAGAGCGTAGCATCTGTTACCTGGCAATTACACTATGGGTTGCCACACAACACTATTTTATCCTCAATGCTGTTTAGTATCTATAAGAAGCTGCTGGGAGCGTTCTTTGGGTGTCTGGGGGCAAAACTCCATCAGTATGCTATTAACACTCAACTCTATTCCTCCATAACATCTAAATCAGGAGAGACTGTGAAAGCCCTGGACCAGTTCCAGGACACAGTGATGGCCTGGAGGAGGGAAAACAAGCTGTGCTTGAAGCCTTTGGTAAAGTAGAATATATTTTGCTTTTAATTCAGGACGCTGGACGCAACTCAATGATTAAACTTTGTACATACAGCAAGGTGGGTTATTATGATTGCTAATAGGTTAGAAATAACTGCAGACATGATTGCAAAGCCAGAGTATTTCCTTTGTTATTTCCAAGAAACTTAAAAAGAGACAGGCCAGAGCTATCCAAACTTTTCATGTTGGTTACATGCTTTTTTAGACATACATCACTTCACGACATAGTAATTCAGTTTTACTAGCAAACCGACGGTGAAACTAACCCCTTTCCATCTCCAGGAGGAGTGCTGGGAGCATTCACATGACACACCTACACACTGCAGCCGACACACTAATGCAGGGATTGGCTGAGGTGTACCTCGCCTGGGATGGTTCACTCCAGCGGAGATCCCTCCATGGGCGGGATCACCTGTGTGCCCGTGATCTCTGGCGTCTGCGTCGACATGATTTCCGGTGCCTGCGTAGATGCAATTTCCGGCACTGTGGAAGCGAGTCCCCGTGCTGCGCTGGTTTAGCGCAGCACGCGGGGACTTGCCAAGCGAGTGGCTCAGTTCGGGGGGTTGCTCATGGGCCAGTTAAACAACCCCCGTGGGCCACTTGTGGCCTATGGGCCCTAGGTTGCCTACCCCTGCACTAATGTGTCGTGACACACAGTTTGGAAAGCTCTGAGATAGGTCCTGGGGAATTTTATCATAGAGTAGTAAGTGTAGTTTCTGAAAAGGCAGGCTGGTTAACAAGATAGTATGTTCTAATCGCCACTGCTAATAAATGCAAATGATGCAAAGGGGAAAGCTTCCGGCACTATTCTTTAAGGGTGACATTTCCAGAAATTCTAAGGTGAAGCAGTTCTGGCTTAACTGACTGTCTAATTAAAAAAATAATAATTATTTTTTAGTATTACTCTTTTATTGAAAGAATTTCAGTCATAAAGAAAAGGAAAAAAGAGAAAAATAAGGAAATAAAGAGAGAAAATGTGTAGAAACAAATACAAAAATACAATGTATATACTCAAATACATTCTTATATAAATATATGTTATTATCCTAACATATATGTAGGTATTAATAGCCTACTACATTCTGTATAAACTCATTCCAAATGTCATATTTATCCAAGCAAAGTCTACAGCTATAAACAGTCCATTCATAAGTTGCAAGTGTTGTCATATTGTCAACCCATTGATTAAAGGGCATAATATCTTTATTCTTCCAATTCATCAGTATCAGTCTCTTGGCCACCATAAGGGCGCATAGAACTTCCATACAATGGGTATATAATTAAAAAGAATATTCTTCGATGAAAGTTTTAACTTTTTCTGTAGTCACACAGTCCAGCACTTTCTTCCAAAACTTAACAAGTAAAGAACATTGTACACATGTATATTTCAAAGAGGCACTGTCCTTGCTACACCTCCAACATAGCCCTTTTTATACAAACATAAAGGTAAAGGTAAAGGGACCCCTGACCATTAGGTCCAGTCGTGGCCGACTCTGGGGTTGTGGCGCTCATCTCGCTTTATTGGCCGAGGGAGCTGGCACACAGCTTCCGGGTCATGTGGCCAGCATGACTAAGATTCTTCTGGTGAACCAGAGCAGGGCACGGAAACGCCGTTAACCTTCCCCCCGGAGCGGTACCTATTTATCTACTTGCACTTTGACGTGCTTTCGAACTGCTAGGTTGGCAGGAGCAAGGACCAAGCAGTGGGAGCTCACCCCGTCGCGGGGATTCAATATACAAACATAAAGGAGTCCAATAAATTCTGGATATTATTTTTTGTTGTGTAAGTCTTAATGTAAAGTTCCCTGATACCTTTGGTATCACGGGTAAAACATTTTCAACTGTCTGGGTAATACTGAAAGTTCCAATTCTTTATTCCAATTATTTATTAAAGTCTGCATATTGAACTTATTTATTCTTAATAAATATCTATAAAAAGTAATCACTGGTTTTTTTAGTTTCAAACAAATTGTTCAATTGCTCCAGTATCTTAGGTGCCTTGGAAGCTGAAATGCTGCTGGCCCAAACAAACATGTTAGGAGACATTGTAACTGAAGATATTGCCATTGGGCCACAGCTGATAGATGATATTTTTGTCTTAAAACAGCACAGGTATAAAATTAATCTTCCTTATTGATCCATTGTTTCAAAGTCAATGTACCTGCTTTCAGCCGATTTTTAGATTGGGGTTTCCCCACAAAGTAATTTTGGCATGTGAGAATGCATCAAATTTGTTTTTATTAGACAACCTATTCCATATCCTTCTAATTAACTAATTCAATTAGAAGGATATGGAATATGTTGTCTAATAACTATTGTTGTCTAACAACTGCTTCCAGAATCATCTGGGATTTTGAATATTTTAATCCTAGTACTGTATTATCCAACCAACCAAAGGTACTATATGTGTGTATTCTAGGGTTGCCCATGTCTGAAAATTAAGACCAGGTTTTCAATATTTAGTTTTTGACAGTAAATAAGCATAGTGATATAGTTCCAAATTCAGAATTCCAAATCTGACTTCTTTCATTTGTAACTGCAAATAAAGCCTTTGATGGCTGTTAAATCAAGTTGATGAGTGAAATGAATTATGGAGCAACTCAGAGGAAAGTTTTCTGCTTGCTATCATTGATGTAAGAGGGAAAGTGGGCCTATAAACCCTACTCAATACAGAGGCTGGATTTTTATGCTTGCATCTTCACACCCTACCAGACTCATAAAAAAACATATATCCACCTGTTTGTACACCAGCAGTATTTGGCAGAAGCAACCCTGTTCAACGCTATGAAGAAAATTACAGAGGTTCTAAAGGTAAAGGTACCCCTGACCGTTAAGTCCAGTTGCAGACGACTCTAGGGTTGCACACTCATCTTGCTCTATAGGCCGAGGGAGCTGGCATACAGCTTCTGGGTCATGTGGCCAGCATGACTAAGCCACTTCTGGCGAACCAGAGCAGCGCACGGAAATGCCATTTACCTTCCCGCTGGAGCAATACCTATTTATCTACTTGAACTTTTTGGTGTGCTTTCGAACTGCTAGGTGGGCAGGAGCAGGGACCGAGCAACGGGATCTCACCCTGTCGTGGGGATTCGAACCGCCAACCTTCCGATCGGCAAGCCCTAGGCTCTGTGGTTTAGACCACAACGCCACCTGCGTCCCTATAGGGGTTCTACTATGACACAATTAATAATGCAGCTCCCAACACTGTACAACCAGAAGTTAAATTGTATGGCCATAATCAGAACTGCTGAGCTGCACAACACAAAACTCAATCCACTAATTTAACCCCCATAATGGCTCCAATTTTGCAGAAATACACCCAAAGGTACATCAACAAAGCATATCCAAGCAACATTACTCTATTACACTGCATCACAAGGCACCAATTTTGTTATACTGAGTCACACAAAACTGTAAGGGCTACTGGCACTAATGGGTTTATTTATGAGTAACTCTGATGAGGACTGGCTCTTTCCTGTATTGAACTACTGTAACAAGTTCTGTGTGGAGCTTCCCTCAAGATTGCTCCAGAAGCTGCAATTGGTACAGAATGCTACCAGCGGGTTGCTGAATTAAGTACCTGTGCTGAGAGAACTACCATAAAGAAGGCTGATCGCTGAAGAATTGATGCTTTTGAATTATGGTGTTGGAGGAGACTCTTGAGAGAACCATGGACTGCAAGAAGATCAAACCTCTCCATTCTGAAGGAAATCAGCCCTGAGTGCTCACTGGAAGGACAGATCCTGAAGCTGAGGCTCCAAGACTTTGGCCACCTCATGAGAAGAGAAGACTCCCTGGAAAAGACCCTGATGTGGGGAATGATGGAGGGTACAAGGAGAAGGGGACAACTGAGGACGAGATGGTGGGACAGTGTTCTCGAAGATACCAGCATGAGTTTGACCAAACTGCGGGAGGCAGTGGAAGACAGGAGTGCCTGGCGTGCTCTGGTCCAGGGGGTCACGAAGAGTCGGACACGACTAAACAACTAAACAACAACAACAACAAAGCTGAGGGAACTACACTAGCTGCATAATAGCTATGAAAGTATATTCGAGTTCGTGTTACTTACATATAAAGCCTTGTACAACAACTTGGGATCAGGTTTCCTGAAGGACCACCAGCCCCTGTATGGTCCCATAACAAAACACTTTGGTCACCTGAGGAAATTTTACTCATGGCACCATACAGAATATCATTTGGCAGCAATCCCAAAATGGGAATTTTCGGCTATAGCCCCTTGAAATGCCATTCCTTTGACCATAGGTCAATTATCTGACCATCATCAAATACTTGCTTCAGAGATCTTGCTAAGACATATTTTTGCACAGGCTTTCCTTGTTTTATAAAACTAGTCCTGATGCCATTTTTATCTCTGGTTTACATGATACTGTTTTACTGCTTTTATGTTTGCACTGCTTATATACCATGTAAACATTTTTTACATATCAAGTAGTTTAGAAACATTTTAAAATAAATAAATAAAATCTCACAAGTCCATGCTCTTTGACATGTTCCATTGTCAGAATTATTATTAAGTGTCATAGTGACACGGCACCAGGGATTTTTCTAGCCCTGCTCATCCATCAGATTACTTTTATGCATAAATCAAGCCATCAGCCAATTTATACTGTATTTTATTCTAAACGAAGTAAAACTATCACATTTTCCTTCAGCTGAGCACTTAGCACTATTATCTGAAAGAAAAATACACTGAACATTTTTCCTTTCCAGGATTAGATGTTCTTGTTCTCCTTTCCAACATAGCTGCAGGCAAGTTTCTGGCCTGGAATTTACTTGCTCCTAAACCAGCAGGGAAAAACATTTGTAATAACAACAACCACCGCCACAACAAAGAACTGCCCATAAAACATACTGGCTCACTGTATTAAGGCCTATACAATTCCCAACATGTGGGAGACGAAGGGTTTGATCACTTAAAATGAATCCCTCAATCTGAATGGTACTCCATTTCACAATATGCAAATACAATTTTGGAATCTCTCCCTGAACTCTGACCATCACTTACTCACACATACATACACTTCTTCTAAAAGCCATATTCCAGCAAATATTCCTGCAACCAAGGGAAACCAAAGCTTACACCACCCCCTGCAGAAATCTGACAGGTGCACTTTAGAAGGCAAAAATGCCCAAGGCACTTGGTAGCGAAGCCCAATATCATTAGTTACAGGATACCTATTAAGGAAAGTAACTTCAGTAACAGCAGCCTCTGCTCATAACTGATGCACCCTGATAGATGCCCAATGCGCACTCCCTTTCCAAATCAGCCTCGATAACAGCTGTGATCAGCTTAATAAGGTATAAGCATGTAGCTTTGGATGCCTAGATCACATCCACAGGCCAAATTATTCTCCCTGATGAACAAACAGCTTGAGTAGCAAGGAATACTTCCCAAGCAGAAGAAAGCACAGCAGCAAGAATTGTGCCCACATGTCTGTTTCCCTGTGCCAACACACCTATCCTCTTGCTGTGTATATCCAGCTGTTTTCCATATGGCTAGCACTCAACCCTCTCTGTTGCTCACAATGCCACTGAGCAGTAGTAATGCCAAATCTTAAACATTTCAGGTAATCCAAAAGGCAAAATTTTCTAGCTCTAAGAACACTGAATTTAAAAACCAAAATGAAGCACCCCCAAAGCTATTCAGCGCCTGAGATTTCCCAGTTGAAAAAGGTGCATTGTTCAGAATGTTGGGGGAAATATATTGCGCATAATTTCTGGAATACTCAAAAACAGGAGGATAGAGAGGGAACAAGGTTTAATCAATAACAGAAATTTGTGTATAAATTCACTGCTTCTGTGCTCCTATGCACAAACACATTCCCCTATTACCTGCCTATTTGCATAGGAGAATGAGACTTGCTTCATTTTTACCAATGCAACTTGCTAAAGCATCTTCCAGTGTTGCATATCAAAATGCAAATCAGTGGCCTAAGCCCATTACTCATAATGTGAGGGGAAATGCAGAAATTGGGAGAACGAAGGGGATCACTGCAGTCTGTGAGAGAGCTTCTCCAAAGGCCTCAGAAGCCCACCCTACGGTAATCTGGAGCGGGGCTTTAGTGTGGCTGCCCTTACCCTGTGGAATAGCATTCCTGTTGAGATACAACAGCCCACTATGAGCACTTTTCAGAAACAGTCAAAGACTTTTTTGTTCAAACAGGTTTTCCCAGCTGGATAAATGGGTATTTATCACAAGTGCCCACTTGCTGGGGTTCTAGTCTTGTTTTAAACATACAGTGGTACCTCCGGTTACGAACTTAATTCATTCCGGAGGTCCGTTCTTAACCCGCAACCGTTCTTAACATGAGGCGCACTTTCGCTAATGGGGCCTCCCGCTGCTGCCGGCACACAACTTCCACTCGCATCCTAGGTCAAAGTTCACAACCAGGAGAATCTACTTCCGGATTAGCAGAGCTTGTTACCCTAAGCGTTCATAAGGAGGAAGGTACGTAACCCGAGGTTCCACTGTATCTGTTGTTGTTTTTTTACCCGTTTCTAATTATTTTATATATCTTATATTGCCTTGGCATTGTGGTTTAGAAGGCGATTAATAACTAAATGATGATGATTATAATAATAAGAAGAATGACGATAAAAATAATTTTAATGCCAATTCACCCAGTTTAGAGTTCATCACAATCACTTTATCTTCTTCCTATGCTTTGTGTCATCAGCGAGCTGGCCACCTCAGTGCTCACCTGCATTTAGGAGCACAGGTCCCAATAATGATCCTTGGTGGGGAGGGACTTCTTACCTCTCTTCTTTGTAAAATCTGTTTCCTGTTCCTTAACCAATTCCTGACCTACGACGGACCTGTTGTCTTATCCCATTACTGCTAAGTTTACTTGGGAATTTTTGATAAGCCACATTACTGAAAGCTGGATCACCCCATCTCAAGTAACTCTTACTAGGTTAATCAGACAGGACTTAGGCTTGCAGAAGGCATGCTGGTTCTGCTTCAGAAACACTTTCTCTATATTATTGGTATTTCTGTCTTTAATAATGCTTCCCACCAGTTTTCCCACAACAGATCTTAATAGTCCTGTAATTTCCTGGTTTCCTGTAAACCAGAGATGTCCAACCGGCAGATTGCAACTTTGATGAAGTGTCCCCAGAAGAAGCTCAACAACTGTACTGTTGGTCTTCCTCCCCCAAAAAAGCTCAACAACTTTGGTCAATCCAATGGGTAGATCACTGCCAGTGTGTTTATAGTGGGAGTATATCGCAGTCTCTTTGGAGTTGGACATCCCTGCTCTAAACAAACTGCTGTTACATTGTCCATCTTTGTGTATGGAAGCTGAACTTAGCGACATTGCCTGTTTGTTTGTTTTTGTTACAAGATCAGCAATTTCACAGTTAAGACCCCTCATTTGTTTTTCATTTGTTAATAAGCCCTAGAACAATCTCATTATCACTCAAATTACTCAGACTCCTTCCTTAAAAAGTTAGTTCAGGCACAAAGATCTGCCCTACGTTTTCCACAGTGTAACAGATCAAACTTCCTTTTCCTCCTTTAGCACACCTTTAACTCCCTTGTCATCCAAAGGTCTGATCTCTTCGTTAGCCAGTTTCCTGTTTCCAATTTACTTTTTTTTAAATGGCCTTAATGCTTTTAAGGATGTGCTTCTCAGATTTGTTTTGGCATCTCTTTTTGTCTGCCTGCATTTATTTTGCCACAGATTGTGTTCTTTTTTTGAACAAGACTTTTATTTTTTGAAGAAAGCCGCCTTATCTCCAACAGCCTCCTTGACTCTGTTGGCTAACTACACTGGCTTTAGCTAAAGCCAGCAAAATAATCTGTCCCAGCACAATTGACTGGCAGAATGCAATACAGTGGCACATCAGTGATATGCACATTGAACATTCCTTCATGTTTCCTTGCCAGAGCCATCTACCTGAAACCCTAGGCTGCCGGCCAAAGGCAAGCTGTGGTAGGGAAGAAGGCTGGCTAGTGCAGAGAATAGGCTGGCAAGACTGGCTCATGTTCACTGCTTAAAACATGTTGCTCTTTCATTTCTGAGGTGCCATAGCACTCTTTTTCAGCTACAGGTTGGCAATAAGGGGGGGGGGGAACCTTGATAAATCAATAGCAAAGTGACATTATTATGCTTTGTCAGCCAAAACAAAGGGCAGCTCATGGAAACTGAAGTACAGTACAGTACTTCCACTCAGTGAGCAGTGTTTGGATCTCACTTAATACTAAAGTTTTACAGAAATTGCAAGTGTGAAAGACACTTCTATAAGGTCAATTGCAATCTATAGGCTTTATTTTCACAAAAATGTATTTGGGACTGAGGTGGAATATATGTGTAAAAGAAGCAGAACAACTTTTACTGAGGCCTCCATGAAAGAACAAAGTGACTGAAACTATTTTGAAAACTAAGCACCAAAACGATTCTGCCTTCCTTTCTCTCTCTGCTGCCTGATAATGTTCTCTCTCTTGCCGGCTCATAAAATAAATCTGTCAAGATGCTATACAAGATTACTGATATATTTAAATGATGGCCCTGGCTTGTGATTACATTATCTCCTGGCTCTGTACGTGTGTGACAAGGCAGCAGCCCTACCCTGGGAGAGTCTTATTTCTGAGTGACTTTTATTGTCCATTATCTTACAGCATTTATGCCACAGCCATGATGTCTTGTAGGAATATTTCACAAAAGAAATATCTTTGTCGTTAGTATTCTCACTGCAATTTAGTCAGATCAACCTTTAAATCTCATCCATCATGCTGAAGAGCTTTGGCAAAGCAAACAACAGTAATATATGCCTTCTTGTAGAACGTAATTACCAGCTAGGTTAAACAGCAGTGCCTCCCCGCATCCCCTCCTGCAACACAAGCAAACAGAAAACACACAAGCAGCCTCTGGCTTCTCGCGCTCTCACTTCTTCTGGGTGGAAGTACATACATAACCGGTTCACTGCAAGCAGACTGACACTGTCTGCCACATGACAAATATACTTGAACCTAACAATTAAGCTTCTGTCAGCACTTCCAAAAGCAAGGAGCATTTACAGTAAATCCCTCACAACTTTTAACTCCTTTGCTTGCCTTTCTCAGGAATCGGTTCAAGATGAGTCAAACTCACCATAAGCAGAGCAGTTTAAGACGAAAAGACACACAGATATATGGCAATATAGTAACACACACCTTTCAGGACCTAAGCACTGATAAGAGAGATGGCAATAGACAAAAGAGTCCTAGGGAGCGTAAGGGAATTGTACAAAAAATCAGTAAGACTTCTTTCAATTCCTATAGCTGACCTTCTCCTGACTTTCTACAGCATACATGTTCCTGCTACAGCTTGAGAGGGTATCCACAAAAGTAGGAGTTTGCATGGTTTGCAAGTGTTCTCAAATTGTGAGGACTGCCTTTAAAGGAACGTTGCCTTTCCCCTGCTTATGGCAACCACAGATTTTCCAGGCCTTTCTACGGAAACTTATGAATATGATGCATTCCCACACCCACAATGGCTTACCAATTATATTGCTTGGTGATGTGGGACAGGGCTGCTCTTTTCTGCCACTTTTAAAATTTTCCATCCTCAGGTTCTCTCTCTTAGACCTTAACAAATAATCTGCTCCTTTCTTATTCCCAATTATCTGCCTTGCATGAAAGGGGCAGGGATTCATTCTGGCGTGTTAATGACACTTGGGGAATCTTTACACAATTTACAAACAGAGAATATTTTTAAATGCTTACATTATTACCCAGAAATATGGCTAAAGCCTCAAAAATAAACGCTGAACATTTGTTTTTAAAACTTTCTTCTTCTTCAATGTGAAGAAATGCAGAAGGGCTGGCAAGGAAACACAGTAGTGCCTCAGTGCCTTTCAAAGGAGATGTCACTGTCTATATAGCATTTGAGATATACTGAAAACCAACAAAGCTTATAGTGGGACATCTGTCCAGCATAGGCAACGCTCTAAGATCCGAGCCAGAAGCTAAACACCCCTGGAAGCTTGTGCAGATTACTACAAGAGTGTTCTCAAGGGGAGCAGATGCAAGAACCAGTTTCCTGGCTACAGCCCTGGAATCCTGTAGAGGGATACTTGCCACAGGCACAGAACCTACATAGAGGACTGGAGAGAGACCACAAAATTTCCTAATCTGTAATAAAAGACTGCAAAAAGGACACAATTTTTAAAAATAGAGATTCAATATTAAACACTAGAAGGAGGACAGGGTTCTAAGGGAAAACCCCTGATGAAGTTGTTCTCAAGGGTCACTCTATCCTTAAATTACACAACCGAACAATCACTGCTACCCCATGCAGTTCATAGTAACTTAGCCCTGCATGTGCACCTGCTGATTTTGCCACAACAAATCTGTTTATCGTAAAGGTGCCACAAGGTGCTTTCCCAACAAAACAGTAACTTAAAGTTGAAAACCAAAGCTGCTCTGCTCATTTAACCATACACACAATTTCATGAATGGCAGAACAATTAATGCAGGGGGTCAGGGGAGAAAGTAATATAGTTAGGGCTTTGTTCAAGATATAAGTAAGCTTTACCAGAGCATCAACAGAGGCAAAGAGCTAAACCTCACCTTCTGTTCAAACACCAACTTTGGAATGTTAAGTTAAAAAACAAAAAACAAAGAGAAATCCCAAACATTTGTTAACTCAACAAATGTGAAGTTAGCCAGAGTTGGCTCATTCTAGACGTCAAAAAAACAAATGCTGCTAGCCTATATTTAAATATTTGTGGCAAGTTTCCCATCCTGTTTAAAGAAATTCTCCACCCAGCTCATGTTTACGTTTAGTCAGCAAGATTAATCTTTCAACAGAAATATAGTAAGATGTTTCTATGCTGCATTTATTCATTCACAAAAAGCTCCAATGAACACAACTTCTTTCTAGAGAGTAGTGTGTATCGTCATTTCCATTCACCAAGACATTGAAGCAGTGCATTTTTGGTAGAGGTTTTTTAACTACCAAAAATGAACTTCCTCCATGTATTCAACTTTCACCACTTTCCTGTAATAAAGATCAAGGACGACCAAATGTGAGCTATATTTACAGACCAATTTAATCTGGCCTCAAATGACCCTTCCACATTTTACTCGAATTTTAGTGCTTTTGCTTGTTTGTTTTAAAGCTGCCCATATCATTTACAAGAAAAAAGAAAGAAAAGTGTACTGGAGTGCAAGAAAGAAATCTTCACTTTAGTGTTCACTCTGATTTGGATTTTATATTTTGTGATTTGTAACAGCACGAAAGTTTCATCTCTCTGAAGACTTTATGCAGGTAACTTCAGATTACTGAACACCACACACATATGGAGAAGGGCAGCAGCTATTTGCCAGAAATAGTCAGACTTGCTTTTTATACTAAAATACACCTAACATTTTGCTCTCCACACCAAACTACAATGGTTAAAGTTAAAATGTTTATTATTGGTCCCAACAGTGTAAAATGGCAGAATCTAGATGTCCATCTTGCATTTCATTAAACAGAGAAGACCTTTTAAAAGTTATTTTAAAAAGCTGAATCTCAAAGTAAAGCTTCTTTTGGCATTCATGTCAGAGAAGGAATTGGACCTTAAACAACAACTAATTTGGTGCCTTTTGTTCTCTGTTCAGATGGTGGCAACAAAGGTTTTAGTGGGTACAGTACTTGTCTATGCGAGCTTATTACACCCATTTTATAATTTGATTGAATTGTACCTGGAAATGAATTAGCAAACTGTTGTGATTAAAGTCCCAAATATAATCGGCTCAGATACTAAAGGGGTGGTGCCAAGATCATGGGAAGCTCCTCCTAAGATGCAGAAGAAGGCCGTTTGTCCACACTGAGGCTGCAGAAGTCCCAAACTCAGGAGGTTCAGCTATCTTGCTTTCTGCAGCCTGGCCAAGACCTATCCAGAAGGTATTTGACCTGGTGGATGGGACCAACTCCTTCATTTTCATATTGGATTTATTTGCTGTACTTGACTGCTCTAGTGTTGTAAATTTTTGTTACTGTTTGACTACTGTGTTAATTTGTTGGATTTTATTTTTAAAAAACAGTTGGAAGCTGCCCTGAGCACTGTGCATACAGTGCAAGTTTAGATATAATTAACTGAATCCCAACAAGACAGAAGGACTGTTTTTGGCGGACGGGGGCGGGCAGGTGCGAGGGAATAACTGGTCCTGAATGGGGTAACTGTGCCCTGAAAGACCAGGTGCGCAGCCTGGGAGTCATTTTGGACTCAAAGCTGTCCATGGTGTCACACTTTAATTCTGTGTCTAGAGCAGCTGTCTACCAGCTCCATCTGAGACCATCCCTGCCTGCACACTGTCTCACCCGAGTGGTGCATGTTCTGGTAATTTCCCACTTGGACTACTACTGCAATGAGCTCTGTGTGGGGCTACCTTTGAGGGTGACTCAGAAACAACTAATCCAGAATGTGACTCCCAGACTGGTGACTGGGAGTGGCTGCCAAGACCATATAACACTGGTTTTGAAAAACTGACTCCCAGGATGTTTCCCAGAACAATTCAAATTGTTGGTGCTGACCTTTAAACAGCCTTGGCCCGGTATACCTAAAGGAGCATTTACACCCACATTGCTTAGCTTGGACACTGAGATCTAACTCCTGAGGGCTTTCTGGTAGTTCCCTCACTGCAAGAAGTGAAGTTATTGGGAACCTGGCAGAGGGCCTTCTCGCCAGTGGTGCCTGTCTGGTGGAACGCCCTCCCATCAGATGTCAAAGAAATTATATGACTTTCCATAGGAATCTGAAGGCAGTCCTGTATCAGGAAGTTTTTAAGTAATAAATTCTTACTACTACTACTACTACTACTACTACTGCTACTACTACATCTACATTCTGTGGGAATATTAAACTTGTGTCTCAATTAATATATTTTTTTATTCATGTTTATTTTCATTTCCGTGAACTGCCTTGAGTCTCTGCTCTGGGGGAAAGGCAGGATATAATAAACAAACAAACAAACACTGTAAAAATACCATATATTGTTCATGCAGCTGCAACACTTCCTGCCACTAACAATGACTTGTATGTACTTGAACCTATATGCTGAACAAAAAAATCTGCTGGCAGTGATGCTTAGCTATGTGCATAAACAAACTGGTATTTGGAGGGAAAGTATTATAAACCTGATGTAACAGGTCTTATCAATATAAAACAGGAGGGATGAAAAAGTTCAGAAGTAAATCCTAGCGGGGTGGGGCAGCAAACACATCACATTATGGGCAGTTTCTATTCCCAGGGCTGCAATAATGAAGCGGCTCAAATGGAGCCTAAAAATCTGAAAAGTTGTTTATGTACTTGTGCTGTAAAGCACACACCAGCGTTTCTTTGGTGGACAAAAAGCATGGTGTCTGCTTTAAGAGAGGAAGTAGCTCAAGGAAGAGTGTTTTCGCCTCACACAAATTTCAGTCTTTCTTGGAGTTGGCTCAGCAATTGGCTATCAGCTCTGTTGCCCTGGATTCTAGCTTTCTCAGCCTTGGGAAAAAAAATTTTTTGAGAGATGATACTATAAGAAAAGGAGATGAGGTATGTCTCAGACTGTGTGTACCATTACAATGAAAGCAAACACACCCAAGACCCACTGCAGTAGACATTAGAGACAGAGTCATCCATATTCCACCTGGCTACCTATGTGCTTTTTAGATTATTTTACAATGTGCTTGAAGACAGAAACACCTGTTATAGCCCTTAGGTTTGTATACTAATGAATGTGCACCTCAACACTGAATTAGATTCCCATCTTTGCTGGCTGCTGGTACCAGTAGTGTGAAAGATACTAAAGTACTGCATGCAGTTATTGCAGAATGTCTGAAGATAAAGGGCCTTCATTGCTCCATTTTTCTTATCCATTAAAGGGTCATGGAAAAGTAACACGTATACAAAAGGAAGCCCCTTCATTGAAACTTTCTTACACCACCAGCGATTCAAGGGGACAGCTATGTCTTTGAGAGAGTTATAAATACAGTTGCATTAGCCAACACGAAACTCTCTGCGGTGTGTTGTATACCCAAGAATATTACACAAGTTGCTGTCCTCCATGAGAAAGAATTAGTTTTCCACTGAAAAGAAAGGAAAGTAACTAGAACAGCAACTCCTTGGGGGACTTATTAGATCCTCAAAGAGCTGCTGTGATTGCTGCTTTTGCCAGGAGAAGTTTCATCTTACATGTATACAAGGGGAAGCCATAAGAGAGGAAAACCCTGAAGACTACACTTCAATGTTCCTAGATAACTGAAGAAATATCTTTCAGCAGCTGAGTGCTACACTAGGCTTTTTCTTAAAATTTTCCTAGCATAGCATGAATGTCCGAATTAGCATCCAGGTGAGATTTTCTGCAGACACTCATGATTTGGTCACTGAATCAAATTTTCCGCTTAGCTTTCCCTAGACCTACAGTATGAAATTTTAAGAGAAAAGCAAAATCTGGCCGCTGGTGGGAAGGAGGAAGATGGAAAGTCTTAAAAATACACTGTTAACATCTATCCCTAACTGAAAATGGTTGGAATCTCACTGCCTGTTTGACTAAAGAGAGCTTAAAAACTAATCGGAATATATCTTGTAATTTTTATAGTCTCTCCTTGTGTTTTTATTAGTTTTCAGTTTGAGATTGTATTCCCACAGAAGACTCCACTCCCACAAGATAAATTATTTTACTCACATTTCTACGTACGTTTATTACCTAAAGAGGCCACAGGAACAGTGAACATCCCTGAAGCAGCAGTGCTCCATAAGACAAAACTGAATACATTTTATTTTATCACAGTAGCTGAGTAATATACAACTCCTCTTGATTATTCATTTCTTCCATTCCATGCCCAGTACATGGCAACACTGACCATACTGATACACCAGTGTTTGTGGTCTGGGGAACATGTATTAGCTGATCCACAACCAGCCTTACACCTACAGTACATAAGAGCGAGCAACAGTACATAAGAGCATAAGAGGGGGCCTACTGGATCAGGCCAAAGGCTCACCTAGCCCAGCATTCTGTTCCCATAGTGGCCAGCCAGATTCCTAGGGGAAGCCTACTTGCAGGACACAAGGAGGGAGAACAGCACTCTCTCACCTGTGCCCCCCAGCAGTTGGCATTCAGAGGCAGACCAGTTCAGATACTAGAGGTAATACCCAGCCATGATGGCTAATAGCCATCAGTAGACAAATTCATGGCTAAATCCTTTTTAAAACCATTCAAGTTAGTGGCCATCACTACATTTTACTGCAGTAAATTCCAAAAGGTTAAGTATGCACTGCATGAAGTTGTATTTCCTTTTGTCCGTCCTAATCTTCCAATATTCAATTTACTTTATTTATTTATACACCACTTTTCGGGTGGACCTCACAAAGTGGTTCAATTTCACTGAATGACCTCAGATTCCAGTGTTATGAGAGAAGGAAACATGTCTCTATCCCCTTTCTTCACACCACACCCAGCATAATTTTTCTAAACTAAAAATCCCCAATTGTTGTAAACTTTACTCATGGGGAGTTGTTCCAGTTGCACAATCATTTTGTTTGCCCTTTTCTGAATCTTTTCCAGCTCTAAAAGATCCATTTTGAAATGTACTATAATATACACCATGGACAGGCAAACTAAGGCCCGGGGGCCAGATCTGGCCCAATCACCTTCTCAATCCGGCCCACAGACGGTCCGGGAATCAGTGTGTTTTTACATGAGTAGAATGTGTCCTTTTATTTAAAATGCATCTCTGGGATATTTGTGGGGCCTGCCTAGTGTTTTTACATGAGTAGAATGTGTGCTTTTATTTAAAATGCATCTCTGAGTTATTTGTGGGGCATAGGAATTTGTTCATTTCCCCCCCCCAAAAAAAAAATATAGCCCGGCCCCCCACAAGGTCTGAAGGACAGTGGACCAGCCCCCTGCTGAAATGCTGTTTTGATTCCCTTGGATTATTTAAAGTTTCTTTTGTGGCCTTTTGAAAAATGGAAGCAATTAACCATTCCAAAAAGAAAGCATGAAAAATAAAAGGAGCACCTCATATCATACCTTTGTATTTTGAGCAAATTAATCTGGAGTAACTACCATTTCCTCATTCTGTACTAACAAAAGCACTTATTACATGCCTACACATCTGATGGCCCACCAAGCTGAATGCAGCCCACCAGACATGAACTGTATAGGGACTTCATGGAGGCTATGAAGTGAGACATCAAATAAGAAGAATTAAACCTCAAGCCTCAATCACTAAGGGAGAAGAAAGTCTGAAGAATCAAATCAAGCAGGTAAAAAAATTACAATCTGCACTGTACTGTTGGATGGCAATGTTCTTATAGCTGACAAGATGTTATTAATTGGGGTAATTGACCTGTGAAAGCAGTAAGAAGCTCAAGCGAGTTAAAAAATTATCCTATAAATACCATAAAGATTAACAGATCTTTAATATTCACCCAAGAAGCACTTACACTAAGTACGATGATTATGGTAACAGAGTTTATTTACTAATGTAGGGCTGACTTTAACATATACAACTTGCCACAAAAAGCAGCTCTGGTTCTTAATCCTCTAAGAGCTAAAAGTCATCGCTTAGATTTTCCAAACTGATTAAACAGAGTCTGCAAAGGAAAGAAAAAGAATCCACTACTCATTTCTGATGTACGAAGAACTCTACATAAATGTTTTAGTATAGTAAGCTCTGCCTGGCCCAACTGGGAGCCTGAAACACACTCCATCACCAAGATCTTGCACACAGGGATACCTTCTTTTGCTCTGGCAACAAAGATTAAGCACAGGTTGTTGAGTGAGAAAATCAAAGACTAGGAGGCCAAGAGTTTTTCATGGATTCTCTGGGACTAACTAATTACCTTGTTTCTGTCAAGGAGCAGGTTTCCCACAAATCAGACTGAAAAGCAGTAACAGGGTTTTACTAATTGTGCCCTAAAGCTTAGAACTTCTAGAATGAGATACCATGGCTGGTCTTTTTTCTTTTTTAGTGACAATAATGTAAATAATATTCATACACAGCTAACAAAGTAGCTGGAGCTTTTCAGAGTTCCATAATCAAAAGCAACAGGCCCCTGTACCAGGGAGCTTCAAGCAGAATTTCAATACAGTGGTACCTCGGGTTAAGAACTTAATTCGTTCTGGAGGTCTGTTCTTAACCTGAAACTGTTCTTAACCTGAAGCACCACTTTAGCTAATGGGGCCTCCCGCTGCCACTGTACTGGGAAGGGAGCAGAGTGGGTGGAGAAGAACAAACAGCTAACAAGGATGTGAATATCATGGATTTATTGTGGAAGTGGGCTTTGAGGAGCACACTGCTAAAAATATCACTACCAACAACAAAAACATATGTTAAAATTTGGAAGCAGGAAATCAGCTGGTGAGGCAGTCAAGATTGTTGGATGGCAAAGGATTTAAACAGGAAGACTGAAGAGGACTTCTCTAAAGAGGAAGGCTAGAGGAATTCTTTGCTAGACAGCACTGTGGAATATGCTGGATACCAACAACTGTTTGAAAAGTTAACAGTCGGGTCCTGAGGAATCAGCATTGAGACCAATGCTAAGTAACTTGTTCACAATTAGAGCCAGTGGTGACAGGTGAGGTAGCCAACATTGCAAATCAAACCAAATTACTCAAGTACAGATAGGTAGCCGTGTTGGTCTGCCATAGTCAAAACAAAACAAATTCCTTCTAGTAGCACCTTAAAGACCAACTAAGTCAGTTCTTGGTATGAGCTTTCGTGTGCATGCACACGAAAGCTCATACCAAGAACTGACTTAGTTGGTCTTTAAGGTGCTACTGGAAGGAATTTGTTTTGTTTCAAATTACTCAGGAATAGTGAAAATTCAAGCAGACTGTTAAGCATCTCTCCAAATGGAGCAAATGTGCAGTAAAATGGCAGATGAGGTTCAGTTTAAGAAAAGATAATGTGATGCACATTAGAGCAAAAATATTCTACTTCACTCTTAAAAGTGATGAAGTCTGAATTGGCAGTGACTATCTAGGAGAGAGACTGTGTACAGCAGCACTGAAAAGGGCAAATTACATGATAATGTTTATTAGGAAAACGAGAATAAAACTGTCCGTATCGTAATGCCTTTAATGTATGGTGTGGTCATCCCAAAAATGAAAACATAGAGGGGTTTTAGCCCTTTCCACATGATGCAAGCCTAAATTATGGAGGTGTTTTAGTTCCAAAAAAGACAACTCACAGCGGCATGATAGTTGTAAAATTATGCATGGTATGGAGGAAGTGAAAGCAGAGAATTTTCTCTCCCCCTAATCTAGCTTTAAAATGAAAGGTCTCCCAATGAAATGAAAGGTCACCCAATGGGAGTAAATTCAAAACAGACAAAAGGAAATAGTTCTTCACACAGTGTAGTTAATATAATTCTTCCCATAAGATGGGTTGATGGGCTGCTTAGATGCATTTCAAAGAAAAATTGGACATATCCAAGGTGAACAAGTTTACAGACTATTGGTCATGACGTCTAAAAGGAATCTTCATGTATAGAGACAGTTTACAACTGAGCATTAGGGCTGTTGTAACTGGTGGACCTCCATTGTGGGGGGAAAGATGCTGGACTAGATGGATCTTATCTGGAAACAGTGGGATATATCAGGGCACTATTTTTGGACTGAAAATTCAAGTCTGCCCTTGTATAGATTAATTCATGTGTGTTGCAGCATCAGGGCAACGGTGATGAAAGACAAGAAGATGAAAGCACAGCTGCATCACATTACAAATCTATTAACTCCCGCCCCCTTCCCTTACACAGTGCTCTTTATACCTAGCTGCTCAGAAGTAAGTACTTCAGGTGAAAATTGTTTATGGATATCACAGGCCCGTTCCTTCAGCAGCTCATTCAACCAACTCACAGACATGCCTAGGAGTTGCCTCTAGATCTCTATGGAGGGGCAGCTTGAAGAACACTGACGATTTCTGAACAAGCAATCAAGTGAAAATATATTTTGCAGACCAAAAACATCCATCTTTTTTCAAATTATTCTGCAAGCCAGCTTGCCCCAGTTGGCTCTGACATTTTGCAAACCAAAAAGTGTAATAGTCCTTAGAATCTTGCAGTGAGCACACATATTCTATTCCATTATTCCAAAAAATCTTCCTTTTTAAAAAAGATTTCCTCTCCTCCCTGGCACACATTCAAATTCACAGCATGCTCAGAGTCACTCTCTAGTAGTAATATGGACAGCAGCTGGCTCATAGGAAAGGGGAAAATTTGGAACTTGAGCTGTCCTACACCCACTTGAGCCAGGAGCAGACTGCTGACTCAAGAGGCAGACACTGACAAGCAGATGCCCGGGTTCCAGTCCCCTGCACGTCACTTTACAAATACATACAAACACACAAGTCTGAAAAAGCAATCCCAGTTACTTGGCACCCATCCCCTCCCAAACAACTTAAGAGTACAGGTTCAGTTTCATGTCCATTCAAAAGGCTGAAGGACGTTTCTCATTTAATAATAAAGAGAATTCTCAAAGTTCACAGATGAAGCAACAAAAGTAATTAGAGAACAGTAAACATCACACCACTCTTCAAAATGGAAAGGCTGCGAGCCCTTTGAGAGGGTGTGGGCCGGCCAGCACCTGTTCCAAGAGCATTCTAGACTAGGGCAAGAGTTCACAGAGCCTATCAATTTATCCTTCATCTCAATCGCAATAAGAGGGCACTAAACCATGGCATTCTATTTATTTCAAATAAAGAGTTCAACAGGAGGAAGATACAAGACGTGTGCCCCCTCCCCAAGAGAGAAAGAAGCAGCCATCCTGCCCTTCCCAGCATTATTTTTAAATAACCAATAGGGAACTGCTTTCCACATTTCACAGTTCTGGTAAAGTGGCTAGTTTATGAACTCTTTTAACAGTTCACAGTTGCTCCATTAAAGAAAACCATTCAGTCATGAATTAATATGGCTCTAACAACTGGTCTAAAATTTAGGCACTGCGAGTCTCTATTGCCTTCAACTTCAAAATATACACATTTTTCTATGGGATTTCGTTCAGTGTCAAAACGCTGAACAGTGCAAAAGGCTACACTTTTATGACAAGAATATTACATTTGTTTCCTTTGAGTCTCTACAGCAGAGGTAATTATGAGTGAGGAAAGAACTTGCTATTATTAAAGAATTCTCTAGGCTCCCTGACTTTGTTGTGTAAAAGCAAGAATAGAATATCATCATGTTTATTTTGATAAAGTATAAAAAATTCTAAGAAGTTTATTGCTTTTAAAAATGTAGAGGGGAAAACATTAAATACACGCTCTTACAAGAGAGTCGCTGCAGGGACACTAGTTGAATTCCAGGGGAGAATTATTATTTCAAAGCAGCTCTGGGCAATGTGTCAAAATCAATATTAAGCAAAGTTATCTGCACTTCTAAATCTGCTCTTTAAAGAAGGATCTATAAAGCAATGTGCTCAGCCTCTTGAGTCAGAAGCATTTTACTCAAAAATATTAAGTTCTATGTCTCGCATTCTACTATGCACCTCTATGGTTTATCTAAAAATTTTATGAGGCAACACAGCCAGATGATCTCCTATAATAGGAGGCTGGGAAGCCTCAAACTGAGCAGTTTGGGGCAATTCTGCAAGAAGTGATCCAAGTATTGCAGACAGTATTTGCTAGCACAATTTCTGTGGCCGAAATCAGCACAACTGGCCACCAGGGGAGAGAGAAAAAGGCCTGCATCTTTGGAAAGATGCTTGTTCCTCACATGAAATCCATCTGAGGGAAACAACTAGGAAGACTCCTTCAGATTCCACATGCAAGTCGGCTCAAGTCATTTCAATAAGACATTTTAGCACACAAAACTTTGGAAACATTTTTGTTAGCGTATGTAAGAAAGCGTAACATTTAAAACGGATGTCACGGCTTTATTACTATTTGGAAGGTTGAGGAACAACAATAAATCATTGTCCATCGTATCAGGAAACTGGAGAGAGTATTTTTAATTACAAAAAAACAACAACACAAAACGTAATGTAAATCCCACAGTTCCCACGGCAAAGAACTGAAGCAAGAACACTCTTATGATGGGGTGCTTCTGGAACTTGCAAAGGAAGCTCAAATAGGCACAGTAAACATAACAGAAATAGTCCCACTTTTATTTATAAGTGCCCTTTACTGACTCAGATTGGCTATATTATCTCTACTTCACTAAATCAGTGGTTTTCAACCAGTGTGTCATGGCCCCCTGGGGTGCCTTGAAGGATGGTCAGGGGTGCGGTGGGCAACCCTGGCCTCCTTCCTTCCTTCCCTTCTCTGATGCCCTCTTGCCTCTCTGTCTCCCCAAGGCTTGCGCAGCTGTTTGTTGCAGCAGCCCTGGCTACAAGCTCCCCAGGCGAATGGTGCACCTTTGGGTGGCCAGGGGGTGCTTCCCCAGCCCCTGTGGGGCAGTGTAAGGAGCCATCTCTCTTGGGGGCAGGGGGGGGCAGCTCAGAGACCAGGGACAGCAGCTGCCCAGAGGACTCCCAGGGAGAGGGGAGAGGAGAGGAGGCTGAGGGAACACTCCACAAGGGAGGGTGTTCGAAAAAGGGTGAGGGGCTGCCAGCTGTTCAGGGAAGGGGGGACGTAACTGGGCTCCTGAGCCCCACAGGGGAGCCCCAGAAAGAATGGAGGTGGTCAAGGGAGCCATGGACTCAAAAAGGTTGGAAACCTCTGCACTAAATGATGATACTGATGTTTACACCATTTTTAAAATATTGGTACACACTTTTAAAGTGCTAAATATCACTGTGTGCTAACACCAAAAATTTGGTTGCCTCAGAGAACAACATTAACATCAACATTAACAATACTCAAAGGGATAGAGGCAATTTTGGAGGTTGCAGTCTTTGTAGAGTTAGAGGCTTGAAATGACGTGAGCTGTAAAAAACAATGATGTGTTATGATCTGCCTGAATACTGAACTAAGAAACCATACACCTTACAGGAAGACAATAATGGGCAATGTCTTTTGACTTTTGCTCTCTTGAATTTAAAAACAATGTATGTAAAAAGATACTTAGCCTTCTCATAAAGAGAACTACTGTACAAGGTTGATTTACTCGGCACACAAAGGAAAAATAAAGTCTTATGTTCAGCTATTAGGCCTGTAGGAGCAATCCATTAAAGCAGGCATTTGATCTTTGGAATATTCTGACTACCTTTCACTAACCGTTTTGTCAAAATGTTAAAAAGTCTACTTCATCTTATGAAGCCTGGAAATCTGGCAAAACCTTACAATAATGCTGCTTCAGGCAATCTTAAGCACTAGGATCTTATTTACACCATTTCAAGTGGGAAGACACTGTGAAATGGCTATCCAGAGCCCATTTTTACGGTAATCAACATTATTTAGCACTATCCCTAGCTTGTCACAGTAGGATCCTCAGCACTTGCTCTGGTAGCATCCAGGTGAGGCTTCTGAGGAATTATTTCCCTTCTATATTATAAGTAGCAAATTTAGTGACAGCAGCAACTGAAATATATTCATATGCAAATGTGGAGAACTATCTTTTTATTATTGTTGTTGTTGTTATATTATTATTATTATTATTATTATTATTATTATTATTATTATTATTCCCTACCTACCTGGCTGGGTTTCCCTAGCCACCCTGAGCATATATAAAAACACAGTAAAATTAGCAATTCCAACCCAATGATTCATGTACAGTTGGCTACAATCTGAGGTGCATTCAACTGATGAGCGATCGCCAACGCACAGGTCCTTCTTGGACCCAGAAGAGAGCAAGGCAGGCTGGGGTACCTTTATTCACCTTCTGCCATCGCACACAGAGGCTGGAAACACAACCCCTGTGTGAAATGGTCGTCGCAATTCCTTCTTGTTCAGAACCTTCTATATTAATGGCAAGCATTTCATGTAGAATACATCTCATAATAAATAAAGATTAAAAGCTAACTGAAGTAATATTACTAAATGAGCTAGTTAGCTAATTTATATATCATTTCATACATTCAGAGGCACGCCAAAGCTATTTACAATAAAACAAAAAAAGACAACAAAATACTAAAAGTGTTCATCCCAAAAAAGTCCCAACCCCCAGTACAAAATACCACCGCCCTTGGTTGAGCACTGCAGCCACCTGCAGTTGAAATGCCCAGGAAAATAAAAATGTTTATTCTGCTGCTGGGAAGAGGACAAAGTTAGAGCTTATGCCCCAGGCTGTGCTTCTTTAAAATGCTAACAGCTTGTTTGCTCAGTGTTAGCTACATGTTACAGTCCACAATTTTGCTTTTTATCCCAGGGATTCCCAAACTTGGATCTCCAGCTGTTTTTGGACTTCAGTTCCCATCAGCCCTGACTACTGGTCCTGCTAGCTAGGGACGATGGGAGTTGTAATCGAAAAACAGCTACCAACACACACCCAAGTTTGGGAATCCCTGCATTAGTCCAACTGTTAGCACCAAATAAATGATAAATGTTAGGAGGGAAAGTAACCAATTCTTTTTGTAAGCCTACATTTTTCTGAGGGAATATGTTGTTTTCATTGTACTTTCTCTCTTCCGCTTTGCAGTCTCCACAAATGCCATTCTATAGAAGCAACATAAATTACAGTTATTTACAGTTATTGTCCCAATTCCTATTTGGGCAATTAGCAATCAAGTGAAGTTCACTTCTCTCTAATTGTTGCTTTTTAATTTTCCTTCCAAAAGAGTTATGCTCTATATCAGAGCTTCCCAAACTTCTCTTGTTGGTGACAAACTTTTTAGACATGCATCAACATTTCACGACATAGTAATTCAGTTTTACTAGCAAACTAGAGATTAAACTAACTCCTTTTTCCAGCCCTGAAAGAAGTGTGGGGAACAGTCACGTGACACAACTATACACTGAAATGGACACGCTAACGTGTCGCGACACAGTTTGGAAAGCTCTGCTCTATATGATATTAAGTCCTACAAACTGCAACAAAGCACATCATTATTTCCTGTTTTAAGGTATTTGGGCTACAAGCCATAACCCTCTTATTCCTTGGGTAAAAGAGTTCAATGACTGCAGCTAAAGTATATAGGTTATTCTGAGAAAAGTGAAGCATTGTATGTGTCACATATTCTAAGGAATTCACTGTATAGATTCACAACAGTTTTGTCTTCTGGATAATAAAGTTTCAGGGCAGATCTGTGCCAACTAGCCTCCTTAAAACTTGAGGAAATAAACATGACCAGCAGTTTAAGGCTGTTCAGGCCTTTTAATGCTGCTGCTGCTGCTGCTGCTGCTGTTGTTGTTGCAACACAAACACTCACAACACTAAAAAAAAAATAAACCTAACAAGAGAATACAAATACAAGTATGAATATAGATACAAATACTAAACAAACATATAACCATATTTCACTTCTTGTTTTCTCCTAATTGACTTCCTTCGTCCTCAACGCAGGTCTACTTTCATACAGTGGTGCCTCGCAAGACGAAAAGAATCCGTTCCGAGAGTCTCTTCATCTAGCGGTTTTTTCGTCTTGCGAAGCAAGCCCATTGACGGCTTAGCGGATTAGCGCCATTAGTGGCTTTTCGCAGCTTATCGGCTTAGCGGATAAGCAGATAAGCGGCTTACAAAAGGGGGGGGGAGGGAAAAAAAACCGCAGGAACTCGCAAGACATTTTCGTCTTGCGAAGCAAGCCCATAGGAAACTCGTTTTGTGAAGCACCTCCAAAACGGAAAACTCTTTCGTCTAGCGAGTTTTCCATCTTGCGAGGCATTCGTCTTGCGGGGCACCACTGTATTTAATAAACTGTTTCCTTCTCATTCCGTTTTTCCTACTTTTCTTTCTATTTTAGACTTTTATATCTTAATTTGTTTTTGCAAAAGTTAATCAAAACAAGTCCATGTATTAATTTGAAGGCACTGCTTTTTATGATAATCTCTATATTTTCCCCATTCCTTTTGAAATTTTTGTTTAGACTGACCCCTAACTGCATCTGTCATTCTAGCCAGCTATAGGTTATCAAATAATTTTTCTTGTCATTCATTTCTGTTGGTCTGACTAGTTTTTCCAGTTTTTGGCAATTAGGATTCTCGCCACCAATATTGAATACAGGAATATTTTTGTGTTTTCCCTAGCAATATCTGAATCTAATATTCCCAATAGAAAAGCTTCTGGGTTTTTTTACAAAAGTTTGTTTAAGTATTTTCTTCAACTCTTCATATACCAAATCCCAGAAGCTCTTGATTTTATCACAGGTCCACCACATATGTAGGAGCGTCTCCGATGCTTGATTGCACCTCCAACACAATTTAGATTTTGTTTATACATTTTAAATATTTTGCTTGGTGTTAAATACCATCTATAAAACATCTTTAACAAATTTATTAAAGTAATTCAACATTAATACATACATAGTACAAATATATAAACATACATTTCATACAATCCTTAAAAATATTCATACATACCCACACTCAATCCCACCCAGCCTCACAAGCTGTAAATCTCCAATTCTCTTTCCATAATCTCCCCCATTATGATAACTGAATAGGTTTGCCTATGTCCATTGCCCATTTAATCATTACCTCTTTTGCTTGTTCATCCTTCACCTCCCACTCTAGTAAGTTTCATACATTTTAGAGATTACCTTTGTCTTATTTTGTAATAATTCTTTGTCCAATATTGAAATTTCTCTTGCAAAACCTTTTTTGTTATCTGTTCTGAACACTTCGTTTAATTGGTAGTACTGAATCCACCCTGTTAGGTGATGTTTTACTTCCTCATATTTTTCCAATTTCAATTTATTATCTTTTTCTTCTAGCAGATCCTTTTATGTGCCCAATTTGAGTCCGTATTTTTTCTTTTCACTGCTATCGCTTCCAAAGGCCAAAGCCACCAGAGCATTTTAGGTTCTAATAATTCTTTGTACTTTTCATAGACTCTATATATCAACTTTCTTACAATATGGTTAAGAAATCCTCTGTGGACTTTCACCTTTTCATGACCTAAGTAGGCATGCCACACATCACGGTTGTCAAACCCTTCTAAATCCAATAAATCTGCATTTTGCAGTATCATTCATTCTTTTAACCAATTTAGACAGACTGAATCATAATACAAATTTCAATCAGGTGGTGCCAATCCACCTCTATTTTTCTTATCTATTAGTAATTTATTTTTAATTCTTGGCTTTTTGTACTGCCAAATGAATCTTGATATATCTCTTTGCCATGATTTAAAGCATCTTACCCCTCCAATTATTGGTATCATTTGAAATAAAAACATCCTTTTGGGAAGCACATTCATTTTCACTACTGATATCCTACCACAGAATGATAATTTTAACCTGTTCCAAATCTCCAGATCTCTTTTAATTTCTTTCCATATTTTTATATAATTATCCTCAAATAGATTGCTATTTTTATTCGTCAGCCAGATTCCCAAGTATTTAGTCTTATTTACTATCGTTAGTCCTGAGCTCTTCTGTAATTCTTCTTTTTCTTGTATTCTTTGCTAGCATGTTAGTCTTATTTTTATTTAACTTAAATCCTGCCACTTTTCCAAATTCGAGGATCTTTTCTATTATTTTGTACGCTTTCCATGCCTTTATCGTGTGCGATATCTTCCCCACCTTTTATGTCTCGATCTTTCCTTACTGCAATCACTAGGAGTTCTAGTACCATAATGAACACTAAAGATGAGAGGGGGCAGCTTTGCCTGGTCCCCTTACTTATCTTAAATTCTTCTGTTATCTCATTATTTAATATCAATTTGGCTCTCTGATTTCTGTATATCGCCTCGATACCCCTGCTGAAATTTTCTCCGAGTCCTGTGGCTTCTATAGTTTTTTTTCATAAATCTCCAAGAGATGTTATCAAAGGCCTTCTCGGCATCTACCAGCATCAATATATCTTTTTGTTTGTTTGTTCTTACTTCCAAATATTCTAATATATCTATTATATTTCTCATATTATTGCACATGTGTCTGCCTAGTAGAAAGCCCACTTGATTCTTATATATAATTTCATTCAATACTCTTTTTAATCTGTTGGCTAGGATATCAGCAAATATTTTGTAATCGTTATTTAAGTAAATTTATATTTAATAGTGATAAAGGTAAAGGTAAAGGACCCTTGACAGTTAAATAAGTTGCAGACAACTCTGGGGTTGTGGCGCTCATCTCGCTTTGCAGGCTGAGGGAGCCAGCGTTTGTCTGCAGACAGTTTTTCCGGGTCATGTGGCCAGCATGACTAAGCCTCTTTGGGCAAAACCAGAGCAGCACACAGAAACACCATTTACCTTCCTGCCGGAGCAGTACCTATTTATCTACTTGCACATGCTTTTGAACTGCTAGGTTGGCAGGAGCTGGGACCGAGAAACAGGAGCTCACCCCGTTGCGGGGATTCGAACCGCCGACCTTCTGCTCAGCAAGCCCAAGAGGCTCAGTTTTTGATTGATATTGGGTGCGTTCCTTGTTGGGGATCAGAGTGATAAATGCTTCTTCCCGAGACTTTAGTATTCTTCCTTCTTTTAAAATTCCATTCATAACTGTTTTCATTGGTTCAGACAGTATCTCTTCTAGTTTCTTATAATATGCTTTTAAGGCAGTTTAAGGCCTTTTGAAGATGCTTCTGCCTACCTGGACAGTTCATCACTCTGCCCACTAGTACAAGGAGAACCAATGCCAGGAAGAATGAGGGCTGATCAGGTGCAGAGTTCCTTGCAGTCACATCATCTTTCTGTGTGTGGGCTGCAGCAGCCACACACAGCCCAGGATCCCCCTCATCTGCTTTGTGAGTAGGCAGGGAGATCCGGGGAGATATCATGCACCTTGGGTTCTTCTTAGTGTGCAAAGCGACAAAACACACACACACACACACACACACACACAAGTCTAGGCTATTCCCAAAGAGAATAGAATATTAAAGTGAGAGAACAGGCTGAATTCCCTGCAAAAAGAAGCTATATGAGAACAACTGTTCTATGTTATGCCTTTGGGCAGAGGAGGCAGCACCAGCACCAATTCTAACATTAAAATTTGCAATCTGATACTAAACCACACAAAGAACCCTATTTTTAGCAAAAATTTCAACCATGCACACAGTTCCAGAAAAAATTCTTACTGAATACATGAGCAAACTCAGATTATACCAAAACTGTATGAGGGAAATGTTTGTTTCAGGAACTTCTTACTTTAGCTATGTTGACCAAAGAATGAAAGACAACAATGGGACTTTCCATTTGATAAGCTCTTTCAAATTTATGGCCTCCTTAACCTGGGTTTCCATTCAGATAAACACCCTGATGTAGTCAGTGTTAGAAATTAGCCAGGTGCCAGGTCTCAAGTTTGCATTGCTGTGAAATACTTTTTAATAAAAACTTTTTTCCTATTAACAGTCTTAAATCATGAATACTTACACAACTAGATATTTATTTATAACACTCTTCATTGTTCACACAGCCCCATATGTTCACATATTTGAATGTATGTGACTATGTTGTACAGAATCAGATGGTTGATTTTGTGTTGTCTACTCTGAAATGAAGCAGCAATCCCAAGGTTTTTTCTGCACTCCTACCTAAGACCCTTTAAATTTAAGTTGCCAGGGAATGAACTGGGACCTTCTTTATGCACAGCCTGTGCTCTTCCCCTCAAGGCCACATGAGACTCTTCGAGGAGGAAGCGAAGGGATACTCTGTGCTCTTAATCTCAGGGTTTTGAGTTCGAGCCCCACGTTGAGCAAAAGATTCCTGAATTTGTAGGGGGTTGGACTAGATGTTCCCCGTGGTCCCTTCCAACTCTACAATTCTATGGCTCTATGAAAATTTTCTATCCATAGCAAGAGCAACTCCCAAAAATGAATGTGGATGATGGGTATGTGTGCACTGACAAACAAATTTCTGCCTTACAGACATAAATCAAGGCTCGGAAAAGACACTGGGCAGGATTCTTGGACACGATCCCCAAAGCCTGCCTCTAATTTATCCTTTGATAGCAGGAATGAAGAGAAACCTGTCAGATAATGAGATGACAGCAGAACTGTACAGGAGAGGCCCACACAGATTCTGCATTAGAAAACACACTGCAAACTGTTGGGATGTTTTTAAAAATCAAGTAAAGCAGACACATTAAAAAGTAATGGCACCAGGTCACCTCTCACCAGCATGGCATTCAGCTGCATGCCAGCAAGTTCGCCTACATCACAGAAGTGGCCATGGCAATTCCCTGGGGCCAGAGGCACCCCCTCAAGGATGGCACAAGCGACCCCACCAGACAGACGATCCCCAGTGCGCCCGCCCTGTGCCCACTCGTGCCCCTAACCCACAACACCTGGAGAGGATCCCTACGGCCACCCACCACGAGAAGAGCAGCAGTCGTGGGAGGAAGTTCAGCTGGGAAGGGCGGCAGGGGGTGGGCGGGGCGGGGGGCGCCGCCCGAGGTGAGAATGAGGGAGCTGATCCCGCGAATCCAACAGGTCGGTCAGTCGTCGTGGTTGAGGGAGACCCTCTAAGAGGCCAGCACACCTGATGCATTTAAAAAGGGAGCCATTCCCAAAAACAGAAGTAAGAATACCGGGGGGTGGGCAGGGAGTTATAAGGTGCTGGAGGTGCTTTTAATGCCGCGGGGGTGGGATGAGGGGGCGAAATGCCGCGGGGGAGGGGTGGCCTGTGGGGGTCGCGGGCGGGGGGAGGGGCGTGTCCCGAGTCCGAGGCGAGGCTGAGGGGAGCCGGGGGAGGGGTCTGCTCGGCGCTCTCTGCCTCCCCCCCCCCGCCCCCCCCCCGCCCGCCCAGGTGAAGAGGCCTCTCGGCAGGTCGCCGCCCCCGCCATCGCTTACCTGCTGGCGGCTGCTTCCGCCAGGGAGGCGCCTTCCCTGCCGGAGGGGCTCCGCGCCGCCACAGCAGCCCCCTCCCCTGCCCGCTCTGGCTCGGGGGCGGGGGGCGGGGGGAGCCGCGGAGCCTCGCGCTCTCTCGCCCCTCAGGCACTCAAGTCAAGTCAGTCCGTCAGAGGCGCCCGGGCGCAACTTCGACGCACTCGCCACCCGACAGACCGACCGACCGACCGCCGCGCGCGCGCGCACACACACGCACACACACGCGCGCCCCCGCCTGCCCGCCTCTTCTCTCTCTCTCTCTCTCTCTCTCTCTCTCTCTCTCTCTCTCAGCCCCGCGTCCGTCCCCAAGCTGCCACGCAGGCCTCCCTCCGTCCCTCGTCGGGAGCGAGCGCGTACGCGTCACCGCCGGCTTCCCGCCCGCCACTCCAGAGGGACATGGGGGCGTGGCTTCGCCGCGGGGCTCCTGCCCACCCCCACACTCGAGAGGCGGGGTGCGCGCGCAGGCGGGGCAGCGGCCGTTGGCGGGGGGGGGAGGGGCGGCGCCTCCTTGTCCCTCGTCGCGCGAGCGTGGAAGCGACCCTCGCGCGTGGCCCGCCCCCCCCCTCTCTCTCTCTCTCTCTCTCTTTTTCCCCGCTGACGTGCAATAGTGAGGCGTCCCTGGAAAAGATATATTCCCCACAACTAAAGACAAATCCTGAAGGCGGATTGTGTGGTAAAAATAAAATAAAAGCTGTTAAAAGTTGAGTCCAGTGAGTTGTCAAAAGCTCCTGACCCGTTTCCACGAAGGTGGGTCGGGCCACCTGGGAGGCGAGGGGAGCGGCCGGGGGAGCAGATCCCGGCCCCCAGGAGGCTCCCCTGGTGCTCCTCGGCGACCTCTCCCTCTCTCCTTCCCGCCCTTCCTCCTCCTCCTCCCTCAGAGCCATGCCTCCCTGAGAGCAAGGGGGCCAGGACTGCAGGGCACCCCGGGAGACAATCGCCCACCGGCCTCTTCTCCCCACGACCCACAGGTGATCCGTGCTATCCCTGCAGTATATTCTGCAACAGGAATACCGCTTTAAGATTCTTTTTTCCTACTTAGAATTCAAAAATAGTAGCAGTAATGATTACCAATACTAAATAATTTTAATTTTATTTGCAGGAAGCATACTTTATTTGAAGCATAAGATACTGGCAGCATTCACACACAAGGTGGTAAGCAATGGTTGGTGGTTTACTGTGAAGGGACAGACCCTGCCTGCGCCCGAGAGCGACATGCCACAATGCTTAGTTTAGTAACCCAAGAACAAGTTGATCCCTGATTCTGATGTAAGGCTAAGCCAAGGATCCTGGTTGGTTTCTCCCATCCACTACTGGGAAGGAGCAAAGGGAGAGCAATCACAGTGGTTTCACAGAAACTATTACCTGGTGGTTTACTGTGACATATGAACGAACACACAGCCATATTCAAGGGATCACACTAGCCAAAAACACATTCTTTTCACTAGTTGCCAAAAACCATTTCTTTTTCTGAATTAATGCCAGTTTACCTTTATCCAAGCAAGGTTCCCTAACAAATTATGTTTCTGAAATCTGGGTAAGTTTGCTTCCCTTTAGGAGCTGCAATATGATTTTGTGGATGAAACCAAAGTCAGAAGTGTTACCCAGTGAACTGATGTATCCATATCCATTCAGAATCCTTCAGATTTGGCCCAATTAAGTTTATAATCCAAAATACGTTCCAAGGAGGTGCTTGCAGCACCTTGGGTACTAATTCCAAATAGGATGGGAAACACTTCATCAACACAAAGCTGAATTATCAATTCTTAAAGTTTTTAATGTGTGATATCTTAGTGTATTTTTGGTCTTTGTGGAAGCTGCCCAGAGTGTCTGGGGAAACCCAGCCAGATGGGCGGGGTACAAATAATAAATTATTATTATTATTAGTCACTGATTATAATACATTCATATCTTGCCACATGCAAGAGATTGTAGAAAAAGGCCTAGGAATAACAGAGACAAGAGGGAGCTGGGCCTCATCCCCCTTTGCAAAGATGCTAGAGTTAAACAAAGTCATTCTTTTAGAAGTGAGGTCCTTTATGAATTAGTTTTACCTGTATTTAAAAATGCAGCCAGTGTGGGAGTTCTGTGGCTTCACTTATCCAGGAGTCCACCGAAGAGTAGAGAAGGAAATAAAAGCACAGATGGTGGCAATTACCTTATGAACAGTGGCCATTCAACAAAAATGGTAGTTGATAACACAGACCTCTACATTTTGCTTTGTTTTGGCTTCACTGTTTACATCTCCCCTCTGCAACTCAGGATAACAATACATCTGATGAAGTGGATTGCATACTCTGGGAAAAAGTAAGAGAGGCCATGATGGTCATTTCTTTAAAGTGAGTATGGCAAAGTCATCCGTTTTACACAAAAACGTTTAACACTATGTAGAAAAACATACTCCGCTTTGATTCCAGAAAGAGTTAAGGCTTGTACGTGCATAAATTTGTACCTGTTCTAACAACAGGCAGAGGGGAAAACACATTCCTCAAAAAGATTTGCAGTCAACATATTGGAGCAACATGCTAATCCATGAAATGTGTAGATTGGGAGAACTAAGAGCAATGAACATATGGACCTCTCAGTAGAGCTTAAACATTTTCAATGTTCCTAACAATAGCAAGATTTTTATGTTTGATAATCTTAAGAGATTTACTCTTTTTTGGCAGGCACCAAAGCTGAAAGTGCTATGCCAGTCTTTCCATTCTTACCCAATTGCTGCTGCGTGTTTGGGTGCTGATTGACTAACTGAGCCCTTAACAAAACAGAGGGTGGGCATATCCTGCTAGGAAATAGCAAAACCTTGCTTCCTCAAAACCAACATGCAAAATTTGTTTCAGGAACATTTCTGTGTCAGCTGTATCCTATGAAGGACTGCAAGTTCTGAATTTCTCCCCCCCCCCCTCTTTTATTTTTTATTTTTTTGCAGCTCCATCTTTCCATGCACATAGAGCAAACTCACAGCTGGCTTCCCCAGAATGTCTGCCACATGCAGGCTCTGTTCTCATATTTCTGTAAGATCCGAGTCCCAAAGGAAGCATTAATGCTAGAGGAATGCATGCTGGCATGTGACTCCTGTGAAAGGAAGTTGGGGAAAGAAAACTCAAATAAGCTGCTCAGGTCCACTGTGGGAACCACCCTCTGCCTAAAGATTTGTGGGTCAACCTTTTAAATATTTTTCAATAGATAACACTGTTACAAGGAGGAGGGGGAGGCATGAGCTTCAGAATTGCAGTCAAACTGGTATCCAGGAGGAAATAGCAGCCTAGACTGGTCATGTGGTGCAGGAAAGAAATCTGGACCAGCTGCCTGCAGACCTCATCAGGGGAGCATGTAACTGATGGCAAACCGAAAAGAGAAAAATATCCCCAGCACAGGATCTGAAATCAAAGGTTGCCATGCAGGAAGAGGAAAATGGGGAAGTGTATGGGGGGGGGGGGAATGATGGCAGTGGCGTGGTGTGGGTGGCCAGTGCCCCGGGCTGGGCAAAGGGGGTGGGGTGGGAGGGAGGTAAGCAGACGGAGTATGCATGCACATTCAACTGCCTAATGGCATTCGCGTCACCCAGGAGATCATAGCTGCAGAGATAAGAAAATAAGAGTCATTCCGTTGTCTGGAGATGTCACTTCCTGGTTCTCATGAAGAAACCATTTTCAACGGAACCCAGCAAAGGAAACATGTAGCTGTATTGAGACAGCACTGGGTGTTGAAGTTTTGTGCCACTAACAATTTTTGGCAACCAGGGCAACCGCCCGTGCCCCTCCCCCGGCACTACCCCACTAAATGATGGGGGTATCTGGAGTTCAGTTCATAAGAAGATTTTAGGTTACATACACACCATACATTTACAGCAGGGGTCAGCAAACATTTTCAGCAGGGGGCCAGTCCACTGTCCCTCAGGCCTTGTGGGGGGCCGGACTGTATTGGGGGGGGGTGATGCAAGAGCACCAAAAGCCCCGGTTGCTGCTTACCCAAGAGCGGCATGGCCTGGCGGCAGCAGAGGAACGATGAGCGGTGCATGAAAGGGCTCCGGAGGGAGGCTGCTTAAAATGGTAACCTCTCGAGCGCTGCTGCTGCTGGCACCAACAAAGCGCAGCCCCCTTCCTCATCTAGGCAGGGCAGGGAGAAGCCAGGAGGGGGGAGGGAGGAGGAGCCGCTGCAGTGGGAGGGAGGGGGGGGAAACGTGCACACGCTGGCGATCTACACGGCGATTCCCAGACCATCCGTGGGCCAGATCCAGAAGGCAATTGGACCCATAGCTGTCAAGTGTCCCTTATTTGGAGGGACAGTCCCTTATTCCAGTGCCATGTCCCACTGCTGTCCCTTATTGATGGATGTCCCTTAAATGATGTCCCTTAAATTTCAAAGGAAGCAGCTCCTCTCCCTCCCTCCCTGTCGGCCAGGGAGGAGGGAGGCTCCAACTGTGTTGCTTGGCTGTGTTGCTCACCCACTAAGAAGTCTAAGAACGATTGGGGGGTGGAGCTTGCATGCCTTGTGTGTGGCTAGTTAATGCAAGCTGAGGGGTTTTTTGAATGCTGGACGCCCATTTTGTTGCACGTGCTGCTGCAAACTTTGCAGTGCAAAGCCAGGCCGGGGAGCCATCTTAAGCTGAGGCTGCATAGGCCTTGTGGTGCATGTGATTCAGATTCTAGTCAGTTGAACCTCTGCTTACAAAGTTGGTTGGACAGTGTTCTCGAAGCTACCAGCATGAGTTTGACCAGACTGCAGGAGGACAGGAAGACTGGAGTGCCTGGAACAGGTGAGGCTGCAGGTCCCTTATTTTGGCTGCTGGTCCCTTATTTTCAAGGCTGCTGGTCCCTTATTTTCAAATCTGTAAGTTGACAGCTATGATTGGACCTGATCTGACCCATGGGCCTTAGTTTGCCGAACCATTATTTACAGCATACACCCCCCCCCCAATAATCCTAGGAATAGAGCTACAATTCTCCCCTTCACAGAGCTACAATTCTCAGCACCCTTAACAAACCCATGTTTCCCTTGGGGGAAGTCATGTGCTTTAAATGTTATGGTGTTCATACAGCCCTAGACAAAAAAAAAATCACAAGGACGCAGACTTGCAGGGAGAACATACGGGTTCTAGAGCAAGCAGGAGTCTTGTCTCTCTGTCACACCACCCTCTTGATTTAGTAATGCCTGGTGTTGCCAGTGCTTGGCATCTCCTGTTGCTCAAGAAACACTATTTGCCCCAATCATGTGCCCCTATTTGAAGTCTTCACTGGCATTTCTTACACAGGAGGCTGGATAACAAGTTTATTCCACATGTGCATACTGTATCATTTCATGGCTTACTTTGCCTCTTGCCATCAGGTTTGCTTACATCAGGGTGGCTAACCTGGGGCCATTCAGATGTTGTTGGATTAAACTCCCAAGAGCATGGACATTGGTCAGGGATGGTGGCAGTTCAGGCATGGACATTGGTCAGGGATGGTGGCAGTTCTACTCAAGAATATCTGGAAGGCCACAGGTTAGCCATCTTGGCTCAAGCACTGCAAGGTGGTGTGTTTCTTTACGCCCTGCTCTTCTCAAAACTTAGTGTGCAGGGTGATTCCCTATGGCCTTCCATCCAGGGTCTGGCCAGTCCCAGACCTGCTTAGCTTCACAAACAGAACTGCATCAAATGCCTTCAGACTAGTCACTTTTCAAGTGCCCCTTACAGCAGGTCAGTCGTTCCGCAAACAGAAATAAACTGGATAATCATCGCAGCTTATTAAGAGCCCACAAAGAGAGCAGAGTTAAAACAGGTAAAGTCCAGTCTTCTTTCAGAATTTAAATCGTGGCAGGTGAACATTTAAAGTGCTATTGTACCACAGTCATAGCTTTCCCAAAAGCATCTTAGGAACGGCAGTTTGTTGAGGGTGCTAGGAGGGTGCTCTGTTCCCTGCACAGAGCTACAATTCCATACCCTCCAGTATCCCAATTTTCCAGGGACAGTCCCAGAATTACAGAAGGTTAAGTGCTTCAGGTTAAGAATAGTTTCAGGTTAAGTATGGACCTCCGGAACGAATTAAGTACTTAACCCGAGGTACCACTGTATGGCAATCCTACCGAACAACTCTTAGCACCCTTACCAAACTACAGTCCCCAGGATTCTTTGGGGGAAGGTATGATACTGCTTTAAATGCAAACTGCAGATGGGGCCTACCTCTTTCAGGCATTCAGGTGCTTAGCAGTTTCTTATTGATTTTCTCACTCGCTCCCTTGCAAAGACCTTGCCCTTCATGCACCAAAGTTTAATCCCCCATTTCTCTTTCTTCCAATCCAGTTTCATTGCAGCCTCACATTCTCTCTACAGCTGGAACTCTTCCCCCACATTCTACAATGCTGAACTTTTCATTTCTGTTATTTTTGTGAGTTTTGGCAGCTGCAGATGTTCTTTTGTTTTATTCTGTCCCCTTTTCCCCACTTAAATTGAAGCCAGGTACACCAATTGCGACTTTTAACAGCACCACCCTCCCCTTATTCCCCCCCCCCCAACATTCTTCCTCCCATTCTGAGTGTTTTTCAGGCAAGTTTCTTTGGAATGTGCAGATTGGCTCCAGCTCCACGTATGCTGCTGACTGCTGTTGTTTGGAGCGAATTGGCGGCTGCTTCCAGCGTTCACAGCCAGATGTTACAAATGTGACCCAGCCAGAAGCTGCAATGTGCCCACACTCACTCTTGCTCCAAGCTGCAAAGCTTTGTGTGGGACTGCTCTCGCCTCCTCTGGAAATCTGAAGTCTGCTTTGCTCGCTAGTTTTCCCTCCTTTCTTTTTTAACTGGTAGTACAAGCTTTTTCACAACATCTGAAGTGCTCTCTGAAGAAAAGCAGGGCCTTCCTTCGTGACTGAGATTTTGCACTCCCAAAAACTCCTGGATCCAATGCCCAGAAAGCATCATTTTCAGTTCTTGGAATACTTGGTGCAGCTCAGGCAGGTTAACAGGTTTTCTCAGCTAAGTGTTGAGAATGGGGGTGGGAAGGTGGAATTGCAAGGTCAAAGTAGGAGCCTAAATCAACCACATTTGGGTTTTAAAGAACTGGCAAATGCCCCTATATTTGGCTTGGCCTATAACTAGACTAATGAGCTGAGGCTGTGCCTGAGTTTTCTGGGAATGCATCCATTGTAAGAGTGGACTTTACCCATGCTCCTTGCTGGCTCCTAGGAAACTCCTTGTGCTGTTGATGCACAGCTATGTCTCCCCATTCCATCTCAGCTGGGAGTGGCTGTCAAGGTGTTGGGCCAGTGAGTGTCTGGAAGCAGTGATGGGCTGGATGGAGGACAATAAACAGGCTAAGTCCTTAGAAGTTGGAGGTGCTCTTGGAGGGTGGTTTCTGGTCCAGAAATTAGATGCACAGCATTTTCTCGTAGCTTCAATAACTAGAGCAGGGTCAATACAAGAAAGCCTCATTTTTTTTATTATTATTATTCTTTCTTTATTGAAAAGAGGAAAATGGCAAACTAGAAAGCCACATTTCTTCTTATTAGGCAAGCTGCGAACTATGCAGCCTTACCTGGTGGTTCAGTTAGCCCAGGGAGCCAGATGGGGTTGTGTCAGAAATGTACAGTGTTCCAATCCATAATTAAAACAAATTTAAATACTTATTTGTTCTAGGGAGCTGTGGAGAGTGCACATAGGCCCCTGCAGCAGAGAAGGGGTTAAGTGGAAAATATTGAAGGTGCAAAGGTCACCCTGACCCCTGTCACTGGTGGTCCTTGTCAGTGGAACTAGAGATACTGGGAGCATCATTAGAGCTGCTATTTAAATTGCACATTCATAGGGCAGGGCAATGGGTGAAGTCAAGGAACACCATTGTTTGCAGTTCATTAGCAACAGAGAAACAGGCGAGGGGGGAGAGAGGGTGAAGGGGCATCAGAGCAGCTCCACCCTGCCTGGCATGTATGGACTGAGTAGCATAATGTTGAAGAAAAGACGACTGATTATGTAGTAGCCACAGCACTAAATAAAAGTCGCTTAAATTGGCATTTGTTGGAGGATAGCTCAGAATATAACGAGAAAGTTCCCAATGAGAGCAAGGCCACGTTCACAAAAGCTCTTTCCCACCCAAAATTGGCGTGAAGGGCATTTCATTTTTTATGGGAGATATTCAGAACTGGATGGTGATGTGTTTTGTTTTTGCAAAAGTGAGTATTCTCAGGAAGCCATAATTGCTGCATGAAATTCAAGTTGTCTGTGACTGTGTGTGTGTAATTCTGGCTGTCTAAATAGTGGGAAGACAAGTCTTGGCACCGTCCAATTCTAGAGGGATGGCTATGGTAGCAATCTTTTTTGATGAAAACAACACACAGTCCTGCTGTTGCACCTTGGAAACTACACCATGGACCAGAAAAGCCCATTTTTCTTGGTTGCGTCTTGCAGGGACACTTTTGGCTTTTTGCATTAGGAGCGCTGATTGGATTTTTCAGGGCTTGGCTTGGACTGTTGATACTTTGCAGACAGGCCTCTGTGAGGCGAGGCAGGGCATCTGTGCCAGAGGGCAAATTTTGAGGTGCAATTAAACGACAAGAGACTTTCAATTGTTGACTTAATAGATGATCTATCTCCCAACAGAGAACCTTGGGAAGATCAGCTGCAAGGAGGTTACTAGGTATGGGCCCATGACACAAATTAGCACAATATTTTTTGCAAATTTTGCATAAATGTTTCCAAATAAGCATGAATTTGCTCATTGTTGCAACTGCATATGCTGAATCCACTTTTTGGAGGGAGAAAACAAACTCGGCCTATCAAGACTTCCTCTGAGCTATAGAGTGCCAAAAAGTTTTTCTGAGTGCAGTACAGTATTTTGTTTGGGCTTCCTCCACCTGGAATATGTTAGGAAGAACTAATGTTCATATGAAAACTAAAATAAGGACTGTTGGGTAGATTAAATTGTTGGGTGTATGTGGTTTAATTATCACTGCTGCTGTCCACCGGGATGAAATGTAAGCAGAGGTGAAATATACTCGGAGTCGACTGTGTGGATTTCATGCTCTTTATTCAGCTCATAGTAGTGAGGAATGAAACTTTCCCCAAAATATCTGCTTTATATACATTGTTTACACAATGGGCCGCATGTGATTGGCTAATTCTGGGATTCTCCTGTAGGCCAATCAGGTTGCGGATTCACTTCCACCTGGAGCTGGATTGGGTGGCTCCTGCAGACCAATCGTACTGCCGCATTGTTCTAGGACCAATCAGACTGCTGCATTCTGGATCCTATTGTTCTAGGACCAATCAGACTGCTGCATTTTGGATCCTATTCAACTCAGTACATAACAAGAGGCATAACGTGGGTTGCCAACTCCAGGAGCCATGTGGAGGGGTGGGTGGGAGGGAGGGAAGGAAGGGGACGGAGTGCGCATGCACATTCAACTGCCTAACAGCATCTGTGTCACCCAAGAGATTGCCGCTGCAGAGATAAGAAGAGTCTTTCTTTTGTCTAGAGATGTTTACATGGAGAAGCCATTTTCAACAGAGCCCAGCAACAGAAGCATGCAGCTGTATTGAGGCAGAACCAGGTGTTGAATTTTTGCGCCCGTCACAATTTTGCTCCTGGGGCAGCTGCCCCAATAGCACCCCCCACTCTATGCCACATCTATTGCCTGTAAGCAAAGACAAAATAAGTGTATGGAAGGTAAGGTTGCCATATTTCAAACAGTAAGAATCCGAGCAGAAAAGTTGTTGAGCTTTTGAGGTATTTTTATGCAAAAACGGCACTGCCGACATAGGCTGCCATTCATCCGAATTTCCTGGACTTTTTTGCTGATTTCTGTCTGGACACTGCTGCCGACTGCAGTATTTCAGATATGTCCTGGAAATTCCAGACGTATGGCAACCCTAATGGAAGAGACATCTGGATTTTGGCACAAAAAGATCCAGGGTTTTGACCCCCTGGGTCACCCCATGATAAAATCCCTGGGTGCACCTGTGAAATAGATTGCTGAACACTGGCTCTTACGATGTCTACAGGTGGCAGTAGGGCCAGGTCTACCCTTAGGCAGAATGAAGCATCTGTTTCAGGCACCAGGGGCTGAGAGGCAGCCATAGTGCCACTGAGTTAACCTGCTCTGCACTTCCTAAGCTACCCAGCTGCCTCAGTATTACAGTGCAGTGCCAGATTTACGTATTAGCTAAACAAGCTATAGCTTAGGGCCCCACTCTCTTGGGGGCCCCCAAAAAATTAAAAGGGAAAAAAACTGGGTGTGCCTTTCCAAAATAAAAGATAAAAAACAAATAAAACCTACATACAGCAACAGTGTTTTGTGTTGTGTAGGCTCCTATGATGTAAGTAATGAGCCCCACCTGCTAGCCTGCTCCCTAAAATATCACTAGTTTGCTCATTTCTATATATAGGGTGCCTGCATTCTGCACATGCAAATGGCTTGAGATACTTATTAAATCCAAAAATTACCATATAGCATATAGTCAACACAAAACCAGCAACCATTTGTTGTTGACAAAGGACAGCTGGACATATAAAGGGCCCCATTACCTTCACGAGCTTAAAGGTAAAGGTACCCCTGCCCGTACGGGCCAGTCGTGTCCGACTCTAGGGTTGCGTGCTCATCTCGCTCTAGAGGCCGGGAGCCGGCGCCGTCCGCAGACACTTCCAGGTCACGTGGCCAGCGTGACAAAGCTGCACTGGTGAGCCAGCACCAGCACAGCACACGGAAACGCTGTTTACCTTCCCGCTATAAAGCGGTACCTATTTATATACTTGCGCATAAGAGTGTTTTCGAACTGCTAGGTGGGCAGGAGCTGGGACCAAACGATGGGAGCTCACCCCGCCGCGGAAATTCGAATCGCCCACCATACGATCAGCAAGTCCTAGGGCCTCCTCAAACCTAAATCTGGTCCTGCAGTGGAGGGTGTTGTCCCATCAATGGTGTCAAAATAAAATTCAACTGCCAGTCCAGCCAGACTGTATGTAGAATGATGTGTGAGGGTTTCCTTCGCTTCAGGTAGCAAAATGTCTTGAGCTAACCATGAGTGGTAAGGATCAACGCACTGTCCTGTCGCACCTAACTAGGTTCTTCAGCAAACGGTGCTGATGAGCACCCCAAGAAGAAGCTATGGGGCAAAGGCAGATCCCTTGTTGCTCCTCTTGAACTGAATGTGTCCCCTCCTGCCCCCTGGACTGCCTGCCAAGCTCTAGCTTTCTAAATTCTGGATACACTTAATTACGTAGGTTTTTTGACCAGCTGTTTTTCATGTATCATTGAGAATTTGTGATGGAAATATGAGCAATCCATGTTAAACACCCTAGGCTAATTGAGAAAAGTGTGCAGGGAAGGGGGTCTACGGGAAGCAGGATCCATATGCAAGTTAGCATACGAAAAATTGATGTAGATTTGTGTCCTTTTTGGCAATACATAAGAGGCCACCGGCACATCATACACGGGGAGCAGCCCTTGGCTATATGCACTACAGTATGGATCATCCACTTGATTTCTGCAATTTTGTTTTAGACTGTTTTAATGCTGCTTTTGTTTTAATGTTGTGTTTTAATTGTTGGATCCTGTCCTGGGGCCTTAGGGTGAAGAGGATGATGATAATGATAATGATAATGATAATAATAGATTCTTTACACTCACACATAGAACCATAGACCTGTATAATTTGAAGGGACCCCCAAAAGTCATCTAGACCATCCCCTGCAATTCAGGAATCACAGCTAAAGAACCCCTGACAGTTGACCACCCAAACTCTGTTTAAAAATCTCCAGTGAATCTTAAAAATCTCCAGTGAAGAAGAATTCACCACCTTCTGAGGGAGTACGCTCAATTGTTGAACAACTCTTACTGTCAGAGAGTTCTTCTTAATGTTTAGCCAGAATCTCCTTTCATGTCATTTGAATCAAATGGTTCGAGCCCTACCCTCTGGAGCAGGAGAAAACAAGCTTGCTCTATCCTCCATGTGACAGCTCTTTAGCTATTTGAAGATGGCTATCTTAACTCCTCTTTCCCAGGCTAAACATCCACAACTCCACCAACCAAGCCTTGATTTCCAGACCCCTGATCATCTTGCTTGCCCTCCTCTGCACACGTTCTAGATTATCAGTATCCTTCTTAAATTGTGGTGCCCAGAACTGGACACATGACTCCAGGTGTAGTCTCACCAAGGCAGAATAGAATGGTGCTATTATTTCCTTGATCTGGACACTAGCCTTCTGTTGATGCAGCCTAGAATAGCATTAGTTTTTTTTTTGCTGCTGCATCACACTGTTGACTCATGTTAAGCTTGCGATCCACCAAGACTGCTAGATCCTTTTCACATGTACTGCTAGTAAGCCAGGTGTCCCCCATCCTATATTTGTGCATCTGGTTCTTCCTGCCTAAGTGCAGAACCCCACACCTGTCCCTATTGAAATCATTTTGTTAGCTTGGGCCCAGTTCTCCAATCTGTTAATGTCATTTTGAATTCTGCTTCAAAGTTTGGTGTCATCTGCAGATTTGATGAGCATCTCCTCAATTCCCTCATCTGTCGTTTATAAAGACATTGAACAACAATGGACCCAGGACAGAACCCTGCAACACCCCACTTGTCATTTTTTTCCAGGATGAGGGAGAACCATCAAATAGCACTCTATGGGTTCAGTCAGTCAACCAGCTACAAATCCACCTAACAGTTACCTCATTCAACCCACATTTTACTAGCTTCCTTACAAGAATATCATAGGGGATTTTGTCAAAAGCCTTACTGAAGTTAAGATACAATATTTCCACAGCATTCTCCTGACCCACCAAGCTAGTAACTCCATCTAAAGAGAAATTAGATTCGTCTGGCATGATTTATTTTTGAGAAACTCATGCTGGGTCTTAGAAATCACAGCATCCTTTTCTAAGTGCTCACAGTTTGACCGCTGAATTATCTGTTCTAGGACCTTTCCTGGTATCAATGTCAAGCTCACTGGTCAGTGGTTACATGGTTCTGCTTTCCCTCTCTTTGAAGATGGGGACACCTCCAGTCTGTAGGGACCTCACCTGTTCTCCAAGAATACTCAAAGATCATAGACAGAGGCTCTGAGATCATATCTGCAAGCTCCTTTGGTACCCTTGGGTGCAGCTCATCAGGCCCTGGAGATCTGAATTCATTTAAAGTAGCCCGGTGTTCCCTTACCATCTCTTTTCCTGTCTTGGACTGCAGCTCCCTCCCTCCATCATTGATTCAGTTATCACCAGGTTGGGCATCGCTTTCCTTGTGGGTGAAGACAGAGGCAGAGTAGGTGTTGAGCAGTTCTGCCTTCTCTCTGTCGCCCGATAGCCTTTCCCCGTCTTCTCCATGCAGAAGACCCTTCACTTGCTTGTTCTTCCTCTTGCTTCGGACATAGCCCCCAACCCCCTTTTTATTATTCCTAACCTCTCTTGCAAGCCTCAGCTCATTCTGAGCTTTAGCCAGCCTGACTTTCCCCCTGCAACTGTTGGCTACTTGTGCATACTCCTCCTTAGTGATTTCTCCCTTTTGCCATTTCTTAACTCTCAGCTCATCTGTAAGCTCCTTATGCAGCCACAGTGGTTTCCTTAGATGCCTCCCACTTTTCTTTCTTGTTGGAATTGTCTGCAATTGGGTGTCTTCAATATTTCTCCTTTTGGAAACTCCCATCCATCTTAGACTCCCTTCTCTTTGAGTATTTCTGACCATGGGATCTCACCCAGGAGCTGCTTAAGCTTGTTAAAATTGGCCAGAGTTCATGTCTGGCTACCCTCAGCCTCCCCTTGCCTCTCTATCATGAAACCCAAGAGGACATGATCATTTCCTCCCAAGTTTCTGAGCACTTCCACTTCATCAATCATCTCCTCCCTGTTGGTAAGGACCAGGTCCAAGATAGACGATCCCCTTCTTGCTTCTTCCATCTTCTGGGAAATGAGACAGTCAACGAGGCAGTGGAGGAATTTGTTGGACCTTACATTCTTGGCAGAGTTTGAATTCCAACAGATATTGGAGAAGTTGAAGTCTTCCATGACCACTATATCTCTCCTTTTTGAATGTTTGGTAATCTGCTCTAGGAAGGCATCATCCAAGTCTTCAGTCTGGCTTGGCGTCTATAGCAGACACCCACAGGAAGGTCACCGTTGTTTATCTCACCTACAGTTTTTACTCATATACTCTCATTCAGCTTTCCATGCTCCAGGTCATGGATTTATTCACAAGTGTACACATCGTTTACATACAATGCTACTGCTTCTCCCTTCCTGTTTGGTCTGTTCCTTTTGAACAGGTTATTCGCCTCAATTCCTATTTTCCAGTCATGAGTCCCGTTCCGTCATGTTTCAGTAATGCCTGCCAGATCACATTTGCCATTTTGTAATTCATCTTACTTGTTTCCCATACTCTGTGCATTTGTGTAGAGACAATTGAAACCATGAGTCCTTCCCTCCAGCTGCTCCCTTCTTGTACTTTCTTGCCCTTTAGTAGGTTTCTAGAGCACCACCTCTGTTTCATTTGCATCAATGAAGCTATTTTCCCCAGTACCAGGTGTTCTTCTGTCGCCTGTAATGTTGTCTCCCTCCCTCTCAAGATTTAGTTTCAAGCTCTCGTGATCACTTTGTGAGACTGTTAGCAAACACATTCTTGCCAACCACTATGAAGTGCAGTCCATCTCTCAGTAGAAGTCCTTCTTCAAGGAAGCGGAGACTGTGATCCAAGATGCCAAACACTTCCTGACGACACCACCTGCACACCCAGTGATTTACTTGAAGTATTTTCCTCTCTCTTTCTGGGCTACGACCTTCAACTGGAAGGAGTGATGAGAAGACCACCTGTGCCCCAAGGCTCTTCAGCTCCCTGCCCAGAGTCTCACAGTCCCATGCTATAATAATAATAATTTAATAGTAATAATAATTTATTATTTGTACCCCGCCCATCTGGCTGGGTTTCCCCAGCCACTCTGGGCGGCTTCCAACAGAGATGAAAAATACACTAAAATGTCACATATTAAAAACTTCCCTGAACAGGGCTGCTATATGTTGAAGGCTGTGTGTGGCAGTATTATTTGTACCCACATGAATCAGAATGACTCTGTCCTCATCGCAACTGCGTTAATTTTTGCACAAATTGAGCAGTGACCTATGTTTACGAAGAGGGTTCCTGGCGGAGCTGCAATGCGGACTTGGCTGTTTTTGCTGAATCAGCGGCAGCAAAATGAACAGGTAATTACGCCCTGCCATGTGTGTCTAATTCTGACACAGGCAGCAGCTGAGCAGCAGGCTGTGTGACGCTACCAGTGGACGATGGGGAAGGAGCAAGGAATAAATTGGTCCCCATGGCCAGAGGGAGGGGAAGGGGACTTTGTCAGATCCCTCTGTCTTCCTTTGGCACTGAGAATCTGCCTTTGCTGCGATGGCATTATTTAATACCGCTAAGATGTCAACAGGAAATCCTTTCAAGCATAGTTTGATACATCATGACAGAAAATCATTCAAGGCAGGGGACAAGATACCCAGCCGCGATGGAGGGTCTGGGTTGGGGGTGCATTTCCTTCAAGTCACCATGTAAAAATCATGATGCAGCAGCAAAAACAGAAGCCCCCTTCCCAGAGGAAATAGAAGCTCTTTAAGGCGTGCAATTTCCCCCTCCAGTTGGTACAGCATGAGATCCTTAATCTTAGGATTGTGGGTTTGAGCCCCACACTGGGCAAAAGATTCCAGCATTGCAGGGGTCTGCCCTAGATGACCTCTGTGGTCCCTTCTAATGCTGCAGTTCTATGAGTCTATGTTCCCAATCCTACAACCCCCTCCATATCATGAACTGAGACACAACTCTTCAGAAGTTGGATCCGGGCTCTTCTACCAGCAAAAAACCAGGAATTAAAATCCTCTGGGAGATGGTGGGCTCCTTCATTGGAGGTTTTTCATTGGAGGTTCAGTGCCCAACTGTCAGGGATTCTTTAGCTGTGGTTCCTGCATTGCAGTTGGACTAGATGGCCCTCGGGGTCCCTTCAAACTCCATGATTCTAGAACACAATTAAAACGCAGTTTGCCCGGACAGCAACCTGGTGGGAAGCATCACCCTCACCTTAGTTTTCAAAGGCCTGTCTGAAGAGGAAGGTCTTAGTCTGTGGGCAGAAGGATAACACAGAGCCAACCGATCTATCCTACATGGTCTCCTTTTAGCCCATATCTGTACCCAGTGCTTTTTTAAAAGGAAAAAAAAAAAGGTGCAGGGACTCACCATGAAGTTGTCACAGTAAGTGCCACACTTTTAACATTGGGGGGGGGGGTGTGTGTGCTGGTACTGCATACACTTGAGTAGTCCCAGAGAAAAGCACTGCCTGTACCTTTTGGCACCAGTGTTCTTGGGAACTCTTGACTCCAGTCCCTCCTCTGACAGCTCTAAAGGTTAACCCCCAGCGGCCCCCTCAAGGGGGTCATTGGCCTGTGGGGTGCAGGATTAATCCTCCAGGGACTCCATTTCTGGCACCAGGTCAGGGTTAGGCCGAGGAGCAAAGTGGATCCAGCTGCCACTGGCAGACTCAGCACAACACCACGGCAAGGAGATCTTGCTTAAGGTTGCCAGACTTTTTTCAAAGAATCCAGGGACACTTGTGCCATTGAACCAATCACACAACATTCATTCCCTACTAATAAATCTATAACACTTAAATGAAATCACATTAAATGTAATCCGGGGATATTCCGGGAACAGATTTTGTCCTGGGACAGATTTGTAAATCCGGGGACTGTCCCCGGGAAACGGGGACGTCTGGGAACCATAATATTGCTGCTGACCTGTAGTAAGAGCTCCTAAAAATCCTATGCCACTCTACTAAAAGACAAGCACTACAGCAAATACCTGGGGAAACAGGAATGTCCTTGTTTGGTGCCTAAAATTTAATGTGAAGGCACCAGGCACAGCTCTCTGGGGATAGCTTTTTTAATTATTTCATAAAATGTATATGCCACTTGAATGTAAAACAACCACAAAGACTTCCGGTTTCTGTGAATGGCGAAAAGGAGTGCTAGTCTGATCATCTGACGGACTCAAGCCCCGAGGAGATACAGGGGGAAGCGCCAAGGTGAGACGCACCCCCTAAAAAGCCTTGAGAGGGTTCTCAAGGGTTCTCAAGGGGTCGAGCAGTCTGCAAAAGGGCTCTCCTGCGACCCTCAAATCCCTGTTCCAAGAGGAATGGGGAGTGGGGGGGGGTAGTGATTGAGCCTCCGGACATGGCAACAGTATTGGGCATTTTCACTCTGTTCAGACCATTTTTAATTGTTTAATAGTAACTTATTGAACATGGCAATTAAAAAGCAGCCAACACCAAGTTCGGATAGAAGGACCTCTGTACAGGACACGGAGGATAAGCCTTATGGTGAATGGGTGGAATTCTTTTATAAATTGAGAAAAGAGTTAATTAAGAAGATAAAGGAAAATTTGGATAAGACAGCAAATAAACTTATAGCCCCAATGGACAAAAATACTGAAATGGTGACAGAACTGATTTTTAAGATAGAACTAGTGACAAAGAAAACAGAAGCGGTGGAGGTCTTGATGCAAGGGCTGGAGGAAAATTTTAGAAAAATGGAAATGGTGATTGAAATGAAGAAATACCAGGAGACACTCAGGGCAGATATGGATGGCATGGGGGGGGGGACAGGGAATATTTGGGAATGCCTTGGTGGCAGAAATGAGGCAGAAATTACAGCCTCTGAGACCAAGAGGAGACTGTGAGGAAGGGCAGCAGGGTTTTAAATCAGATGTAACTGATAGTTGCCTTCCAGCGAAATTTAAATATGCCAAAGTTAGGAAAAAGAATGGGAAACACTTATTGTATATGTGCAATAATAATGTAAATAAATCGATACATTGGCAGGCTCAGACTACACACTTGCAATCAGCAAAATTTGGATAGAAGAAGAAGAAGAAGAAGAAGAAGAAGAAGAAGAAGAAGAATTGATGAAGTATGTGTATAGAAATGCAGAAGAATTTGTTAAAATCAGAAGAAGAATTGATGAAGTGTGTGTATGGAAATGCAGAAGAATTTTTGTTAATATAAGGAACCAGAAGAGGGAATGGAGGGAAGTCATGAGGTCTAAAGAACCTCAAAACGAGGTTTTGCAATGTTTTTTTGTGAATGGGGACAGGGGGGATTTGTTTTTTGTAGTTAATTGTGGAAATTAATTGTGAAAAAAACAATAAAAAGTTATTTACAAAAAGAGAATGTACAACAACAACAACTCCCAAAGCAGTTTGCAAAAAGATAATATAAGAAAATAATGTGGGTGGTCTTGACTCCCCCTAAACTCCTAGGTGCCAGATCCTCCCCTAAGATTCCTGGGTCTAATGGGTGTTGGAATATTAAAATGGGCTGCCAGACACTGGATTTAGCAAAGTGTTAAAATACAGGCCAAACCAGTTTCCTGATCAGGAAATCACCTGGGAGAAGAGCCATTATGGAGAACAAAAGGAAGGTAATGGGTGATTAACAAAGCAAATACCCTGTGTCCGATGGCAGATGGCTGTGAGCCCTCCTTCAACAGAAAGATAGTTAGCAGAGACAAAGCAGAGTTGGGCCTTAGGATTGCAGTTGGGGATGATGTGGACTGGAGAAAAAATAGTTGCAGACTGGAGAGAAAAGAGACAGTCTGTTAAATGCAGTGAGCTGAGCAGAGTCACAGAGACCATGGCTGATTTCTGCTGGCATCCAAACTGTGGGCATGGGAGAAGCAAGAACCTCTTGGAGTGTAAAACTCTGAGCCCCTCCATCCCAGACTTGGGTTGTACATATGTATAAATAAACCATATATTATGAAGACACCACAGTTCCTACTGTGCCTCTTTCCAAAGGCAACACAAACCTTGGGTAAGGACCCAACCCCCTGGAATTTTGCATCGCTGGGAGATTGGGGTGGCACATAGCAATACTAAAACAGATTAAGATTCACACCAACTTTCTAAGGCTTGTTTAAACAAGAATGTTTTTGAAAGAGTACAGTGAAGGTGCCTACTTGATACCAATAGGCAGGGACTTCCAAAGTGTAGGTGCTGCCACACTCAGAGACCAAGTTCATACAAATGCACAGAACGGGTATTATGTGGCACCAGTAGTAGTGCCAATTCTGCTGATCAAAGTGGGCATTGTGTGGGCTAAGATGTTCTCGTAGGTAAGCTGGTCCCAATGTTGTTCAGAGCTTTATATCAAACAAACAAACAATATTTATTACGGCCATAGGCCCATACAGGTAAAAACAACACATAAATAACAGCTTGTGCACGTGGGGGGAAACAGAGCTTTATATCCTAAAGATAACACCTTAAACTTATCTGAAGAAGTGTTCCTGCACACCAAAGCTCATACCAATAACAAACTTAGTTGGTCTCTAAGGTGCTACTGGAAGGAATTTTTTTATTATTTTGTTTCGACTACGGCAGACCAACACGGCTACCTACCTGTAACCTTAAACTTAGCCTGGTAGCAAATGGGCAACCAGTGCAGGTCTCTGAGGAGGGGTCCTTCTGTGCAGCCACTCCTGTCAATAATCATGCTGCAGTATTCAGCAGCATGCTGCAGCTTCCAAATCAGGTTGAAGGGAAGCCCCACCTAGAGTGCATAGCAAGGCTTTCCTAGCCCAGGAATGGCTGTAACTAGTCAATAGCACTTCCTACCTCGACACATCCCCCTCTTCTCCCCCAGCTCCTGCCCATCTGCTTTCATGCTTTGCCTTGCCACCAGCATGCAGAAGCACACACCCCCTCCCTGTTTCCCCCTCCAGCCTCATCACTTGCCTCAGCCAAAACCTGTATCAAACAATGACGAAACCCTGAACCTGCTTGCCAGCCTCTGGACCGCAGGTGGCTGGAGGTTTGCGATCAGATAAGTTGCCGAAAGCGCCAGCCAATCCACTCCCATCTCAAAAGCTTAATGACTGCAGCCCACCCACCTTACCCATCCCTTCAAGGCATGAGCTTTGGAGGATCCAGCACAGGGGGCTCACTTAATTACCTCCAATTGTATATGACGTTGTCATGTTGATTTACTAAATATACGTGGGAAACCTCTTTATTTTGCCAGCCCATAGAGGATATAATCCAGAGCTCCCAGGAGCAGCTCTGACACCAATTCCCTCTGGTTATGTTACCTGTCTTTTCCACCTGCAATTGCACCGATGAAGCCCGGAAGGGATGTCAATAACTAATTTATTCATTTTACTTCTGATTTATTATAAAAAGGAGAAGATGTCAGGGCAACTTGTATCGAGTGACAGTGAAGCTCGCAGTGCCTTCAGAAAAGTCTGTGCCTTCAACAAGTAGGGATCAGCACATGCCCCAGCCCAACATCGCATTTCTTGATGCAATAATAATAGGGCACTTCAGAGGTCCGTGGTTGTGTGTTTGATGGCCAGGAACATTTTTGTTCCTTTCCAAGACACTACCCCCCAAGCTGGGACCATGCAAATTCTTTGCTTGCTTGTTTGTTTACATTTCTATCCTGACATTTCACCTGGCAGGACTTTTCACCTGACAGGGCTTTCCACACCGACTCACACAACCAAGGTCCTTGGCACATAGCTCCCCTGGATTGCCAAAGTGTCGCAAAGATGATGGGCAGTGTTTCCAGACAGGTGTGAGGAACATTTTTTGGTCTGAGGACCACATTCCCCATTCAAGAAGTTTCTAGGGGTGACAAGGCAGTTGTGGGTAGAGCCAGAGGCAAAAGGTGAGCGAAACAACAGGTGTGGCTCTTTTTGCATATTTTTTATTGCTCAATTTCCACATAACAAATTATCAAACCATATAATCGCCTACATAATTCCCCCCCCCATGGACCTCCCTCAGCTCCTCTCCCTGATTTCGCTGCACATATTTTCTCAGCATATTATAAAATTGTATATATCCTTACATATCTGTCCATCATGTTATCAATAATAAATTTGTGTATGTTTATTCAAAACCTGCCAAGGAGTCCAGATTATTTTGTTGTGTTTTTAAATAATTTGTGAAAACTTTCCATTCCTCCTTGAAATCACAGTTGTCTCGCAATTTGTATGTCAGTTTAGCCAGTTCTGCATAGTTCATCAATTTTTGTTGCCACTGTTCTTTCGTCGGGATTTCCTCATTCTTCCATCCTTCTGCCATCAAGACTCTTGCCACTGTTGTAGCATACATAAATAAGTTCTTTATTTTCCTTGGCAGGTCTTGTCCTACAATCCCTAACAAAAATGCTTCTGGTTTTTTTTTTACAAATGTCATTTTAAACATTTCCTTCAATTCATTATGTATCATTTCCCAAATGTTTAAAACTTCTTTACATTCCCACCACATATAATAAAAAGTCCCTTCTTTGTCTTTACATTTCCAACAAATGTTAGAGCTGGTTTTATACATTTTTAGGTGTGGCTCTTATCTTTGCACGGGCGGCTGCATTCCCTCTCTTCAGAGGCCAGCACTTCCATGAGGAGAGGCAAAGAAACCCCTGGCCCTGACCCCTAGCGCCACTGTCAGCCCCACCACAGCTTCACCTGTGCCAACACCCCCACAGTGTCCTCACCACCAAGCCTGTACCCTCTCTGCTGTGCCATGTGGGGGTCAGCAGCATCACAGGCACAACAGTGGGGACACGGGGGGAGAAGTAGGTCAGCAGGGCGTTTTGCCTACAGTGTCTAAACATCCCAGGGTTTCCCCTGCCCAAGCAAGGGATTTAGTATGTCCAGAGGAGGTCACTCACAAACAGTGAATGAAGTAATAAAAAATTAAACAACAAGGTTGGTGAGGGAAACTGGACCCTGAGCTTTGCTACTGTGTAGGTGTAACCTTCACAGAAACAGCAAACAGCTCTGAGGATGCTCACAACAGATATGGGTCTACCAAAAAAGTAGACTTGCCAACATGGCTGGATTGCCATCATGAGAAAAGAAGGAAGAGGGATACTGCACAGCCAGGGATAAGAGCCAGCAGCTTCATGAACATACACATTTACTATCACATTGCTTGTCTTCCTGGAGACAGTTGGCCATTACAACGCTTTTGGACTGAGATGGGCTGAGTGGTGCAGATAGCTGGCCAGGGAGGTTGACAGATACATCTCCCTGACCCTCTATAAATTCAAATGGATTATGGATCATTCCTATATATGCTATTGCCTTTTGTCTGCACCCATCCACTTCCCTGCCTCTCCACCCGAGAGGAACATGCTGAAAGAAGGATGTAGCTTACAGTATTATTGTTATTTTGCCAACTCGATATAATATGAAAATATGGAACTCACCCTTTTAGAACTCCCTACTGTTGGATCCCCAGAAGGCTACCACACTCCAGGACTTTTCGAAAGCCTGAAGACCAACCTGTTTCATAATCAATAGCTGTGAAGGCTGTGGTGGTTCCTTCCATTAAACATTCTGTTGAAATTGTGTTTTATATCATGGACTGTGGATGTGGTTTTTAATGTCTGCTGGATTGTTAATTTGATATTGTGGATACTGTTCTAAATCTTACTATGTGAACTGCCTTGGATGAGTTGTACTCAGGAAAAACAGCCTATGACGATTTTTAAACAAACAAACAAAACAGTATATTTCCTATCTAAGGGAGATATTATTTTCAAAACTTGTAGAATACTTTGTGCATGACTCTTCTCACAGGCAAACTCTGTGCCACAGCAACACATCTGGGACTGCCGATAAACTTTGAGTACAGAAGGAAATATTGGGCCCATTCACACCATCAGTTTAAAGTACTATGATGCCACTTTAAACATTCATGGCTTCCCTCAATGAATTCTGAGAGTAGTACAGTGGTACCTCGGGTTACATACGCTTCAGGTTACGACTCCGCTAACCCAGCAATAGTACCTCAGCTTAAGAACTTTGCTTCAGGATGAGAACAGAAATCGTGCAGCAGCAGCAGCAGCGGCACAGTGGCAGTGGGAGGCCCCATTAGCTAAAGTGGTGCTTCAGGATAAGAACGGTTTCAGGTTAAGAACAGACCTCTTAACCCGAGGTACCACTGTAGTTTGTTAAAGGTGCTGAAAGTGGTTTCACAATTAATTCCTCTTCACAGAGTGATGGCTGTATCTTTGTACTTTTGTTCTTCTAGTCTGTGATGCTTTTTGGTTTACATTTTTTATTCTTCTGTGTGTGTGTGTGTGTGTGTGTGTGTGTGTGTGTGTTATGCTTGCAGCTCTTTGTTGTTGTTAACAAATCAATAAAACGCTGTTTCGTGGGGGAAAGCCACCATTATTTGGCACTCATATAAGTGCCCGTTCTGCCTATTGAAACAGTTGAGTGGTCGCAAACTTATTAAAATCAAGCCTGTTTGAAAGTGCTGTGCCTTTCATCAAACCTCCATCAACCACCAAGGCTGTTTCTTGCTTTGTACTCACTGGCCTCTGATAAGTTGCGATGCACAGCATTGGTCAGACTGAGGGGTGGGGATACTTGTGGTTTTCCAGGTGTTGTTGGACTTCTGCCAGCCCCAAACAGCATGGCCCTTGTCAGGCATGATGGGAGTTGAAGTCTAGAAGTCTCTGGAGGGTCACAGGTTCCCCATCCCTGGTTAATTCTGAACAGAGTCACTTCACAGGGGCCTGCCCAGCAGTGTGGGGAAATCCTCAGCGTCCTGTCAGGGCACTTAAAATATTTTCCAGTTCATTGGCTGGCAGCTGAGCTGCCCCAGGAGATTACATGAGCAGCTCTCTGGGCACGGATCCATTGTTACACCACAGATGCTTTTGTGGTCACCGCTGGTGTGATACCCTCTGAGTTGCCTGGCAAGGAGAGTGACAATTTGGGCTGCTTGGAGCACTTCTGTAAAGACCTGGTGCCAATCGTGCTTTTAAGAAAGAAAGAAAGAAAGAAAGAAAGAAAGAAAGAAAGAAAGAAAGAAAGAAAGAATCAACAGATTTCTGAATGAGCAACTGCATTTGGAATACTGAGTACAGTGGTACCTCTGGTTGTGAACAGGATCCATTCCGGAGCGCCGTTCGCAACATGAGCAGAACACCACCTGTGTCTGCACGTGTGTGGGTCGCGATTCGCCGCTTCTGCACATGATGTCATTTTGAGCATCTGCGCATACGTGAGCGGCAAAACCCGGAAGTAACCCTTTCTGGTACTTCCGGGTCACCACGGGGCGCAACCTGAAAAGACGTAACCTGAACCGAGCGTAACAAGAGGTATGACTGTATAGTTCTGGTTGCCTTCCCTCAAAAAGTATATTGTAGAGTTGGAAATGGTCCAGAAAAGGGGCAATCAAAGTGATTAAGGAGATGGAGGGACTCCCCTGTGAAGACAGGTTGTAGAGTTTGGACTCTACTCACCTTGAGATGAGGTGACATGATGGAAATGTGTGAAATTATGCATGGCACATAGAGAGTGGACAGAGGAAAGTTTTCCTCCCTCTTCCTAACACTAGAACTCATAATAATTCCCGCACAGGACAGCTGCCTATTCCCTTACAACTCAATAATTCTATGATTCTATTGTTCCAGCAACACTAGATTCAGGATAGATAGAAAAGATGATTTCTTCATGCATCCCATAGTTGCACTATGAAACTTGCTACCACAGGAGGCAGTGATGGCTCCCAACTGGGATGGCATTAAAAGAGGACCAGGCAAATTCATGGTTGAGGAGAGGGCTACCAGTGGCTCTCCATCCACAGTCAGAGGCAGCAATGCTCCTGAATACAGTGGTACCTCGGGAGGCGAACGGGATCCGTTCCAGAGCCCCGTTCGCATCCTGAACAGAATGCAAGACGCAACAGCACGTCTGTGCATGCGCGGGCCGCGTTTTGCCGCTTCTGCACATGCACACGACGTCATTTTGACTGTCTGCGCATGCGCAAGCGGCGAAACCCGGACGCAACATGCTCCATTACTTCCGGGTCACTGTGGAGTGCAACCCGAAAAATATTATCCTGAAGCATATTTATCCCGAGGTATGACTGTACCAGTTTCTGGGAACTGCAGGAGGGGAGAGTGTTTGTCTTCCTCTAAAATCCTGCTTGCTGGTTTCCCACAACCATCTGGTTGGCCACTGTGAGAACAGGATGCTGGACTGGATGACCCCCTTTGGCCTGATCCAGCTGGGCTCCTCTTACATTCTGAACAGCTATCAGCCATGAAAACTAAAGGCTTATTCATTTAGTTCTGATGTTCCATGATTTCTTCGGTTCGTCCCATGATATCTAGGCATGCATCTGATGGGTTTTTCTATTGCCCCCCTGGAAATAGCTGCTGTTTACTAGTGAATCAGAACAAAGATCAATCCACAGAAAACCCAAGAGACGTTTGTTCAAATTCAGCAGTAAACAGTGAGTTTTCAAGGGGAAAGCGACAGAACACAAGAAAAACCTATCAGGCAGACGTGTGTCTAGAAATCAAGGGGCAAACAGGTGTGGATGAGCCCTAAATGAGACTTCAATGGCCAGAGGCAGTTTACCTGTCAATTCCGAGCGACTATGGGAAGAGGCATCCTTCTGAGAAATGATAAATGCACCAGAGCTCTGCTTATGTGCTCATCTGCCACTCTAGAGGGTGCTAAGTCCTGGTCCCAGCAGACCGGCTTCTCCCACCTCTGCATACAGTGGACCAACATGCAGCTTCCTGGGCAGAGACCACAAAGGCTCCCCAACACCCCCCCCTCTGGCAGGAGCCCCCTTTCTCCCCCTCCCCATGCATTAGGTGCACTCTCCCTTCCCACTCTCCACATGCTCCTTTCATCAGATGCCTTTGAGGTTCTTTAGAAAACAGTACTTAATTAGACCCAGTTACATCCACTGGTGCAGAGAGGCTTCTGTCTGATCTTAAAGGCTTCCCTGTCAAAGCAAAATAATAGTCCCAATTAAATGCATTTTGTTTATTCTGTGAAGTTCAAAAAACAGAGGGGCAGCATGCTCCCTCTTGCCCTGTTCTGGAACATGACGAAGTTTGCGCTGCGCTTGCAAAACAGCTGCAGAGAGGACCAGCAACAGCAGTGGGCAGGTCGACCCTGAGGCTCTGGCAGCCGATTCTGGGCCAAGGACCGGGGGCTGCCTGGGGGTGGGGCCTAGCCCAGAGCCTGAACAAGATGGCTCTGCCCCATTTCTCCTCCACTCCACTACCCTGAGCAGCTCACCACAAGGGCGCCCCAGCATTCAAGCCCCAGCAGATCCCATTGCACACCACCCAACTTTTCCAAAGCCAAAACTGGAGTGTGCGTCTTCCAGGATGCATTCCCGGGTGAGTCAGGTGACCCGTGCCACACTCTCAACCTGTGGCGGGGGAGGGGGGGAGATGGCCAAGTCACTCTGCACAGAGCTGACCCCATGCCACCACAGCCTTTTCCACGTCATTTTATTTATTTTATTTAATAAAATTTACACACCACTTGAGGGACGCGGGTGGAGCTGTGGGTTAAACCACAGAGCCTAGGACTTGCCGATCAGAAGGTCGGCAGTTCGAATCCCCATGATGGGGTGAGCTCCCGTTGCTCAGTCCCAGCTCCTGCCAACCTAGCAGTTCGAAGGCACGTCAAAGTGCAAGTAGATAAATAGGTACCGCTCTGGCGGGAAGGTAAACGGTGTTTCCGTGCGCTGTTCTGGTTCACCAGAAGTGGCTTAGTCATGCTGGCCACGTGACCCGGAAACTGTACGCCGGCTCCCTCAGCCAGTAAAGCGAGATGAGCGCCGCAACCCCAGAGTCGGCCATGACTGGACCTAATGGTCAGGGGTCCCTTTACCTTTACCTTTACACACCACTTGATTGTAAGGAAAACATCTAAACTGTTCACGAAGAGGTTTATCAGTAAAAAACAACTCTTTTAAAAGCATTCAGAAGATAAAATCAGACACACTAAAATACTGTTCTCTTACAGATGTTCAGCATGTCTTATGTGGCACCTTTAACAGCACTGATTCCACGGGGGGAAGTGGCTGAGTGCACAAAGATAAACAGGTCACAAGTTGTTAAGGGCTCCATAATGTAGTAATAGTGGCACCTTGAAAGTAGCCTGCTAGCCAACTGGCTCTCTAGCCTCCTTGCAAGGTGTTGGTCTGGCCTCCGTGCCCCGACCCTCCCTGCGGACTGCTGAGCCCCCATCACCAGAAGAAGGAGGCGGGCAAAATCCCCCTTTGAGGTTTTGGCACCCCTGAAGCCTCCCAGCGCACTTATCTCACCACAGGTAAAGCCATGACTCATTTTTCCTCTCGCCTGCTGAGGCTTGAGGTCGCTTCTTAGAAAAAAGGAGATGGGGAAGAATGCGCTAATCTGTCACCAAGAAGAACAAGATGTGTGATTCTCCATTTCTACTCCCTCTTGCTTTTGAAGAGGTGTTTCATAACTTTCACTTTTATTTTATTTTATTCCCTCTCTTTTCAAATCCTTTTTCTCCCTGCAGGTATTCAATAAGATGGACAATGAAATTAAACATGAAAAGTTTTAGTTCAGAAAAGAAAAGAAAAATCTAGATCCGTAGCTGGGAGATACCTTCATTAGCAGCGACAGCCAAAAAGTCACAAAACCGCATAACTTTTCACGGGGCAAGACATTACACAAAGTAGGAGGTGGGGTGAAGAAAATACCCCCAGAAGTATGAAGATAAGGCTGGGCAAAGTGTGTTTACTCCCAGTTCCAAGAAGGAGACCGCAGGTTGCCTTCTAGACCAGGAGTCAGCAAACTTTTTCAGCAGGGGGCCAGTCCACCATCCCTCAGACCTTGTGGGGGGCCGGACTATATTTTGAAAAAAAAGAAAAGAATGAATTCCTATGCCCTACAAATAACCCAGAGGTGCATTTTAAATAAAAGCACACATTCTACTCATGTAAAAACACGCTGATTCCCGGATCGTCCACAGGCTGGATTGAGAAGGCGATTGGGCCAGATCCAGCCCCCGGGCCTTAGTTTGCCTCCCCATGTTCTAGACCAGGAGTCAGCAACCTTTTTCAATCCACTGTCCCTCAGACCTTGTGGGGAGCCGGACTATATGGGGCAGGGGGAATGAACGAATTCCGATGCCCCACAAATAACCCAGAGCTGCATTTTAAATAAAAGGACACATTCTACTCATGTAAAAACACTCTGATTCCCGGACCATCCGCAGGCTGGATTGAGAAGGCGATTGGGCCGGATCCAGCCCCCGGGCCTTAGTTTGCCTACCCTTGTTCTAGACCATCACTGTGTTTGGAAAGAATGGGGAAGGATAATTGATTGGAAGCTCTTGTGCAACAAACCCACTTCCCCCAAAGACCAGATGTTTTGTGGCAAAGGAAAGAAACTGATGAGGAAGCTTGGATAACAATTCCTTTTGATGCAACATCACCTAATCTCCTTGAGAACAAATCAGGATGAATGCTCATTCAACAGATACACTGTAAGGATGTTGCTGCCATTTTACCATAAGATTGTAAGAGGAGCCTGGCTGTGTCAGGCCAAAGGGGCCCATCCAGCCCAGCCTCCTGTTCTCACAGTGGCCAACCAGATGCCCAGAGGGAAAGCTAAAAGCAGGACAGAAGCACTAGAGCACTTTCCCCTCATTCCTGCAAAGAAAGAGGCAGGGATGGCCACCAACCAAGTGGCAGCTTTGAAAGAGGATTAGACAAATTCATGGAGGAGGAGGAGGAGGAGGAGGAGGAGGAGGAGGAGGAGGAGGAAGAGGAAGAGAGGGCTATCGATGGCTGCTAGCCAAAATGACTATGCACCGTCTCCACAGCTGGAGGCAACAGTGCTTCTGAACACCAGTTGTGGAAACCCCGGGAGGGAAGAGGGCTGTCTCTGTGCTCATGTTCTGCTTACTGTTTTCCCACAGGTGTCTGGTTGGCCACCATGAAGAAGAAGAAGAAGAAGAAGAGTTTGGATTTGATATCCCGCTTTATCACTCCCCTTCAGGAGTCTCAAAGTAGCTAACATTCTCCTCTCCCTTCCTCCCCCACAACAAACACTCTGTGAGGTGAGTGGGGCTGAGAGACTTCAGAGAAGTGTGACTGGCCCAGGGTCACCCAGCAGCTGCATGTGGAGGAGCGGAGACGCGAACCCGGTTCACCAGATTGCGAGTCCACCGCTCTTCACTACTACACCACACTGGCCAACATGGTGCTGGAGCAGATGGACCCCCTTTGGCCTGACCCAGCAGGTGGTTCTTATGTTGACAGACCTCCAAGGTCATCCACAGGGCAGCCATCTTTTAAGGTGGAGGAGATGGGCGCTGACCACGATGTCCTTTCTGCACCAGAACCCAAAGGTCTCAACGCACTCAAATGCCTCTTCTCTCCTTTCCGTTCTTCAGTTCCCCTTTTAAAGTGTCAATAATGGGAGTGCTTACTGGGACCCCTGAACAATTCAACCCTTATATTTTATTTATAACCACTGGAGCTCAGAAAACAGTCAGAACAAGGACACAAAAAAATAAAATAAAACCATAACACTTTAAATAATTGAAGGCAAAGGTATTAAAAGTACACAGGCAGTTACAGTTGTTGCAGAAATTCATCCCCACAGACCTGACGGTGCACACAGTGGCTGCATTTTTAATTTTTAAAACATATTTCTTTCGGAATTATCCAGTAATACAAGAGAGCCGCATTTATGGGGTGATAAATTACTGCAATAAACTGCCTGATGTCCAAAGGCAGAGGGAACCGAAGGAGGAAGGCAAATGGGCTGGCCCTGGAGAGCCCCAGGAGACCCGTGAGCAGGGGAGGGAGAAGGGGGCTCCTAGCGAGCTCTTGGCCTTAATTACTGGGAGGGCTTCATCCTGCCTGTTCTTGGGGGCCCTTTTTTGCTTCAGCTTCAGATTTCTTTTTGTCTGTCAGCCCTGGGTGTTGTGCATATTGAGAGGAGCGCTGAAACTGGAATCCCACACAAGAAAAACTCGCTTTGCCACAGAAAAGGGAATGAGGAAGTGGGGGAAAAGAAGGCAATCCTAGCTTGCATCAACATAAGTCAAGTGTCCAAATCAATCATAGCACTACAGTGGTACCTCAGGTTAAGTACTTAATTCGTTCTGGAGGTCCGTTCTTCAACTGAAACTGTTCTTAACCTGAAGCACCACTTTAGCTAATGGGGCCTCCTGCTGCTGCTGCACTGCTGGAGCACGATTTCTGTTCTCATCCTGAAGCAAAGTTCTTAACCTGAGGTACTATTTCTGGGTCAGCAGAGTCTGTAACCTGAAGCGTATGTAACCTGAGGTACCACTGTACTCTATTCAGCCCTGGTCAGTTCTGGGCGCCAGTTCTGTGTCCAGTTCTGGGCACCACAATTTAAGAAGGATGTTGACAAGCTGGAAGGTGTGCAGAGGAGGGCAACCAAGATGATCAAGGGTCTGGAAACCAAGCCTTATGAGGAACAGTTAAAGGAGCTGTGTATGTTTTGCCTGGAAAAGAGGAGACTGAGAAGAGATATGATAGCCATCTTCAAATATCTTAAGGGCTGTCACATGGAAGAGGCAGCAAGCTTGTTTTCTCCTGCCATGGAGGGTAGGACTCAAACCAATGGCTTCAAATGACAAGAAGGGAGATTTTGACTAATCATCAGAAAGAAAGGAGATTCGGACGAAATATATGGAAAAAACTTTCTGACACTAAGAGCTGTTCAACAGTGGAACGGTCTCCTCGGGAGGTTGTGGGCTCTCCTTCCCTGGAGGTTTTTAGGCAGAGGTTCGGTGACCCTCTGTCATGGATGCTTGAGCTGAGATCCCTACATTGCAGGGGGCTGGACTAGATGGCCCTCAGGGTCCCTTCCAGCTCTATAATTCTCTTATTGCCCTTCCACGTTGTCAGGACTCAAACATTCCGAAGGAGCCTTTGACAACCTGCTGCCCTCCAGATGTTTTGGACAGCAACTCCCATCAGCTCCCGACCAGCATGGACTTACAATGGTGGGGTTGATGGGAGTTGAGTGGCACCAGGTGGGGGGAGGCTGTTCTAAAGGAACTCTTGTAAGCTCTGGCTGAAAAAAAGGCCCTGGGATCAAAGGAGGCAAAAGCCAGCCTCTTCCTCTCCTTTTCCCTTGATCCCCAGAGTGTCCCAGGTTCACTCCAAGGCATCGCCAGATAGGACTGGGAAGGACCTTGTTAAGTTGTGGGTGAGCATATCAGACGCCACAGCGATTCTTCAAACAGCTCTTGTTTATTCACAGGCCAGGACAGAACTGAACTGAAGGGTTCAGCCAGCCTGCTTATATAGAGCTCCAGTACAACGTAACTGTAACAACTTTCTAAAACTATCCAATCACTGAACGTCACTTTTGATCCCTTATTTGCATAACTATCTACAGTATCCCCCTGCTGGCCCAGGGTGAGAACTTCAGTACATAACAGACCTTCCATTTCAAACCCTGTGGTGCCACAACTGAGGTAGATGGACTCGGTCTGGCTCAGCATAAGTCAGCTTCCTATGTTCCTATGTTAAGACAGAAGACAGAAAGTAGGAAGTTATTCTGAGGTGTGTCTGCACAAGAACCAGTCTCAGTAACCACTTTACTGCTACAAAACCAGTACAGTCATACCTTGGGTTACAGATGCTTCGGGTTGTGTGATTTTGGGTTGCGCACCGCGCCGAACCCAGAAGTACCGGAATGGGTTACTTCCGGGTTTCGGCGCTTGCGCAGAAGCGACCCACGCATGCACAGACGCGGCCCTGCATGTTGCGAACACAGCAGGTTGTGAATATGCTTCCCGCACGGATCACGTTCACAACCCGAGCGTCCACTGTACAAGTAGGGATGGCATAAGAGGATTGGACGAATTCATGGAGGGGAGGGCTATTGATGGCTCTGCTCCCACAGTTGGGGGCAGTAATGCTTCTGAATTCCAGTTACTGGAAACCACAGGACAGGGAAAGAAGAAGAAGAAGAGGAGGAGGAGGAGGAGGAGGAGGAGGAGGAGGAGGAGGAGGAGGAGTTTGGATTTGATATCCTGCTTTATCACTACCCGAAAGAGTCTCAAAGCAGCTAACAATCTCCTTTCACAACAAACACTCTGTGAGGTGAGTGGGGCTGAGAGACTTCAAAGAAGTGTGACTGGCCCAAGGTCACCCAGCAGCTGCATGTGGAGGAGCGGAGACTCGAACCCGGCTCCCCAGAATACAAGACTACCGCTCTTCACCACTACACCACGCTGGCTCTCAAGTGTTTGACTTGTGCTCAAATCCTGTTTGCGGGTTTCCCAGAGGCATCTGCTTGGCTACTGTGAGACCAGTATGCTGGACTAGGTGGGTTCCTTCGACCTGATCCAGCAGACCTCCCAACGGTGAGCAACAAGGGAGCAAACAGAGCACAACGCAGCAGATTGGGGAATGGCCTGCCTCCATTTTAGTTCAGTGAGATGACTTGGAAAGACACTGTTTTGCACAAGTGTCGTCCTGCACCAGGCAGTAGTCAGGCAAGGGCAGACGGACTCAGCGCCATCCGCCTTCTCCATGATGGGAAAATCAGACCCCAGCTGCACATGCTGCAGAATTTCCTTTGGCCTCAGCCTGCACTTCACCTCGGGACTCTGGAAGAAGCTCAGCGTTTTTCAGACAGTGTCCTATTAAGTTACCCTAAAGTATTTTCAGAGAGGGTGTTCTCTTGCTTGCAATTCTGCTTGAGTTAACAAGAAATGACAGAGTTGGGGATATATATATATATATATATATATATATATATATATATATATATGAGCCCAAGAAATGACAGAGTTGGGGATATATATATATATATATATATGAGCCAGGCAAGCAGAAATCTAACCGGAAGGCAGACAAAGCAACAGGAACCAACTTGAAATTACGTGAATAAGTTTGTGCTTGTTCTGAGCTGCTCTCCCAGGGCGAACAGCGCCAGAGGTCGCTGTTTTGAAAAGGACCCAAATCACTCATCATGCTGAGTGACTCAAAATCCATTGTCATGGTTTTTATGCAAAGTCTTTTCATTTGGGGGGGGGGAATACCTGGGCTTGGAATTATCTGGGCCTCCAGAAAGAGGCTGTTCTCTTTTTTAAACAAAGTTTTGTTAAGACCTTTTATAATACATTACAATATAAAAAGCTACTGATCAAAAACAAAGCAATAAAGAGAAAAGAGGAATACAAAGTGAACCCTCCCATCTCTCACCTGGGAGCTTCCTTCCACCCTGGGAGACCTTCCCTCCCCCCCCCCGCAGGGTCCTGCCAACTATCCACCACCTTCATCTCCATGGTAAAGGTAAAGGTAAAGGGACCCCTGACCTTTAGGTCCAGTCGTGACCGACTCTGGGGTTGTGGCGCTCATCTCTCTCTCTTTAGGCCGAGGGAGCCGGCGTACAGCTTCTGGGTCATGTGGCCAGCATGACTAAGCCGCTTCTGGCGAAACCAGAGCAGCGCATGGAAAATCCGTTTACCTTCCCGCCGGAGAGGTGCCTATTTATCTACTTGCACTTTGACGTGCTTTCGAACTGCTAGGTGGGCAGGAGCTGGGACCGAGCAACGGGAGCTCACCCCGTCATTGCGGGGATTCGAACCGCTGACCTTCCAATCTGCAAGCCCTAGGCTCTGTGGCTTAACCCACAGCACCACCCGTGTCCCCACCTGCATGTCAACCCCATCTGTGCTCCTCAAAGGAAGGAGGCTGTTCTGGGCTTCTCACCTCATCATCACCCTCTGCTGTTCCTGAGCAGCATCAAAGCAGCAAGGGCAGTGAAAAGTCTGCTGATTCCTGTGACCCTGGCTAGCTGCCTGAAAAGTCACCGAGCACTTGGGCTTCCTTGGCAAAGCATGAGGCATAATAAGAGCATGAGAAGAGCCTGCTGGATCAGGCCAGTGGTGGCCCACCTGATCCCACATCCTGCTCTCAGCAAGCAGCAGACAGAACATGAGCACAAGAGCCACCCCCTCCCCTCCTATACTTTCTGGCAACGTACAGTGGTACCTTGGGTTACAGATGCTCCAGGTTACAGACGCTTCAGGTTACGGACTCCGCTAACCCAGAAACATTACCTCGGGTTAAGAACTTTGCTTCAGGATGAGAACAGAAATCACGCAGCAGCAGTGGAAGGCCCCATTAGCTAAAGTGGTACCTCAGGTTAAGAACAGTTTCAGGTTAAGAACGGACCTCCAGAACGAATTAAGTACTTAACCCGAGGTACCACTGTATTCAGAAGCAGCACTGCCTCCAACTGGGCAGGCACCAACTCTAGGGGGCCGAGGTGTCTTTGACCCCCTCAATATTAGTTTTAAGGGGGCTGGGCCCCTCAATATTGAGGGGGTGGAGGAGGCTATGGAGCTGAGCATGGCACAGCGGACTGTCTCGCCAGAGTGGTGCATGCTCTAGTTATCTCTCGCTTGGATTACTGCAACGCGCTCTATGTGGGGCTACCTTTGAAGGTGACCCAGAAACTGCAATTAATCCAGAATGCGGCAGCTAGACTGGTGACTGGGGGCGGCCGCCGAGACCACATAACACCGGTCTTGAAAGACCTACATTGGCTCCAAGTACGTTTCCGAGCACAATTCAAAGTGTTGGTGCTGATCTTGAAAGCCCTAAACGGCCTCGGTCCAGTATACCTGAAGGAGCATCTCCACCTCCATCGTTCTGCCTGGACACTGAGATCCAGGGCCGAGGACCTTCTGGCAGTTCCCTCACTGAGAGAAGCAAAGCTACAGGAAACCAGACAGAGGGCCTTCTCGGTGGTGGCCCGCCCTGTGGAACGCGCTCCCATCAGATGTCAAAGAGAACAAAGAGACATCTGAAGGCAGCCCTGTTTAGGGAAGCTTTTATATGTTTAGCAGGTTATTGTATTTTAGTGTTTTGTTCGAAGCCGCCCAGAGTGGCTGGGGAAACCCAGCCAGATGGGTGGGGTGTAAATAATAAATTTTATTATTATTATTATTATTATTATTATTATTATTATTATTACTATTATTACTATTATTACTATTATTATTATTACTATTACTATTATTATTATTATTATTATTATTATTCAGTGGCTGGCTCCTCCAGACATTGCAACATCACAGGCATGTGACATCACATGTGGCTATGATGTTAGCTGCCTCCTCCTCCTCCTCCATGAATCTGCTTGGTCCTCTTTTAAAGCCATCCCAGTTGGCGGCCATCTCTGCCTCCTGTGGGAGGGAGTTCCACAGTTTAGCCACGTGCTGTTTGAAGACGAAGGAACTTCCTTTTGTGTGTCCTGGATCGTCCATCATTCAGCTTCATCTACCAGTTCTGGTGTTGGCAGAGAGGGAAGAAAACTTTTCTCTCGCCACTTTCTCCACGCCGTGGGGTGCTCTGCAAGAAAAGAAAAGAAATAAACGCCCCCTCCAGCAACTGCGTAAGGCAAATCTGCAGCATCAGCCCCGGCAGGCAGAATCGCTAAGCGGTGCTGAATGTCTGTGGCATGAACAAAGCCATCGCATTAATGCGCTTCTCTGGATTCCTGTCATGGGAGCCAAGCCTATGCAGCCCAGTAATGATTGCGTCAGTAATCTTGGGACACGGAAGAGGGAGGAAATGGCAAACACCAGGGCCGCTAATGGGCGGTTGCCATGATCAGTCACAGATCGACTAACGGGCAGTTATGAGAGATTTTCATGTAGCTTCTCTCTCATTCTTGCAGTTCCAGAAGGGGGGTGGGGAGGCAGCTGGATGGACTTCTTAGAAGGACAAGGGTGCCCACTGGCAACCGCAGGGGGTACCTAGAGGCCCACTGGGCAGAGCTGTAACTATGGGGAGGGGGGCTAGCCGGGGGGGGGGTTTTGCCCTGGGGGAAGACATTCACGGAGGTGCCATTGAGGCTCCCGGCCCCTCTCTCTCTCTCTCTCTCTCTCTCTCTCTCTCTCTCTCTGTGTGTGTGTGTGTGTGTGTGCAATTGTGCATGGGAGGGGGTGCCAAACTGGGTCTTTGACCCCGGTGAAATAAAGCCTTGTTTTCCCTCTTTAATGGGAATAATGGGAGGTGGAAACGAATTGACTGGGAATCCGCACAGAAATATATATGCCTGCTCTGAATGAGCCACAAACAAAGCAAGGGATGGATTTCGAGAAGGAAGGGAATGGGTCACAGGTTTCGTGCACATTGATCACATGGATAGGGTGAAATGTGAAGTGTTAGGAGTACTTTGTGCCATAAATAAATACATTGAGAGGCTGGCCAACAGTTTCCCTGAAAGACTGGATATTTATACAGAAAGTGGGAGTGTGCTCTTAGGGCAAAAGAAACACATTGGATCAAAGTGAATGGGATACATTCAAGGAAAAACATTTTATATTTTACTGACTGTTGTAAAAGTCATATAAAGGTAAAGGTAAAGGGACCCGTGACCATTAGGTCCAGTCATGGCCGATTCTGGGGTTGGGGCGCTCATCTTGCTTTATTGGCTGAGGGAGCCGGCGTACAGCTTCCGGGTCATGTGGCCAGCATGACTAAGCCGCTTCTGGCAAACCAGAACAGCGCACGGAAACGCCGTTTACCTTCCCGCCGGAGCGGCACCTATTTATCTACTTGCACTTTGATGTGCTTTTGAATTGCTAGGTTGGCAGGAGCAGGGACCGAGCAACGGGAGCTCACCCCGTCGCAGGGATTCAAACCGCCGACCTTCTGATCGGCAAGTCCTAGGCTCTGTGGTTTAACCCACAGCACCACCCGCATCCCCAAAAGTCATATAGCACACCCAATTTAAATATAATTTAAATAAATGTATGCCACAAAACAGAAACTCAGACTGCACTGATCTACTGGGTGTACAAGGGATAAGGTGGCTCTCAAGCAACCTGGCTGCCCTAAGGAAAGTCCTGTGGTGCTCAGAGACAGCCCTGGTGGACTGGATTTGGCCTCTAGGCCTGAGGTTCCCCACTTTGCCTTAAAGACACCACACCCCTGCTTTTCAATTCATATTTGGCTTTGACACCTCTACAAATAAACACGTACATAATCAAATCTCCCCATTTGTTTTGAGCCCTCTAACTGAAATGTGTGGAGTTTAATTTGCTTTAAGGAAAGATACTTTGTTGTTATCTTCCCGCTCCCACACACACACATCCATGTGCACAAGTCTTTTTGATGAGCACCCACTGGCTTTTAAAGGGAAACTGATTAAATGAACATAATGCTGTGATCTTAAAGGAAGCCGCTGCACAACTTTTACAAGGTGCTGCTCACCCACAAGTAATTAAAACCTATCAAGGCCACCTGGGAATAAAAGTGAAATGAAGTTAGAGCCCCTGTTTAAGACAATTAGCGGGAGACAATGATCTCGCAAACAGGCTAAATGATTGAGGCTCCATGCAACTGGAGTGAGTGCTTCGGAGCCAGACAGTTAATAGCCCAGCGCGCCACCAGGGAATCAGCTGAAAAGCCATCAACGTGGGATAAAGCATCCCCTACCACTCTCTGGAAACCATTTGGATCCATTAAGGGGGGGGAACCATCTGAATTGGCTCCACCTCCCTGCAGAGGAAAAGGGTCACATAGAAGTGCAGTTGCACCAGGAAGTGATCTGACCATGGCACTTCTTTTGTTTCACTTTTACTTAGATCACCCACGTCCATAGAGGTGACCACCAGGTCTAAGGCATGCCCGTGACTATGAGTACGGCCAGATTTATTCAGGAACAGCCCCATGTAGGCCATGCTTTCCATGAAGTCCCAAGCAGCCCCTTGTAAGGTGGTGTCAGCATGGATGTTATAATAATAGTTGTTGTTGTTGTTGTTGTTGTTGTTGTTATTAATTTTTTACCCCACCCATCTGGCTGGGTTTCTTTCAACAGAACATTAAAAACAGAATAAAACTCCAAACATTAAAAACTTCCCTAAACAGGGCTGCCTTCAGATGTCTTTTAAAAGTCAGATAGTTGTTTATTTCGTTGACACCTGGTAGGAGGGCGTTCCACAGGGTGGGTGCCACCTCTGAGAAGGCCCTCTGCCTGGTTCCCTATAACTTCGCTTCTTGCAGTGAGGGAACTGCCAGAAGGCCCTTGGCACTGGATCTCAGTGTCTGGGCTGAACAATGGGAGTGGAGACACCCCTTCAGGTATACTGGGTCAAGGCCGTTTAAAATCACCCAGGACCACCAAATTAGGTGTCTCCAGGAAAACATCCGCCTTGAGCTGAAGCAGCTCAGGCAGGGAATGCTTGGTGCAGCGGGGAGGTCGGTACACCAAAAGGAATCCTGTACTGCCCCTATTGCCAACTTCCAGAACATGCACTCAGAAAACTGGGTCTTCCCAATAGGACGCCTGGTACAAACTAATGACTTCTTAAAAATCACTGCAACCCCCCTCCCCGCCCACATGACCTGGGTTGCTGTGCATAAGAGAACCTGGTGGACAAGCAGCGGCAAGGACAGGCCCATCTGCTTCATCCAACCAAGTCTCTGTCACGCATGCCAGGTCAAGTCCTGCATCCACAATCAGGTCGTGGATGGCAGTGGTCTTGTGAATCATTGACCTGGCATTGCACAGCACCACCTTCAGGTCATGTGGGTCTCCTTTGTTGTTTCCAGTATCATCCTGGTCAGGACCAGATCCGGAGGCAGGGATAGTCTTCAAACAATGACTAAACCTGCTTCCTCAGTGATGATATGGTGTGGTCCCAGCATAACCTCTCCTCCTACCCATAATCCATCAGAAGCAGAGGAGGAAAGGGAGGAGATCTTTGTTGGTGGTCTGCTAGGATGTCCCAGCAGAGGAGGGAGAGTCAAGCCAAGCAGCCACCAGGCCACCTCCAGAAGTCAAGGTTGCCCTGGAAATCAGGGAGGCACATGAGCCTGAGTCAGACAGTGAGCTGGCTGCTGTGGCGTAAGAAGGGGTGTGTGGTGGGTGCAGGCCGCCCCCGGTGTCATCACTGAGGGGGGTGACAAAATGGCAAGAATATGTGTTTTTAAAATAAAATCTTAAAAAATTGGGCTCATGACACTTAAAAAAACCAAAACTCCTGCACCCACTGCACCCCCCCTTCCTATGCCACTGGTAGCTTGGTGAGGTGGGGGGCACTGGGCACCACACTGCGGGGCCTGCAGCGTGCCTGAGTCATGTGTCTCTCCTGAGGGGGAGGCTGTGGAGAGGTTCCACACAGTGCGCCCTGCCTTGGCTCGCCCTGCCCCCGTTGGCAGCTTGCCCCTCCCCCGGCTGCAGGATGCCAGCGCCACACTGGGCACCCGAGCGGCTAGCTACACCACTGGCTGGCTGAGCCAACTTAGATCACCTCTCCATGCATCAGCACAAGCAGACTCAGCCCCCTCATGAAAGTTCCCACCCACTGGCCTCATTGCTTGGGACAAGAACAAGCTAAGGGGGGGGGGTGTCAGGTGTTAAGACAATGTCTTAGTTTGCACCTAGCCATGTATCTTGGGGCAGATCCACACCACACATTTAAAGGTAAAGGTAAAGGGACCCCTGACCATTAGGTCCAGTCATGGCCGACTCTGGGGTTGTGGCGCTCATCTCGCTTTACTGGCCGAGGGAGCCGGCATACAGCTTCCGGGTCATGTGGCCAGCATGACTAAGCCGCTTCTGGCAAACCAGAGCAGCGCACGGAAATGCCGTTTACCTTCCTGCCGGAGCATAAACTAATAATTCGTTACAAAGATTTTCTCTTTTTCATTCGACAATAATGTTGATCCTTATAATTTATCACTTTGTAATCTCTGTCAGAGTTTGTAATCTCTATTTGAGTTTGTAATCCTTGTCAGAATACATACTTTTGAATGGATTCGTTTTTGTTACAATTGACTATTGATTTGTGAGTAGGGACCACGCCCACTACTGAAACTTACATTGGCCTGAGTTCTTGGTGTGCTTTTTTCTTGGTATATTTAATAACAAGAACTCCAACTTATTTAACATCCTAACAAAGGTTAGCACCCTTAACAAACTACAGCTCCCATAATTCTTTGGGAGAAGCCACACCTGTTTAAAGGGGCATCATAGTGCTTTAAATACATGGTATGAGTGTGACCCTGGGTGCATAGGTACATATGTATGCGAATCTAGAAATAATTATGACAGTGCATCTCACCCCAGCGGGGAAAAGTCTAACAAGGTGCAGCCTGCCTGCTGGCTCCTCCTGTTTCCCAAGCCCCTTCCTGCTGTCTCTCTTTCCTTTAAACCACTGACTAGTTCCCAAACTTTTTCAGGCCCCCAACCCCTTGGTCTCATAAACTCATCTCCAGTGCCCCCTACCCTATCCTTTGTTGTTGTTGATGATGATGTCGTTTAGTCGTGTCTGACTCTTCGTGACCCCCTGGACCAGAGCACGCCAGGCACTCCTGTCTTCCACTGCCTCCCGCAGTTTGGTCAAACTCATGCTGGTAGCTTCAAGAACACTGTCCCACCACCTCGTCCTCAGTCGTCCCCTTCTCCTTGTGCCCTCAAACCTATCCTATAAAAAGCATTATTCAGAAGATCGGTTTGCACAACCCACTAAGAAAAATAACGCAATAAAATTCAAAACAGCAACAACAATTAATTGCACATCTATTCAAAATCCAATTACAGTGGTACCTCGGGTTACATACGCTTCAGGTTACATATGCTTCAGGTTACATACACTTCAGGTTACATACGCTTCAGGTTACATACGCTTCAGGTTACAGACTCCACTAACCCAGAAATAATACCTTGGGTTAAGAACTTTGCTTCAGGATGAGAACAGAAATCGTTCTCCGGCGGCAGCAGGAGGCCCCATTAGCTAAAGTGGTGCTTCAGGTTAAGAACAGTTTCAGGTTAAGAACGGACCTCCGGAACGAATTAACTACTTAACCCGAGGTACCACTTTAAAACTATTTGGTTTAATTAATTCAACAAAATTGATGAACGTGATACCATTGTTCAAAAGTCTGATAGTCATTTACGTGTCCAGGGTTCCCCAGCTGCACCCCTGGTAATCCCATCGCACCCCAGGGGGTGGTAAGACCCACTGTGAGAGCCCAAGCTCTAAACTGAACTTGTACCAGATCATGGCTAGGCAAACTAAGGCCCGGGGGCCGGATCTGGCCCTATCGCCTTCTAAATCTGGCCTGCGGGAGGTCCAGAAATCAGCGTGCTTTTACATGAGTAGAATGTGTCCTTTTCTTTAAAATGCATCTCTGGGTTATCTGTGGGACATAGGTATTAATTCTTCCCCCGCTTTTTCCAATATATATTCTGGGCCCCCACAAGGTCTGAGGGACAGTGGACCAGCCCCCTGCTGAAAAAGTTTGCTGACCCCTGAACCAGATGGTCCTTGAAAGAGAGGACTGTCTTCTGTAAAGCAGGGAGCATGGTCACCCTAAGCAGACCACGTGGAGAGCACCAGCTCAGCTCCAACATACGGAGGCACCAAGAGCCCAGTGACAGCTTTAAGGCTGGTTTATTCTGCGGGTGCCATTACAAGGGGGGAAGCACGTTTGACCCGCTGAAGCCACCGCGGAGCCACTGCAGCCACGCGGGTCCCCAGCCGTTCTTGCTGGCCCCATTACCAAGGCCGGGCTATTTGGAAGCCAGCACAACAAATTCCAGCTGTCTCCCGCCGAAGTGGCCTGCTCTCTGGGGACCCACAACCCTCCTGCATCAATATAATACTTGAATCACACTTGTATATCACATTAGCACTCCTGCCTCCTATTTTCATCTCGATCCCCCAACATTTACTCCTGGCTCTAAATTGTTCTTTATAAAAAGGTCTGCAGGGACCTTGTTATTTTTATGACTGCAATAAGCCAGTTCCACAGTCAGGGCAAGGGCGGGGGAGGAGGGGGGGCAGCTCCAAAAGGCGGAGAGAGCCCAAAAGTCAGCTCCAGAGATGGAGGGGGGGTCTTGCCAAAGATGGGGAGAAAGTGGTGTCCATCCAGGAAGCGGGCCTGAGCGTTGCTGACCTTTGAGAAAAGAGAAACTCTCTGGTGGTGGTGACGGGGTTTCAGTAAATCCGGGACTATTCTCGGCAGCATATTTAGCTGTATGATTAAGCTAGCTTCAGTCTGGGAAATTAGCAGGAAATAAAAGGGGGGGAGGGGGGAAGTGCCCCAAGAGTTCTCAATGTTTCTTTTTAGATCTCACAAGGCAGCGATTGATGTGCCCATTGCACTGGGCCTTCCTAATATTTCATTGCCCATCTTGTTTGATTTTGGTTCAAAGAGCTCATTATCTAGAAGTATTATTCCTCCTCCTTCCAACCACCAGTCTACCCCCCCCCCCCGCCCAAAATAAAACCCTGACCCAGAAAGGAGTGTTGGGGAGAGAAGGTTATGTACCTAGTGCTGAATGCAGAAATACCAAGTGCTTGGCTAATTATTATTTCACTGAGGTTTGGTTGCTGAAAAGCTGAATCAGAAGCCCTGCTCGTTATCAGTTGTAAAACATAATTTCCACAGCTCCATTAATTAACTACCGAGAAGAAAGAGAAGAGGAAAGGAGAGGCACATAAAGAATTCATCATTGCAAGAAGTTCTTTTTGCTCAGAGAGGAGATGTGATCTCGGAAGGTGAGGGATCGGTGGCCTCTGTAGGCCTCCAGAAAAGCAAACAGTCTGGCCGGCTGATGAAAAGCACAACAGTACTCTTGGGCACGTGCAGAGTGCCTTTCCTCACCACTGGAAAGGGTTTGTGTGTGTCTCTTGGCAAACATTTCAGAAGCAGCAAAATTCTTTGCCAATTGCCTCGGGAAAGCTTGGAAATGTAAGACACCTGCACAACTGAAATAGTTTCTGCATCTGCTTCATGGAAACTCTTTATCAAAGGAAATGTTTAACACTTCCTGCTAAAAACTGTTTGGGGCAAATTCCCTACCAGTGTTCTCCATTGCCTCTGTGAGGGACAGATTTGATTAGACACAGAGGAGCATGACACTACTCCTGCATTGCAGGGGGGCTGGGCTGGATGACCCTCAGGGTCCCTTCCAATTCTGTCGTTCATCACTTTACTCCCGCTTGGCCGGGATAGCCTGTGTGGTGGCTCAAGGGAGAAGATGCAGCAACGGTAATAAAAAATGGTGCTGAGAGACAGCTGGGAGGCGAGTGACATCCGAGAGCAGGATTGCTGGGTGTGGGGGAAATTTGTGGGTCCCCCTCCTCCCAGAGGTATTTCTCCTCCCCCCCTTGAAAGCTCCTCTTTTGATGAGAAAAGTGAAACGGAAGATAAGAGCATAAGAGGCTGCAGGATCAGGCCAAAGGGGGCCCATCCAGTCTAGCATCCAATTCTGCGCAGTCAGGGGAAAAACAACGCTGTCCAGGGTTGTAAAGACTGTGGAGAGAATAATTGGGAGCACTCTTCCCACCTTGGATCAAATCTACGCTTCCAGGTGCCATAAGAAAGATGCAGGGATAGTGCAGGATAGTGCCCACCCCGGAAATGATCTCTTCCAGCTTCTGCTTATAAAGACTAGGACTAGCCGCCTAGTCTGCTTATAAAGACTAGGACTAGCCGCCTGAGAAACAGTTTCTACCCAAATGCAATTTTGGTTTTAAACGCCGTGTAAGGCAGTCTCTATGGGAGTATACTGTACAGTGGTACCTCGGGTTAAGTACTTAATTCGTTCCGGAAGTCCGTTCTTAACCTGAAACTGTTCTTAACCTGAAGCACCACTTTAGCTAATGGGGCCTCCTGCTGCTGCCGCGCCCCTGGAGCACGATTTCTGTTCTCATCCTGAAGCAAAGTTCTTAACCTGAAGCACTATTTCTGGGTTAGCGGAGTCTGTAACCTGAAGCGTATGTAACCTGAGGTACCACTGTATTTAATTATGGGGTATTTTTAGGGGGGTCAATCAGGCTGGGATAGTTGGGATAGCAGGTTTGTTGTTTTTTGAATGCCTGATGTAGATTTTTTCAATTTCATTGTTCTGTATGGGCCAATGACAATAAAGATGATCGTATTGTATCATGTCATAGTGGCCAACCAAGTGCCCCATTGGGAAGTCCACAAGAAGGACCTGAACACAGTGGCTATCTCCCCTCCTGTGGTTTCCAGCAACTGGGATCATGATTGCCTCCCACCATGAAGCATAGTCATCATGGCTAGTACCCATTGACAGCCTTAACGCAGGTGGTGCTGTGGGTTAAACCACAGAGCCTAGGACTTGCCAATCGGAAGGTCGGCGGTTCGAATCCCCGCGACGGGGTGAGCTCCCGTTGCTCGGTCCCTGCTCCTGCCAACCTAGCAGTTCGAAAGCACCTCAAAGTGCAAGTAGATAAATAGGTATCACTCTGGCGGGAAGGTAAACGGCGTTTCCGTGCGCTGCTCTGGTTCTCCAGAAGCAGCTTAGTCATGCTGGCCACATGACCCGGAAGCTGTACGCCGGCTCCCTCGGCCAGTAAAGCGAGATGAGCGCCGCAACCCCAGAGTCGGCCATGACTGGACCTAATGGTCAGGGGTCCCTTTACCTTTACCTTTACTCTGCTACAGTCATGACATTCAGGTGTGTTCCACCCCCAATGTATTTCACTTTAGAATAAGGGTGGGGAAGCTGTGGTTCCGCCAGTTGTTGAGGGACCTCTTCTTCCCCCATCTCTGACCATGCTATAGGAAGCTGTCTTGTACTGAGTCAGAGCAGTGGGTTCCTCCCCCCTCCCCCCCAGCAGCACCTACCTGGAGATGCCCCAGAGGACTGATGCTGGGACCTTCGGCACGCAAGGCAGATGTTCTGCCACTCAGCTACATCCGTTTCCCATCCGAGGAGACCAGAGAGGTCTGGAGGGACACAGGTGCCCATTTCCATTTGGGCACTAAGCCTTGAACAACACACCTGAATAATCCAAAGGTTGGTGTAAGTCAAGAAGCTGCTGGCTCCAGGTGGACTCCCTGAACCCGCTGTGGCTTCTGGGGAGTGAAACTAGATGCAAAAGCAGCTCCTTGACTTCGTTCAGCAAATAATTTGGGTTTATAATTTGATTTGATAATGCTATGTATTTTTATTGGGTGCTCTTGTTCTGTTTGTAGGATGTTGGATTCGACTGTGGTCTGTTTTTCATACAAAAGAGGGGAAAATTTTTTATTCAGTTTGCATTTAAAGGCAGGTCTACCTAAATCACACTTTCTGAAACAATGCGAGGACCCAAAACACAGCCATCCTTCGGAATCCACCCCTCCCCCATTTTGCAATGCTGTTATCCAGCTAAGCAAAGTGTACAAAGGTCCATATGCAATAAATGTACATATAAATGCATATATTAGGAGGAACATACATTCAAAAACGCATAATATTAGGGGAAATCAGTTCAGAAAATTTGGTACATTAGGCAAAGTGACTTGCAAAAGTGCTTGCTTTAGGAGAAATTCACACTAAAGCTCTGATGGCATTAAAAAAACAACATCACAGATCACTGCAGAAATGTGCAGAACTGAGGTTTAAGGTAGGAAAAATGAGAAACTGAAATTGTTATTGTTGTGAGCTTCTTTCACCTCAACACTGTTGTTGGGAAAGCAGGAAACCCACATTACAGCCAATCCAATTGAACTGGAACGGAAACTGACAGATTTCTCTGTCCTTGATGTTTAGTTACTTCTTTTAATGGACGTGCCATAGGTCTTCTTTGGGTGTTTTTGGTGAGATGTAAATCCCCATAGAACCAGAACGGCATAGGGACCCATGCCTTCCCTGGTTCTTTGTCTAGACAAAAAATCTCTCTCTCTGTCTCTCTCTCTGTATGTGTGTGTGTATCTCTGCTGGTGTTCAACACATTGCCTGATTCTGTGTGCACAGAAGCTGAGGTTTTGTTTTTTGATTCCCAGAGCACAGAATAGGGCTATTAAAGAAGACATCCATTTGTCTCCCTTTATCCCATTTCCTCCTCTCCTGATTCTGTGGCATGGGATGTGGGAATCAGCTTCTCCGAAAGGCTCCACCATAGAACTTGCCTTCCAACAAAAAGAAAAACACACACCAATAAATAAATTTTATAAAGGGGCAAGATTAGATGCGCATGCACAAAACATTTTTTTAAAAAAATATCAAGACTCCTTGCACCCCATTTCCCCCTTCTTCCTGTCCTGGACGCCCCATGCCCTCTGCCTGCCCCTCAGGTCCAGCATGTCACAGGGGGCTGGGCCTCCGCAGCCCCCTCTCCTCCTCCTCCCCCCCTGCAGCCCAAGAGAGGAGGCTGGTGGAGGCGGCCAGGGAGATAGAATAGGGTGCTGCTCCCTTGCAGCCACAGCTGCCTCTCGGGACAAGTGCCGCTCATCCACTGCACCGCTGGGGGTACATTTCAGGATCAAATCAGAACCCGGGGTGGCTTTTGTAATCCCAGGAAAATCAGGACACATGGAGAATATGCATAGAGTCCACAGTGTTTAGCTGTGTCATGAAGTTTTGTTTTGAATGTGGAGTTCGTCTTCTGGAATTGATTAATCTCTTGCTGAGCGGGTCGGGAAGAGCATCCCCACCCCCAAAATGATGTAGTATTAAATGCTCTGTTTTTAGTTTGGTGATTTGTGTTTTAATGGTTGGGCCATTGTTATTTTAACATTTGTCTTTATCTACATAGACCACTTCCTGCCCCAACCTAGCAGTTCGAAAGCACATCAAAGTGCAAGTAGATAAATAGGTACCACTCTGGCGGGAAGGTAAACGGCGTTTCCGTGCGCTGCTCTGGTTCGCCAGAAGCGGCTTAGTCATGCTGGCCACATGACCCGGAAGCTGTACGCCGGCTCCCACGGCCAATAAAGCGAAATGAGCGCCGCAACCCCAGAGTCGTCCGTGACTGGACCCAATGGTCAGGGGTCCCTTTACCTTTACCTTACATAGACCACTTTGAGAAACTACCCTGTGGAATGGAAAAGTGAGGTATTATTTTTTCAGAGAGATAGAAATGAACATATAATCCTTATTAATACTTATGTTCTTATTCCTCATTTTGATTCTAGTCTCACGCTATACAGTGGTACCTCGGGTTACATACGCTTCAGGTTACAGACTCCGCTAACCAAGAAATATTACCTCGGGTTAAGAACTTTGCTTCAGGATGAGAACAGAAATCGGTCTCTGGCGGCGCGGCGGCAGCAGGAGGCCCCATTAGCTAAAGTGGTGCTTCAGGTTAAGAACAGTTTCAGGTTAAGAACAGACCTCTGGAAAGAATTAAGTTCTTAACCTGAGGTGCCACGGTAATAACAACAATGACAATCACAACAACAATAATAACCTGCATTTCAAAACGCATTTTCATTGTGCCCACTGCCATAACATTTCCGGTTGAAAGAGAAGCAAAAGGGGCATGAGGTGGGCTATATCTCTGGCAAGAAATGCAGCCGGCAGAGGCTATCAGCCAAGGTCACTTTGGTGCCCGAGGCAGGAACCTCTGAAGCATCTCCCCCTGGCAGCTCTGCCCAGAACACACGCCCACTGAGCCTGGTTGCCTTGGAAGGAGTCACTCCGCCCATCACCACCATCTCTGTCCTCCTCTTCAGACCAAGGAGGAAGGCTGGTCCTGCCGCCCCAGCCTCTCCCAGCCCTTGCTCCTTGATTGAGCTCTCTTTCATCTTGAAAGGCCTCTTGGTGCGCCTCCCTTTCCCGCTTGCTCCTGCCCGCTAACCAATCTTCAGACTGCACAGCAATTCTCTTCCTCTCACCGGCTCCCCACTTTTAGACAGTAACCTGCGATGTGGGATGCTGTCAAGGACCCTCTTGAAGTTCCAAGCCCCTCTGTGGCTGCCACTTTGCCTCTTGTCTACGCCGACAAGGAATGCATGTTCTGAAGAAGAAGATTGAGGGAGCGGGGGAGGGAGAAGACATTTCCAAAAGTTAGTGAAGCAGAAAAGTTCCTTTCCGGAAAGCACTCTGGCTACCTTTGGTCAAGCTGTGCTTTTCTCCACACGCCACCTTTAATCTATTAAAACATTTTCTAAGACTTCCCTTCACCTGAAGGCAAAGTGAACTTGCCAGCAAGACCCCGCTACAAGGCTGGGTCGCTCCTCAAATAATGGCAGGAGGTTGGCCGCCTTCCACCTTTGAGGAATCTCCGGTGAAACGTGCCAGCTTTGTGAAGTTGCCTTTCTAATTTGGAGCTGCAGTTCCTTTAACCTTTTAATAAGAGAGACGGAGGGGAGGAGGGAGGGGCCAGGCCTTCTGCTTTGTCTCTTCCCGCTCTGCCCGGCTGCAAGCAGAATTTTCTGCACTGCCCTTTGAGGAAAAAGGCCTCGTTCCCCACCTTTCTACTTAGCAACTTTGGTTTCAAGCTGAACCACTTCTGTGAAAAAGGTTCTCCCTGCCGAAACTCCCATCCGCCTCATCAGCATTTCTGTTCTCAGGTTCGGTGTGGAAATGAAATTGCAAACTCTGGTCTCTGGCCGTCTCTCTCCTGGCTGTCAGAACCCCGAATACCACCAAATCCTGCTCTGTGCTTCTACTTAAAAGCTGCCCCACAATTATCAAGGAGTCCCATATATTCTGCCTGCGTGCAATCGTTCCCACAACGTTATCCCGTGGCTGGATTCATGGCCTCTGCCGAGAAACAGCAGTAAAACTGTCTGGAGTTTGCCATTTTACACCTGCCTGTTCGCTCTCGAGAGTCTCTGGAGTAGCTGTGTGAACTTCAGCCTCACAGTCTCCTTTCTTCCTGTTTGCCCCCGAGGTGCTGGTGGGGAAATCACTCAGCCAGCCATGGTGGTGGTGGCGGCGGTTACAGCTCTTGCATCCCAAACAAAGGTAGGACCGTTAAGCTGGCCTTGTGACATGGGATCCTCGCCATCACTGTTTTTTGGATTGTTGCAAAGAGCCAGCCAACATATTTAAAGTAGCCTCACATTTAGAGCAGCCTTAGTTAAAACATATCACAGTGGGCGGTGTTTTATGTCACCTCCTTTGCACATCTGCACTTCCACATCATGCTGAAGGAGCTGCAAGTTTTTCACTGGGAAAGATTAAGGTCCAGGTAACATGAAAGTCAAGACAGGGGTTTTGTGGCACAGCCAAGGGGAATCTGATGGAGGAAATGGGGTCAGGAGGAGCGGAGAGGTCAGCCTTGACCGGCATTGCTAACCATAAGGCCAGTCAGGTGGCTGGGAGGAGCATCAGTACTGGGGAGGGAATGATGAGCCAGACTCCTAAAGGGGCACAGCTGTTAGAAATGCCAGCGTAAAGAGGCAGCAGTGCCACCACACAATCAGCACAATCCTGAAGAACCAAGGTCTTGGCAATATATATATGCAAGGCTCAGGCCAAAGTTACCAAATGGCTGCATTCACACATAACACTAATCTGTGGTTTGTATTAACTATGACTTGTTCCAGAAATTGTCTTGCAGATGAGCAAACTGTGTCTGGAATAAAGCAGATCAGTTGGAAAAGTTTCACTGAGGGAAAACTGAAGAAGAACGAGGTACTGTATGTGGGAGCTTTGTCTTATTCACAGGCCTACGCAGGGGTGCAACTCATTCAGAACCACTTTTCCCTCCCCCAAGTGTCAAATTTCAGCCGTCTTCCTCACGGACAGCTAACTCCCACCTGAGTAGAACCTTCATGTCTTGTCCCTCCATAGCTTGGCTTCTTTTCAAGTTGCTTTGTGCCTCTGTGGTTTGGTGAGCCTCTGAGGTGGGGTGCACAAACAAACCTTGTTTGAGCAAGGATGTTGGGTACGGGCATAGCACCAGACCATAGTTATCAAAGAATGCTATCATTCAGAAGTGAACAACAGGCCATGGCTTCACATTGTGGTTTGTTGCCAGAAAACAAACCATGGTTGGTCTGAAGTCAGACGGGTGGTCAAACAAACTACAGTGGCTCAGCATTATGTACAAACTAGCCCAGTGAGAGGGAGTTGAAACTGGACCAAGTGGACAGAAGACAGGAGGAGCAAAGGAGCTGTGTGGTGGCCCAGGGAAGTGAAACAAAGCAGCAGCGTCCCAGAGGACAATTCCCACCCCTGGAGACGGGGAGACAGGGAGAATAGGTAGGCCAAGAGCTGGACACGTTCTCGTCCTTCTCCTCCACTGCAGAACTCAGAACATCAGGATGTATTTCCCACACGCCCCAGAACGGAGCAGAAAATTAAAGCCCTCCCCACTGTGTTCCTTGCTAGCATTGCAAGCCAAAGCTGGCCGACCAACCTTCTTCAAGACGGTGGCACCCCCGTTTCAGACTGCTCTTCTCCCCCTCTCTTTTGAAATATGAGTGGACAAGGCAAGATCATTCCATTGTTAGTGCAGCTAATGCAGCTCATTAGATTTGTTTTAAACTCTGGGAAGCAAATGAATATCTAATGAGATTTCCCCCCCAGGTGTAATTAGTGACAAAGCATCGCACGTTTCTCTAAATATACCCCCCATTTCTCCTTCTCTCCGCCTTCCCCCCTACACTTAACTGAGTACAGGAGACATGGAAGCTGCACTTCCATTTAATGAACTGAACAAAGCAGATTGGAAACTAAGAATATTTTAATTATGTTTATTTAGCCTTCAGCAAAGGATCAGAGAGATTGGTCCAATCAAATTAATTTCAAAAATGTGCCCATATAAAGTTGTCCAGCCGCTGGAGATGTCCGCATGGATCATTTGTGGCAGGCTGTGCCCTGAACGGACAGTCAGTTGGCTAAACAATGCGATAGCCAGGATATAAGGCCTTGTTTAAAGAGGAGAAAGACAGGAAGGAGACCCAGCAATAGATTTTTATTCATCCAACAGAAAGCGAAAATGGTGTTCACAATTCCCACAATGATAGATAGCAGTGTCTTCGTGTGTTGACGTGATCAGCGTTGATACAGAAGGGTCTTCTCTAAATTTGGCCAAAGATGAGGGTTACACCAGCATATATATTTCTCGTTCATTTATGTCATATAACTTTTACACTGCATTGTAAAAAAAAAAAAGCCTCAAAAGCTTCAAAACAGTTTACAAAGAGAATAAAATGATCAGTAAGAACAGTAAAAACAACGCTAAAACAATCAAAAGATAAAATTATCAGTAAACTAAAATCCACATTAAAACATACACTTACATGAAAACATGAGGCAGGGAGTTCCAGAGGGCAGGTGCTGCCACACCAAGAGACGGAGTTCTCAAACCGACCTCAGGGGAATTATGTGGCATGTGCAGTGGTGCCACTGCTGTGTCTGCCCTGGAAACATCCAGGGATTGGTGCAAGCACGGCTGGAGGTGTGGAATGGCTCTCATTGAAACTGCTTAGCATGGATGGGGAACTGGGGAACCTCCCTCCGAATCAGGACCCTGCAAAAATCTACCTTCCCTGCAAAAGTCACTGATTTGCTAGAAATGAAAACATCTTGGGTTTTAAACTGTGTTAGTCCAGCTCAGAAGACTCCCATTGAAGTTAATGGCTATGACTGATTTAGGTCCTTGAGCTTCAGCTGGATAATAATAATAATAATAATAATAATAATAATAATGATAATAATGATAATAATAAATTTTTATTAATACCCCCGGTGGATGCTAACAACAAGCTCAATTCTCTAGGTGCTAATCTTTATTGTGGATGGGGGGGAAACTGGATTCAGTCCACATTTAAAGGTGAGCCCATCTAATTCACACAACTCTAATCAATATATGAACCAAAACGCAGCTGTTCTTCGAAATTTGCACTTTTCTGAATGTTGCAATGCAGTTCTCCAACTAAATAATGTGCAGGAAAGTGCACATACATATGGGAATTACATACCCAAAGTGAATTATATTAGGGAACATTGCTTTCCAAAAATGTTTATATTAGCATAAATGTATGTGCAATAGAATCATAGAGTTGTAGAGTTGGAAGGGACCCTGAAGATCATGTAGCCTGACCAGGAATATGCAGCTGTCCAATACGGAGATGTAACTTTCAGCCTTGCCATCATCAGCACCATGCTCTAACCAACTGAGCTATTCAGGCTAGAAGATCTTTTAGGAGAAAATGCTGGTGAAAATTCACATTTCATAGGAAAACGTCAGCAGGCTAGAGCAGGACCTCAAGGTTTGTAAAACTACAAGCAAATATATTATTATTATAGGGTTGCCATATTTCAATAAGTAAAAACCAGGACATGACAAAAAAAAAAATATTATTCAAAACCACCAAAACCACAAATTTTTTTATTGTCTTGTCTAAGATCCAGGAAAAAGCACCACCTTTCAAAAATTCCCACCGTCAAGTCCACCTTTCAAATCCCGGTAATGTCTGGAAGAATCTGGACGTATGGCAGCCTTAATTATTATTATTTTAGCAGGGGGAGTAATGATAGCCTAGTGAGGACTGAGCATGCTCAGTGGGCGTGGAATGCTTACTGGCTCTTAGAGAAGGGAGAGTGCAAGACTAGGGCGGATATAGTTGGCTGGTTGGAACCCTGAGCAAGAGCTGTTCAGGCTGCAATATTTTATTGCAGGCCCCACGTGTTATGATAGATGCAGAAGGAGGCCGCCCTCCAAATGCAATACTTGAACCATGCGCTATTTGACTGGCCTCTGCCTGACCCAGCAGGGCTCATCTTTTGTAAAAGAGAATGACTTATTCAGCTACCATTGCCACATGCCTCTGTGGAAATGAAGTTCCCAGAAGAAAAGCTGAAAAATTGTTGTTGTTTAGTCGTTTAGTCATGTCCGACTCTTCGTGACCCCCTGGACCAGAGCACGCCAGGCACTCCTGTCTTCCACTGCCTCCCGCAGTTTGGTCAAACTCATGCTGGTAGCTTCGAGAACACTGTCCCACCATCTCGTCCTCTGTCGTCCCCTTCTCCTTGTGCCCTCCATCTTTCCCAACATCAGGGTCTTTTCCAGGGAGTCTTCTCTTCTCCTGAGGTGGCCAAAGTCTTGGAGCCTCAGCTTCACGATCCGTCCTTCCAGTGAGCACTCAGGGCTGATTTCCTTGAGAATGGATACGTTTGATCTTCTTGCAGTCCATGGGACTCTCAAGAGTCTCCTCCAGCACCAGAATTCAAAAGCATCCATTCTTCGGCGATCAGCTGAAAATAAGCTCCCTCAAAAGCCTGCTGGAGATGTCCCTTTCATATCACTAAATGTAAGAACCATTAAAAAAAAAAAAAAGTTTTTCTGGAATTTTTCCACCACATCAGCAATTGAACAAAAATAGACTTTGGAAGGATAGCAGTTGGGAGTCAGCAGAAATCTTCACTCTCCTTAACCACAAAGTCCTTCCTGGAAGATTTCCGGGGCAAATTGTCTTTCAGAAAGAGCTGATGGCCAGGCTGGTGTCGCAACCTGCATCTGTCCTGCACCCCTGCCTCTTGGTTTGCTCCTGCAAGTTTTAAGAGGATTTTTGAAAAAACAAAACCCTCCAAGGGCCTTTCTGTACCAAAAAATGTCACTCCTCGGCTGAGTAACGGATAGGAGAGTTAAAAGGGCATCTTCCTCCCCTCCCCCCCTTTCCAGATCCGGAAACGTGTCTTGGAATCCCTCTTTCCCCTATGGATTGGGTCTCCCTCCCACCCACCCCATGTCTAGATAGTCACATTGCATCTTCCTCTGACAAGTCCCTATGTGCAAATTGCCTGCCCCCCTCCCTCCAGAGTTCCACTAAAAGGAGAGCTAATTAATTCTGACCATCCCTAATGGTCTTCTAGGTCAAAAAGAAAATGGAGATTCAACTGCACTAATTTGATCTCTAATGTCTTCGTCCCCCACATTCTCTGCCCGATTAACTTCTTGAAATTTAGTTTCGATAAGTGGAGGCAAGCAGGGCAGAAACTTCCAAAGAGATTTTCTTCATGAGCAGCGGACGGACGGAGCCTCTTTGGACCTGCAGGGAGAGAGCAACCTTAATTCAATTCCTCAGCAGCCTTGACGGATGTGGTCGCCTGGGCAAAATCTGGGTCACTCTGAAGGCCCAGAAGATTTTGATATGTACGGGAGGAGAAATATGAAACGAGGAAGAAGTTGGTCGTAGTTTTAGTAGCGCTGCAGCAGCAGTGGCAACTAATAATGTGGAAAACACTTAACAGGAGTACCATGAAATGAACCGAAATGTAAGAACAGGAGCAAAACAAAGTCAAGCAAGGGGTCAAGCAGTTCGCTTTGCTGTGGGCTGCCAGCTGCCGACCAACCCACCGCCAGGGGCTAATAGCTACCTCCGTGGCCCTGCTGTTGGTGTCAGCAGGGTGAGCCCTCTGCAGAAGGAAGTAGGGAGGTTTTTGCCAACTGCAGCTCCAGGGACAAAGGGAATTTCCTGCTCTGGGGGCCTGGGGAGGGGGCCAGAGGGTGTGTCCTGCTTGGCAAGCTGAGTGGAGAGGCAGCAGGCCGGGCAGAGGAAGCCAGCTTTCTCCCACCCAAGTCTCTGCCGCCCGATGCTTAGCCAGCGCAAAGCATTCTCCCCAGCCGAGGTCTGTTCGACCGGGGCCCTTTGACCAGCTCATTGTTCCCTTGCCAAAGGGCCACACACAGGAGGGGAGAGACAATGCGGCAGCCCTTGCATTCACCCAGAGAGATTGGGGGCGGACGGGGGTGGGAGAGCAGGCCTAGAAAGTGTTTGCTGCTCTGAGAGAGCCTTTTCAAACCCCTTCTTGGCGGACGCAGAGTGACAGTTGAATTGCAGCCCCGCTTCCCGAGAGAGCCAGATATTCCCCTCGGCCACTTTCGCCAAGAGCGACACCCCCCCCCCCGTTGCATTCACACAGCTCCCAACACAGCTGCAGTTGTTGGGAGGTCTTGCCATTGTCTTGCCCAAGAAGAAAGGTTCCCCACTCCCTCCAGTTCTGCTCCCCCACCCAAAACCTTGCAGACCTCTATTGCTGACCAGAAGATGCAAGATGAATGGAAACGTTAGCCAGAGACGTTGGGCAAGTGTGAAGAGGGGGCCTCTGGGGCTCTGTGCCCTGGGCTCACCCTGGGCTCACAGCTGGAGGGGCAGGGGGTGGGGGCAGGAGGAGGGCAGCTTGAGGAACCAAAGACCTTGAATGTGGAGAGGAGGGGAAAGTTAGCAAGGGCACAAGCTGCATGGGGTTAGGAGGAGGACACTGGGAAAAAGAACCAGAGAATCATAGAATTGAGGAGTTCGAAGGAACCTCAAGGATCATCTAGTCCAACCCCCTGCAAAGCAATAATCCCGACTAAAGCATCTATGACAGGTGGCCCACCTTTACCCCTGCTTTACAACCTCCAAGGAAGTGGAGTCTACCATACTGTCATTTAGGAAGCCAGGGCCATAATTACAGATGCAGCTAGAGATATGGGCACATGTAATAATAATAATAATAATAATAATAATAATAATAATAATAATAATTTATTATTTATACCCCGCCCAGCTGGCTGGGTTTCCCCAGCCACTCTGGGCGGCTTCCAACAGAACAATAACCTGTTAAACATTAAAAGCTTCCCTGAACAGGGCTGCCTTCAGATGTTTTCTAAAAGTTTGGTAGTTGTTGTTCTCTTTGACATCTGGTGGGAGGGCGTTCCACAGGGCAGGTGCCACCACCAAGAAGGCCCTCTGCCTGGTTCCCTATAACTTGGCTTCTCGCAGTGAGGGAACCGCCAGAAGCCCCTCGGAGCTGGACCTCAGTGTCCAGGCTGAACGATGGGGGTGGAGATGCTCCTTCAGGTATACAAGACCGAGGCCGTTTAGGGCTTTCAAGGTCAGCACCAACACTTTGAATTGTGCTCGGAAACGTAACACAAGCATCCACACTGGCTGCCCACTTAACTACTGAGCCAGGTTCAAAGTTCTTGTACTTATTCACAAATCCCTATGCAATTGAGGTCCATGGAACCGCCGGGACTGGGCTGACCAAACTCTTATATTCCAGCTCCACCACTGAAATCATCTGCAGGAGTGTCACTGTCTGCTCCTCAAGTTGGTGAGGCTCATTTGATAACAAGAATAAACCAGCCTTTAGTGTCATTGGGCTAGTCCTGTGGAACACTCTGCCACTAGAGAGTCAGCCTTCTGCGTCAATGCCAGCTGGGAAAAAATTCCACCAAGCTTATGCAGGCAATTATAAACACATCCTTCCGCAACATTTTATAGCTGATGATTGCTTTTAACTTTTCAGTTGTTTTCATTGTATGGTTTTATGTTTTTATTGCTGTAAACCACTTAATTTTTTGTAATGACACTTTTTAAAATAAATAAATAAATGTATAATAAATACAGTTTGGCCTGTAACTATGTTTAGAAAGTGAACACTGGTAAGTAGTGGTGAAAAAGGAACCTTTTATCATATGTGATAGATGTAGGGGAACCTTCAAATTTGGGATAGAAATATTTTGTGAACCGGGAAAAGTTTCCAATCAGATGATTCAACCAAACCCTCAGATATCATCACTGCTGTTGATTTTTAATAACTCACCTCAACAAATACTTTTTAAAAATTTAGTAATAAAGGCATTGGGCCCAACCCCCAGAGGCACCTCCAGTTGAGGCTGGGAAATAATCTAAAACCCCAGGGAGACTGCTGAAATTCAGGGTAGTAGAGGAAGCACTGAGACAGCTATTAGGCAGACCTCTGCAAGGCAGCTTCCCATGGTGCTTAAGGGAAATGCAGGCAGATGGCGTTCGTTGCACAAGAGGGTTTCTGTTTGAGCAAGAAAGAGAACTGGGGTCACCTCAGTGGGCCTTTGCACACATGTGTACATTTGGTGCATAAATGTATTCCTGTCACTACTGATTTTAAGCTTGTGGTGTGTATACAGTGGTACCTCTGGTTGCGAACGGGATCCGTTCCGGAGGTCCGTTTGCAACATGAAAAGCCCACAACCCAAGGTGCTGTATCTGCACAGGTGCGCGGCGCGATTTGGCACTTCTGCGCATGTGCAAGTGGTGAAACCCGGAAGTAACCCTTTCCAGTACTTCCGGGTCACCGCGGGCACAACCTGAAAGAATGTAACATGAGGCAAACGTAACATGAGGTATGACTGTACAACCAATGAACTCAGACCCTTCAATCGTCCCTATTTTCCAGGGCTGTCCTTGATGTAGAGAAGCTGTACCGGTTTCTGATTTGATCCCGGAATGTCCCACTTTCCCCTAGGATGTCCCCATTTTCCTTGGAGAAATGTTGGAGGGTATGGAGTTATCCGACCCCCAAGACATCTGAAGGCAAACTTGTACGGGGAAGTTTTTTTTAATGTTTTGTTGCGGTTTTTAATATGTTTTTATATGTTGGAAGACAGCATCTTAAAAAGTAGAGACATCACCTTGCCAACAAAGGTCCGTATAGTAAAATCTATGGTTTTCCCAGTAGTGATGTATGGAAGTGAGAGCTGGACCATAAAGAAGGCTGATCGCCGAAGAATGGATGCTTTTGAATTCTGGTGCTGGAGGAGACTCTTGAGAGTCCCATGGACTGCAAGAAGATCAAACCTATCCATTCTGAAGGAAATCAGCCCTGAGTGCTCACTGGAAGGACAGACCCTGAAGCTGAGGCTCCAAGACTTTGGCCACCTCAGGAGAAGAGAAGACTCCCTGGAAAAGACCCTGATGTTGGGAGAGATGGAGGGCACAAGGAGAAGGGGACGGCAGAGGACGAGGTGGTGGGACAGTGTTCTCGAAGCTACCAGCATGAGTTTGATCAAACTGCGGGAGGCAGTGGAGGACAGGAGTGCCTGGCATGCTCTGGTCCAGGGGGTCACGCAGAGTCGGACACGACTAAACGACTAAACAACAACAATATATGTTGGAAGCTGCCCAGAGTGGCTGGGACAACCCAGTAAGATGTGTGGGGCATAAATAGTAAAATTATCATTACAGTGGTACCTCAGGTTACATACGCTTTAGGTTACAGACTCCACTAACCCAGAAATAGTGCTTCAGGTTAAGAACTTTGCTTCAGGATGAGAACAGAAATCATGCTTCGGCGGCGCGGTGGCAGCGGGAGGCCCCATTAGCTAAAGTGGTGCTTCAGGTTAAGAACAGTTTCAGGTTAAGAACGGACCTCCGGAACGAATTAAGTACTTAACCCGAGGTACCACTTTATTGAATATGGGATGTCCCTATTCTCATCGGAGAAACGTTGGAAGGTATGTGGAGGGCATTTTCTGAGTGCAGGCAGTACAGCCATTCGCCACTAGATGTCAGGCTCACAGCCGCAACAGAACCTTTCCCTCCCCAACTGGATGTTAAGATGCTGTGATCCTCTGTTTAAAGGTGTGCAAAAAATGAGAATAAAACAAATGAAAGAGAGAAGGGAGGGGAGAAAGGAAGGTCCCTTTTCTCAGAAAAGCAATTTCTCAGACACTGACACTGCCCCCACATAAAGACCTGAGCTCAGCGGCAGAGCACGTGTTGTGGGCATCTCCTGTATCCACTCCTGGCACCTCCACCTGAGAAGAGCCTTGCGAAGGATGGCTGTGGGTCACCCCTGACCCTTCACCCAGCTGACTGGTGAGATAGAGCTCTACAACATCTGGAGGGTCCCAGGGTTCCAGCCCCTGTGCTAGACATGGTCTCATCACGTGCTGATTGCAGACCAGCTCACCACCTAAATCTTCCCCCTAAGAGCAAGCTTTAAGTTGGCCACACATTCAGAAGACTGAGAAAGGATAGGATTGTTGTTGTTGTTGTTGTTTAGTCGTTTAGTCGTGTCCGCCTCTTCGTGACCCCATGGACCAGAGCACGCCAGGCACTCCTGTCTTCCACTGCCTCCCGCAGTTTGGTCAAACTCAGGCTGGTAGCTTTGAGAACACTGTCCCACCATCTCGTCCTCTGTCATCCCCTTCTCCTTGTGTCCTCCATCTTTCCCAACATCAGGGTCTTTTCCAGGGAGTCTTCTCTTCTCATGAGGTGGCCAGAGTATTGGAGCCTCAGCTTCAGGGTCTGTCCTTCCAGTGAGCACTCAAAGCTGATTTCCTTAAGAATGGATACGTTTGATCTTCTCGCAGCCCATGGGACTCTCAAGAGTCTCCTCCAGCACCAGGATTCGTATCTCAAGGGCTGCCAGTCGTGGAAGATGGAGCAAGCGTGTTCTCTCCTGCTTGTTCTCTCCTGTTCCTGCGACCAGAACCAATGGATTCCAAGTACAAGAAGGAAGAACTTTCTGAGGATAAGCGCTGTTCTACAGAGAAGCAGATACCCTTAGAACAGTGATGGCCAAACATGGCCCTCCAGCTGTTTTGGGACCACAATTCCCATCATCCCTGACCACTGGTCCTGTTAGCTAGGGATGGTGGGAGTTGTAGTCCCAAAACAGCTGGAGGGCCAAGTTTGGCTATCACTGCCTTAGAAGGTGGTGGGTTCTCTTTCATGGGATGTTTTTAAACAGAGGTTGGGCGGCCATCTGCCAGGGATTATTTAGCTGTGGTTCCTGCATTGCAGGGGGTAGGACTAGATGACCCTCAGGGTCCCTTCCAACTCTACAGTTCCATGATTCTGTGATTTGGTGAGACCTACATTCAGTTGTTGCTGCACATGTCTTGGGTTCAGTGTGCTCTCTCTTCTCTCAGCTGACCCAGATCCTGAGGCAGACTGAGGCAGCTGCCTTGGGTTACAGAATCCAGGGGGTGTCTCTGCAGATGCCCCTCCCCACAGCCACCGGAGAAGAAACGTCTGCTTCCAGTGAGATCTCACAGGGCTCTTGCAAGATCTTGCCAGAACCCAAAAGCCATAGCTGTGCGACCTCGGAAAGTGAGGCTTCAGCAGCAGCAGCAGCAGCAACAGCAACAGCAAGGCAGCAGAACTGGATGGGTCACCCCAAGCCCAGATGGGGAAACAGATGATTTCATTGTTTCAGAAACTCCTAGAATTCATGTTGCTGCCTCACCAACGAGAGACAGGATTTGAGAACCAAACTTGTTCATTTTGGCAATTCAGCCTCCCCTCCCTTTCCCCTGATTTGTTTTTATTCCTCTGAATGAGGATGACTGCTGCAATCTGTTTTTAGACAGTGCCGAAGCCACAAGATAAAAGAGGCAAAAGGAATCTGCTCATCTGCATATTTAACGTCTTGCGCTGCAGTCGCTGCATAATTTAAGCCTGGCATTAAAAACGCTGCCCAGATTTTAAAGGGTTTCTGTTTAAGCAAACGAGGGCTGCTCCACAGACAGTCTATTTACTAGGCACTCAACCTGATTTGCTGACACAAAGCTCACACGGAGGTTAGACTATAGCTGGTCTTCGTTGAGCATTTGCTTTGATTTGTTTGTGGGGAAGTTATACGACGGTGAGCTTTCATCCTGGTTTGCCTGTGGGATGTTAACGCATCTTCCTATAAATCATTCATCACCCACATTCAATGCATTTCTCTGTCACTTTCCTAACTGCAAAAAGAACCATGAAATAATTTAACAACAATTAAAAGGAAGAATTTGAAATACATACACAAATACATACAGGACTCCCCTCACATTATACAACTTTTTGTTTAACTTCAAACTGCTAATAATAATAATTTATTATTTGTACCCCGCCCATCTGGCCCGGTTTCCCCAGCCGCTCTGGGCGGCTTCCAACAAGAGATTAAAAATACATCAAAATGTCACACATTAAAAACTTCCCTATCAGCTTCTATACAAATAGTAGTCCAGGGTAATAACTTATATTAATTGGTTGTTATTTTGTATGTATATTTAAGCACAAGCTTCTGGATTAGAGTGGGATATTTCATAATTTATCCTTATGGTGTTGTTGAAATAGTAATAATAGTAATAATAGTAACAACAACAACAACAAACAACAATAACAACTCTCACATTTCTTATTTTAAAATGGGTGTGTTGCACTGGGGAAGGTGTGGGAGACCTCTGACCAGATGTTGCTGAAAAAGCATCACCATATTTGCTGGCCCTGGTGGGAGTGTCATTTGGCAAAATCTGGAGGGCCAAAGGCTCCCCTATAACTACACTAAGTAAAGGTATAGCAGCACTTTCAACCCACTTTAATTGTGGAAACCTGATTTCCACAGTATGCACTTGCATTCTATGATATCTCTCCTGCAAAATACCCCTGAGCAACCCCTAACTCAGACACCTGACAGCTGAGCAACCATCTCTCCCTCCTTTTTAAAACACAGGATGGTTGCATGTTATGTGATGGTTCCGTTCCAAGGGTTCCATGTATACACAAAAGTCATGTATGCCAGTGGTTCCAAGTTAGGGGTCCAGGGACCCCTGGGGGTCCGAAGAATGTACCCGGAGGTCCGCGGCCCCATCCTCTGCCTTCCCCCAACTACTTTTTTGGTCATTTTTGCATGGTAATTACACAAATTTTATGGTCTGTTTTAGTGCTGTGCGGGTTTTCAATATATTGAAAATTACAGATGGAGGACTTGACCTGGCACGTGTGACAGAGACTTGGTTGGATGAAGCAGATGGGCCTGTCCTAGCGGCTGCTTGTCCACCAGGTTTCTCTTATGCACAGCAACCCAGGTCATGTGGGCGGGGAGGGGGGATTGCAGTGATTTTTAGGAAGTCATTAGTTGGCACCAGGTGTCCTATTGGGAAGACCCAGTTTTCTGAGTGCATGTTCTGAAAGTTGGGCAAGAGCGGCAGTACATGATTCCTTTTGGTGTACCGACCTCTCCACTGCACCAAGGATTCCCTGCCTGAGCTGCTTCAGGTCGTGACGGATGTTCTCCTGGAGTTTGGTTGTCCAAACATTCATGCCAACATGACCTTACAAGGGGCTGCTCAGGACTTCATGGAAAGCATGGTCTTCATGGGACTGTCCCTGAATAAGTTTAGCCCAACTCATAATTGTGGACATGCCTTAGACCTGGAGTTCACCTCTATGGATGTGGGTGATCTGACACTAAGTAAAAGTGAAGCAAAAGAAGTGCCATGGTCAGATCACTTCCTGGTGCAACTGGACTTCTCCACGACCCTTACCCTCTTCAGGGAGGTGGAGCTGATTCAGATGGTCTGCTCCTGCCACTTAATGGATCCAAATGGTTTCCAGAGAGATCCAGATGGTTTCCAGACAGCCAATATGGCCAACTATCGCCCAGTCTCAATTCTTCCATTCTTGGGCAAGGTGATTGAGCAGGTGGTTGCTGAACAACTCCAAGCGTGCTGGGACCATTTGGATCCCTTCCAACTGGGATTCTGGCCTCATCATGGGAGTGAAACTGCCTTGGTCGCACTGGTCAATGATCTCCGGCAGGCTGGGGACAAAGGTGAAAGCTGTTTCCTAGTTCTGCTGGATCTCTCAGTGGCCTTTGATAGCATCGACCACAACATCCTTCTGGACCAGCTAGAGGAGCTGGGGGCAGTGTTATGCAGTGGTTCCACTCCTTCCTCCTGGGCTGTGTCCAGAAGGTGGTGGTGGGGTGAGTGTTGAGACCCTGGGGCTCTCACCTGTTGGTGCCTCAGGGTTCGGTGCTCTCCCCCATGCTTTTTAACATCTACATGAAGTCGCTGGGGGAGATCATCAGGAGGTTGGGGCTGGGTGTTCATCAGTATGCGGATGATACCCAGCTCTACCTCTCTTTCAAATCAGAACCAGTGAAGGCAGTGAATGTCCTGTGTGAGTGGCTGGAAGCAGCTGGAGGACGGATGGTGGTTAACAGATTGAGGTTGAATTCTGACAAGACAGGAGTTCTGTTTTGGGGGGACAGGGGGCAGGTGGGTGTGGAGGACTCCCTGGTCCTGAATGGGGTCACTGTGCCCATGAAGGATCAGGTGTGCAGCCTGGGAGCCATTGTGGACTCACAGCTGTCCATGGAGGCGCAGGTCAGTTCTGTGTCCAGGGCAGCTGTCTACCAGCTCCACCTGGTACGCAGGCTGAGACCCCTCTGAGGCGGTCCCTCTGGACTACTGCAATGCACTTTGTGTGGGGCTGCCCTCTGGCAGCTCCCTTACTGTGAGAGGTTACAGGGAACCTGCGAGAGGTTACGGTAAGGTTACAGGGAACCAGGCAGAGGCCCTTCTCGGTAGTGGCACCCGCCCTGTGGAACGCCCTCTCATCAAATGTCAAGGAAATAAACAACTATCTGACTTTTAGAAGACATCTGAAGGCAGTCATGTTTAGGGAAGTTTTTAATGTTTGAAATTTTATTCTGTTTTTAATGTTCTGTTGAAAGAGTGGCTGGAGAAACCCAACCAGATGGGTGGGGTATTATTATTATTATTATTATTATTATTATTATTTGGGGCAAAATCGGTTTTGAAATCATACTGCGATAACAATTTTAACCCAGCAATACGCAGCAATATCTCACTCCCCCCTCGAGGGAGAGCTGGCTGATTTCAAGGCAGTGTGGCATGATGATCTCAACCGATAATGCTACTGATCTGAGCTGCCTTCCCTCACGCTGAGGGAGACCAGGGCGGCCGATTGTGAGGCGCTGCCTTCCCCTCACGCTGAGGGGGACCAGGCAGCTGACTGTCCTCCTTTCAAGGCCCTGTAGCCCTACCTTCCCCTGGCAATGGGGCGGAGCAGCTTTTCTCAGTCAGCAGGAAAGCAGCAGCAGCAGCAGCCACAGTGGATGTGCATCTTTTTGGGCTGCTCTGCTGATGCCCCCCCTCCCCTCCCCTCCCCCTCACTTCCTCCTGCTTCCCATCCAATCTCCGGGCTGTTCCTTCCCTCATCCCCATGCCTGATCTCCAGTTTCAGACATCATGATATTATTATTATTATTATTATTATTATTATTATTATTATTATACCTCCCTGTACCCCGGGGTCTCAGGGCAGTTCACAGAATAAATATATATATCAGAATATCATGGTGTTCAGTTGCTGATATAGTGTTCAGTTGCTCAGCCCTAGTCTGTTTTTTAGTATACCTGAAATCCTTTGTTTATTAGGGGCTACCTCACATTTTGTTCATGAAATTGCTTTGCAGAGATAACTACCATAGAGTTATCAACATTTCCCAAAGGTGGAGGGTGTCCCCATGGCTTGGTGTTTGAAAAATAGGGGGTCCTCAGTAATTAGGTAATTGGGAACCACTGGTGTGTTCCAAAACCCCTGGAGCCACCCTGTGGCTGGCAGGTGAGGGGGAGAGAGGAAGTACCCCTTTACTCCCAGAGCCTCTGTACTGAATAGGCCGGAAGGAGGAGAGCTTACAAGCTCTTTTTGCACTGGATAACCCAAGCAGAGTCAGGATAAAAAAGATCTCTGCCTTGCCTAGGGGACAAGGTCTGCTCTGGTGCTGGAGAGCTGGGAATCTTCATGCAAGATCTCAGGTGGCCCCACAAGATCTCTCAAGAGCACCCCAGAGCCCATACAGTGAGTGGGTCTTGCCCTGTAAGGAAGACAGATATCTTTAAAGGCCTTTCCACACTGGGTAACTCCAAGCTCTTTTAAAAAGAGCTTTCTCCTCCGTGCTTGGACTTGTGCAACTTCCGCCAGACCACCTTCAAGTGTGCATGGTTGAAACTGTGCAAGTTAAATGCACATACGATGTGATCATATTGGGAAATGGAACAAATGAGACCCGAAAGAGAATGCAGTGCTAAATGCTGCAGAGAAATGGAGTATTGGTGGGCCTTTTTGCACCTTATGCACCTGGCAAAACCAAGGTTTGCCACTGAGGACACCACAGGTGGCTCTTCACATATGTGAGCATCTGCAGTCATGTCCTCTTGCTCTTCATGCTTTGCAGGAAACCCCTGCTGGTGCCCCGAAAGGCCTCTGTGGGGAGCGCATTGGCAAGCCCCATTTTAACATATCAATGTTCTCCGCCCTGGAACCTCAAGCAGAACTGAAATAATAAACAAACAAAGTGGAGACCTGCAACGTTTTGTTGAAGTCTCACTTGTTTCATCTTATTTCAAAAGGGAGGGAGAGGCAGTTTCGAGCTCTCAGCTTAGAGGTCCCATTTAGAGATTGTAAACGGATTTGGTGGCAAGGTTGTGGATTCCCAAGGCACATAGGGAGGGGCAGCACATCCCTACCCTTCCAATATTGCCCCCCTGCCCTACCCTTGCTGAAGCCTCCCTTACCTAGGCTGCCTGGTGGTGCCCATGAAATGGCAATGTCAGCAGTGAGTTCCGGCCAGATCTCATGAGATATCAGCAAGATTTCATGAGGCGTCTCCAGAAGCTGCTGCCACCACCACTTCTTCTCCAGAGACCGACACCTGACAGGAGTGCTGCCTCTGGGGGTTCCACTGCCCGGGGTTGCTGCCTCAGCCCCCCTGACTAGCATCTGACCTCTGGAGCATGCACATCCTGCAATCAACGTTGCCTCCTTGTTTTCCTGAACTCAGAGTCTTGGTGTGATTCTGTCCCAGGGCGAAGAGTTCTCCTCCCAAAGAGATTTAGTGTGCAATGCAGTTTCTGTTGGTGTATTTAAACTCCAGGCGCCATCAGAGAGCAGGGGCCATTCTGGCTAGACTGGTAGAGGTCAACATTAGGTAACAACAACATGAGCAGCTGGGGATGAAGGCAGGCAAAGGTGAGGCCAAGCAGTAAGTAACTAATTACGATTGATAACCTGCTGATCTGTCGCTGCTGTTATTATTTTGGCTGCAAAAAGAACCACCAAAATGATGACGGAATTGGAATAATCCTCCCCCTCCCACTACTAGGAAAAGTTTAAATATATGGAGCTTTTCAATTTGGGAAGAAGGGGAGACATGAGTGCGTTGTGTGAAGTTTTGCATGATGTGGAGAAAGCAAATGGAGTGCTTTCTCTCTCTTGGAGTCATCCGGTGAAGGCAAATGTTGTGGCGTTCAAGACAAACTTCTTCACACAGCATGGGATTCAGAGCATAGTTACAAGCAACACACCGTTAAACTCCCTGCCAAAGGAGGCAGCAATGGCCACCAACTTGGTTGGCTTAAAAAAAGAGGATTGGGCAAATTCATGAAAGACAAGGGCTATCAATGGCTACTAGGCAGCATGGCAATATTCTGCACCCACTGTCAGAGGTATCCTTGCTGGGAATCGCAGGTGGGCAGAGTGCTGTTGTTCTCGTGTCCAGCTTGCAGGCTTCCCAGAAGGACATTTGGCTGTGAGAACAGGATGCCGGGCTATTGGCCTGATCCACTATGCTGTTCTTATGCTCTTGCACTCAGGTTGCGCTTTGCGGCTTCCTACAGGCTTCTGGCTTGCCGCTGTGAGAACAGAATGGTGAGCAAGATGGGCCCCCCTTGGTGTGATGCAGAAGGGCCCTTCTCAAATTATGATCTGCCCTATCAGCCAGGCTCACTGTCTTGCTTTGCCTGGGCATAGAAACCTCTGCCTCCCTCTCCCTCCTGCTTGGCACCGCAGCCCAAGTCTCTGCCTCCATGGCCCCCTCAGTCACTCCCTTAAAAACCTCCCTGAGCTTTGCACCTCCTTCTCCTAGGCCACCTGGCCACCCGCAATGGCAGCCTGGCCCTTCTTGACCAGCTGGCGTCTGCCTGGCGCAGCTGACGGCCAGGGCTTCCTTCATCCTGCTTTCTGGTGGCAGGTGCCCTTCCGCCACACGTGGCGGGTTGTGGATTCCCCTCCAGTCCGTCCTCTGTGGCCAAAGAGGTGCGAGTGTGTTGGCGAAGCTGAGACAGACAGCTCGATCGATGTGGCAAATCCCCCGTCCCTTCCCCGGCAGCTGTAGCCCAATTAAACCCAACAGTGCACAGGTGTTTGCCGTAATGACTTTAACATGAAAAAAGCAAGGCTCCCTTTAGGGCCTTTAAAAGAAGAAATGTAGAGCTCTTAACGTTTTATATACCAACAACATCAAACCAAAGTAGGAAATAATAAAACGAGGGAGGGGGAGGGGCGGCAAAGGGACCACGTGACACGCCGTGGCAGCCTCAGCCAGGTGCTAATTAAACAAGAGCCAGCGGAAGGAAGGAGGCAAATTTCTCCTGCCCCCAAGGGATGGTCCCACTCTGGGGAAAGCCGGAAGCACAGCAGCCTCCAGGATTCTTGGCTTGTTTCATGGTGGCTGCCTGCACCTTGCAGCACCAGTTCAGTGACTCAGCGTCACCCACTGCGAGGGCGGGAGCTGGGAGACAACAGAAAGGCAGTTTGCCAAGCTGGGTGGACACAGACCCAGGCCACATCCATACCACCTGTTTAAAGCACTCAGAAACCTCTTTGAACAGACATGGCTGCCCCCAAAGAATGATGGGAGCTGTAGTTTGTTATGGGTTCTGAGAGCTGTTAGGAGCCCCCTCCTCGCTTCCCATCCAGAGCTACAATTCCCAGTTCCCTGGAAAGAAGAATCGACTGTTAAGCAGTCTGGGAACTGTAGTTCAGTGAGCTGGGAGCTATTTCCAGAGGGCTTGGGCTGCCTCACTAAAAGTCCACTTTTCAGAACAAGCTAAGCATATCTCTGGGGCATGTGGCACCCTCCATGGTACCCCCATGTGAGCAGCACAGTTAGCAGACAGAGATATATGGGGGAGGCAGTCCCTTAGGTAAACTGATCCCAAATCGCTTAGGGCTTCAAATGCAAAAAGCAAAAGACTGGAAGTTCTCTACAGCCTACCCTGTGTCCGCCCTGTGCAGCTTTCTGCCCTCAGGTATGATGGGGAAGGTGCTCTCATATTGCCTGGGTAGTCCTGGGGAAATAGAAGAGTTCTCAGCAAGGGTTTAAAAGTTGAACAGAAGTTGCCTATAGGCACAGAATGTTCCACGAGGCTGGACTGATAATGCTAAAGGCTTATTTGTTGTTGTCCAAAGAGCGTCACCAACTTGGGGAACAACCAGAGAAGCCCCTGCAGACGATCTTGGTGACTGAGCTAGGATAGAAGGGTTCAGGCGCTCCCTGAGGTACCCTGGACCTAAATTGTAAATTAAGACAAGGGCTTTAGTAGTAGATGGGTAGCCAGAGCAGATGCTTTGAAAGGGTTGGCACATCTTGTTGGCCAGGTGGCCCCTCAGCAGTCCGGCTGCCGCACTCTGCACCAGGTGCAGCTTCTGAATCAACCCAAGGGCAGCCCCACACAAAGCGCATTGCAGTAGTCCAGCTTTGGGCCTACCAATGCATGTGGAATTGTGGGGGCACAATCTGTCACAAGCAGCAAAATACCTTGGGTCATGCCCTGTTGGACCAGGCCTCCTGTTCCACTGAAGGGTTCACAGAAGGATTGTCATTGTCTCTCCACCAACGCCAAACGATGCAGGAGTCAAAAACTCCTGCTGTACTTTGAGCAAGCCCTCTAGGGCTTCAGCTAAAGGAAAGACACAAGTGTGAGTTGAGCTGGGATGGGATTCAAGAACGCTCACTAACATCAGCATCTCCAGTGTTGTCAGACTTCGCATTTTATATGATGAAACACATTTTAGTTCAGGGGTCAGCAAACTAAGGCCCATGGGCCGGATCAGGTCCAATTGCCCTCTGGATCTGGCCCATGGACAGTCCTGGAGTTGCTGCTTGGATTGGCACAATAACCATTTTTTTAAAAAAAATTGGGCGCCATTTCCCCCTGAGATTTCCCACACACACACACACACACCGTGACGGCACCTCCTCCCTCCCTCTTCCTGGCTTCTCCCTGCCCTGCAGAGGAATAATAATAATAATAATAATAATAATAATAATAATAATAATAATTTATTATTTATACCCCGTCCATCTGGCTGGGTTTCCCCAGCCACTCTGGGTGGCTTCCAACTGAATATTAAAAACAGTACAGCAAGGGGGCTGGGCTTTAATAGGAAGCCACGCTGCCCGCTGGGGAAAGCTGGCATGGAGAGGAGTGGCGCTGCAGAGCGGCGGAGAAGGTAGGCAGGGGGATTGGAGGGCTGGGGGAGAGAGTGAAGCCCCCTCCATTGCATGCATGTGCGCACACATGCGCATACACAGTCCGGCCTGCAAAAAAGACTGGGGGACAGTGAACTGGCCCCCTCCCAAAAAAGTTTGCTGACCCCTGTTTTAGTCCATTCATCTGCAAAGTTTATACTGTAGTTTGTTTTTCCTCCTGGAGAGAAGTGGTTCTCTACATGAAGAACCCTCACCACTCCATTGCAAACTAAGCCTCAGGAGGAACAGTTGAGGGAGCAGAGCATGTTTAGCCTGGAGAATAGAAAACTGAAGAAGATACAACAGCCATCTTCAAACACATGAAGGGTTGTCCCATGGAAGACTGAGCAAGCTTGTTTTCTTCTGCCCCAGAGAGCAGCACCCGAACCAATGGATTCAAATTGCAGGCAAGGCCCTAAACCTTAGGAAGAAGTTTCTGGCAGTAAGAGCTGTCCAGTAGTGGAACAGACTCCCACAGAAGCTAATGGACTCCCTTTCCCTGGAGGCTGGTCCTCTGTAAGGGATTTTAAAGCTGTGATTCCTCCATCAATTCTGTGGGTGGGTGTGCATTGTGTTGGGGACTCTCATTTGCTCTGACACCCATCTATTCTGTCTTCCACCAGCAGCTCTGAACAGCCCCCTAGGGGCTTACCCCCTTCTTGCTCTCCCAAAACCCTTTCTCAACAAATGCAGGCAATGATAATGTACCCCTGGGCAATGAGTGCAGATGGCGCCAGTCTCCCTTCATCAAGAAGCAACATCTGAAGGAAGCCGACAGAGCGACATGGCGCACATCACAACATTTCCCTTCCCTTCCCCTCCATCTCCATTTCAATTTATAGTTCACACAAGCAGCTTAAACACGCCGATTTGAGATCAAAACAGAACTGGGGGGGGGGGAGAGACTTCAGAGCATCTGTTCTATAGGAGGATGCCGTGTGCCTGGAGATAATTTTAGACGAACGTGTTATAAACAAGATCTGTGGAACTTCACAGATCATGGCGAGCTGTTGGGACGGGTGCATGTGGGGCTGACTTACAGATTAAGTGTATAAAATGTTTAGCACGGAGCTGTGAAGTCAACTTTTCGTTTGTTTTAAGAAATATTTGAGGCAGGTCAGAAAGGAGAGAAGACGAGTCCTTTCGTGGGTGAACCAAAACAACTGAGGAACAGAAGGAAGCAGGCACTTATCAACAGGCAAGTGTAAGAAATGCCTTTTCAGATCAGGTTAAGGTCAATCCAGACCAACTTAATACAACATGGTGTCCTCCAGATGTTTTGGATTACAACTCCCAACTGGGCTGGCTGGAAGAAGAAGAAGAGGAAGAGGAAGAGGAAGAGGAAGAGGAAGAGGAAGAGGAAGAGGAAGAAGAAGAAGAAGAAGAAGAAGAAGAAGAAGAACAACAACAACAACAACAACAACAATTTATTTATACCCCGCCCATCTGCTTGGATTTCCCCCTCGAGTAGGAGGAAGATTTTCACCTTAAGACAAAGCCTTTGGCCATTTTCAGCTGGCATTGGTAGATACAGTTCCATATTTAAAATAGTTCAAACCCATCTTCCAGGGCAGACTGTCCTCCCAATGATTTTTGCAAAGGTTTAACACATGCAACTTAAGTGTGTTGTTGTTGTTTTTAACCCTCTCCAATAATTTTATAAGGAGCATTTTTTTATTCATTTTTAACGTCAACATTAAGCAGTGTAAGAGGATAAGAAGAGCCTGGCTGCTGGATCAAGGCCCATCTAGCCCAGCCTTGTGCTCTCACAGGGCCAGGCAGATGCCTCTTTGCAGTGGCTCTCAAAGACATGTCACACTGGTGTGTCAGGAGAAGATGGCAAGTGTGGCAGGAAGATTCAAGGACAACCGAAGGAACATTTAAGCACCTCAGTGTAGTATAGTACTGTATCGTATCAAAATATATTTTATTATTTTCTTAATATGGATAAATATCTTCTCAAAATGAAGCACTGCTAGGAGTTGTTTCTTTTTGTTTTCCACCATGTATGTTATCAATAAAAAAAATCAATGTAGCACGAGCAAATTTTTATTCTGAAAGTGTGGCCCAGAGGAAAAAGTTTGAGAACCGCTGCCTCAGTGGGAAACCTGCAAGCGGGATTTGAGCACAAAAGCACTCTTCCCTCCTGTGGTCTTCAGAAACATTGCAGAGCATGGACGTCACATGCCATTGATAGCCTCCTCCTCCTCCTCCTCCTCCATGAATTTGTCCAATTCTCTTTTAACGCCACCCAAGTTGGTGGCCAACATTGTCTCCTGCTGCAGCCTCCATTTGTGCACTGCTTGAAGATATATTGCTGAGTTGAAGATAAAAATGGCTTTTTAGGTCCTCTGAAGACCAGCAATGATAGGGCCAGACATATTTCCCTAGGACAGGTGGATCAGAGGTGAGAGGTGAGCATTGAAAAGGACCTGAACAATGGGTACTCACCAGCCTTTCACTGGTGACCCAAAATTCAGGGCCCCTGAAGCAGAACTCAAGACTCAGGGAGGTACATTTGGGTACAGGCAGCACTTCAGGCAAGACCCTCACAGACCCTCTAGTGAGGAATGAGAGTGGGTGGCCACTCTGCTCCCACCCTGGGCTTCCCAGAGGCACCTGGACTGCTCATGGTGTGAGCAGAATGTTGGTGTCACCCAGCGGGGCTCTTCTTATATTGTTGCGTGTGAAATTATGCACGGAGAAAGCGAATGGGGAAAAGCTCCTCTTCCTCTCTTCTATAACACTAGACCAGGGGTCAGCATACTTGCTGCGTCTTGGGCCAGTGTCTCCAGCACCAATTGCGCGGTGAACCGGAGGGTGGGGGAGCGAGTGCCCATATGCATGTGGACACGCTATTTCCGGCACACTTCCAGGTCAGAGGAGCAACGGAAATAGCTTGTGCGCATGTGCACGGGCCTCCTCCAACCCAGATTTGCACCGGAAACAATGCTTGCACATACGCACAAGCTATTTCTGATGCTCCTCTGACCTGGAAGTGGTCAGCCGTGTGGCGCAGCGCCAGTGAGAGCAGGTGGCCGCAGCGGGTGGGGGCACCGCGGGCCGGATAAATGAGTCCCTCGGGCTTTATCCAGTCCGCAGGCCTTAGTTTGGGGACCCCTGCACTAGACCTCATGGGCATTCAATGAAGCTGAATGTTGCAGGGTTCAGGACACATAAAGGTAAAGGGACCCCTGACCATTAGGTCCAGTCGCAGACGACTTTGGGGTTGCACGCTCTATAGGCCAAGGGAGCCGGTGTTTGTCTGCAGACAGCTTCCGGGTCATGTGGCCAGCATGACTAAGCTGCTTCTGGCGAACCAGAGCAGCTCACGAAAACGCCGTTTACCTTCCCACGAGAGCATTACCTATTTATCTACTTGCACTTCGTGCTTTCGAACTGCTAGGTTGGCAGGAGCAGGGACCGAGCAATGGGAGCTCACCCCGTCGCGGGGATTCAAACCGCCGACCTTCTGATCTGCAAGCCCTAGCCTCAGTGGTTTAGACCACAGCGCCACCCATGTCCCAGGACACATAAAAGGAAGTCCTTATTCATGCAGACCATAGTTGAACCATGGAACTCGCTCTCACAGGAAGCAGGAAAGGCTACCCACTTAGATGGCTTCAAAATTCAGATTTAAGGTGCTGCACTGGCTCCCGGTGGAGTACAGGGTCAGATTTAAGGTGCTGCTTTTGACCTTTAAAGCCTTTCACGGCCTAGGACCCTCATACCTACGGGACCGCCTCTCCCGGTATGCCCCATGGAGAGCCTCAAGGTCCATAAATAGCAACACCCTAGTGGTCCCGGGCCCTAAGGAAGTCAGATTAGCCTCAACCAGAGCCAGGGCCTTTTCAACTCTGGCTCCGGTCTGGTGGAACGCTCTGCCTCCTGAGACCAGGGCCCTGCAGGATCTGATTTCTTTCCGCAGGGCCTGTAAGACAGAGTTGTTCCGCCTGGCCTTTGGCTTGGAGCCAATTTGATTCCCTCCCTCCCTCTCTCTCTTTTTTTCTTTTTCCTTCTTTTCCTTCTCCTCCTGCGATGGGCTACATTTTAATATTTTAATGTTCCATTATTTTAATGTTGTATTTTATTTTTGTTTTTAAGTTGTAATCATTCTTCTTGTTTTTATTATTGTTTGTAAGCCGCTCTGAGCCCGGCCTTGGCTGGGGAGGGCGGGGTATAAATAAAAAATTATTATTATTATTAAAAGAGGATTGGACAAATTTATAGAGAGGGCTGTCAACAGCTACTTGCCACACTGACTCTGCTCTGCCTCCACAGTTGGAGGCAGGAATGCTTCTTAATGCCAGTTGCTGGAAACTGGCAAAAGGGGGGGGGGGCTCTTGCTTGGCTCTTGCTTGCAGGTTTCCCCCAGGCATCTGGTTGATTGCCATGAGAATGGGATGTTGGACTGGATGGGCCCCCTTTGGCCTGATCCAGCAGGGCTCTTCTTAGGTTCTCATGCAGGGGTCCGCAAACTTTTTCAGCCGGGGACCAGTCCACCGTCCCTCAGACCTTGTGGTGGGCCAGACTATATTTGGGGGGGGGGGAATAGGAATGAATTCCTATGCCCCACAAATAACCCAGAGATGCATTTTAAATAAAAGGGCACATTCTACTCATGTAAAAGCACACTGATTCCTGGACCGTCCATGGGCTGATTAAGAAGGCCATTGGGCTGGATCCGGCCCCCAGGCCTTAGTTTGCCTACCCATGTTCTTATGGCTTTAAAGGCCAGAATTAGCACGTTAAACTGGGGTGCAGAAAAATGAATGTGAGTCATGTGGAATTGTTGCAATGTGGACAGATACCTGTCTCTCCAGCCCATGGTGGCTCACTGCAAATTGGTTCTGTTAGTGATGCAATTGCCAAGCTGAAAACTGTTCAAATCTCCCCTCTCTCCCACTCTGCAGCTTTTCAAAATGACATTGTATTTACATTTTGATTCCCACCCCCACCCCACCCCCCAAAATACCAAAAAGCAATGAAAGAAAAGGAACACACTTTTTGTACTGAAATATTGAAAATGTCAAAACTTGTTTCTGCTTTTCTCCGGCAGTGACAGATGTTGGTATCCTCAGTTGTGAAACGACACGTCAAAATGTCTAGTGAAAACATCAAACACAAGCAACAGCACTGCAGAGGATTCAAAGCTGAGCTCCTTGGAGCAACTGGATCAGGAAGGATGAACTGAGAGGTGGGGTGGGGTAGGAGGGAGAGGGTGATGGGGGTCTTGCCATGGCAAGAAGGCCTGGCATGTGGGGGGGGGGAGACTGAGTGAGGAGGAGGAAGGTTATCTAGTTCCAGTGCTCTGATGAAAAAGGGGCCTGTTCTGGGTCTTTACTTCTTCTCTCCATTTTTTGCATTGAGTTGCTGGGGACAAATTTGATTCCATTTGCATTTAGAGGCAGACTTACCTCATCTGCACTTTCCTAAGCAATATGCAAACCAAAACACAACCGTCTTTCAAAATTCACACTTTTCTGAATTTTGCAACATAGTTCTCTGGCCAAGTAATGTGCACAAAAATGCATATATTAGTGAAAATAACATTAAAGTGTGTTATGATATAGAGTAGTACCTTGGGTTACATACGCTTCAGGTTACATATGCTTCAGGTTACAGACTCTGCTGACCCAGAAATAGTGCTCCAGGTTAAGAACTTTGCTTCAGGATGAGAACAGAAATCGCGCGGCAGCAGCAGGAGACCCCATTAGCTAAAGTGGTGCTTCAGGTTAAGAACAGTTTTAGGTTAAGAACGGACCTCTGGAACAAATTAAGTACTTAACCCGAGGTACCACTGTATATGGCTTTTAATCCTATCAAGGCAGATTCCGCTGAAGCCAGGATGGCCAAGGACCTGGAGACCACGATGGCCAAATCTCTACCTGGCCATGGAGCTCTAGACCTGTGACCACTGGGGACCAGTCGCTGCCTCTCAGCCAAACCTACCTCACAGGGTTATTGTGGGAATTAAGTGAGGAGTGGGGAGAACTTTCTTGAGTTCCCTGGAAGAAAAGGCAAGATAGAAATGCAACAACAATAACAACAACAATGGAAATACTGGACAAAAATGTGTACATTTGGCAAAATTACATACAATTTGTGTATATGTGTAGAAATTCACTGATTAATTTTATGAGGGTTGTATTTTTTTTAAGCACAATCTGATGTGGAAATGCAGAGAAATGAACTGAAGATAGGAAGAAATGAGAAATTGATAGAAACTGAAACCGTCATATTTGCCTTCCCCAGGTCACATAATTCTTCCAGTGCTTCATCCTGCAAAGGGGTCACTGGCAATAGGTTGTATGAACTAACTAGAATCCCCAAGAATGATTATTATTTTGGGGAGTGGGGGCAATACAGTATAGCATTTGGATGACAATGATATCGTGTGGATGGAGTAAAAACAAACCACCCTCTGGAAGCCCCCATGGAGCTGTCTCATCCAGGGTTGGGTCTCCTTCCAAGGTCCTACAGATCCACCTTCCTAATCCACATCCACATCAGCCTGCAGTGGAAACACCAGAGGGAGTGAGGATCAGGGCCAAAGAGCCCCTTGGGCTACCAGCTCCAGGCCACAAGGTACATTTTCCTACCTTGAAGAAAACTCCAATTTATGGGAGAGGTTGTGGAAAGAGGATTTAAAATTTACAGCTTGTTGTGCATTGAAGGAAAACTGTGTGGAAATGATGTACCGTTGGTATTTGACTCCAGTAAAGTTGACAAAAATGTACAAAAATGCATCTAAGTTATGCTGGAAATGTAAGGATAGGGAGGGTACCTTTTGCCATATGCAGTGGTCATGTAAGGCAGTAAAGGGCTTCTGGGAAATGATATATAATGAATTGGAAAAAAAAATGTTTAAGATAACATTTACTAAAAAAAAACCCCAGAAGCCTTTTTACTAGGCTTAACAGGAGAAGAAATACCATGAGACCTAAAAAGACTTTGTGTATATGACAACATTTGCAAGAATGTTGTTAGCCCAGGTGTGGAAGGAAGAGAAGGTCCCGAAAAAAGACGAGTGGATTACCAGACTGATGGACTATGCCAAAATGGCAAAGACGACTGTGAAGATCAGGCACCAAGGTGACAAAAAAAGTAATCAAGAATGGGAAAAATTTGTAGAATACCTTAAAAACCACTGTACTGTAGTTACTTAGAAACATTAACCGGATTGATATAGCATTTATGAAGTAAAATGGACTAAAGTAGTAAAGATGAAATAGAATGAATAAATATAATTATATGCAAGAAAAGAGGGTAAAATATAGAAACCGGAGGGGGGTGGGGGGAAGTCCGAGGGATTTGTATAATCTCAGTACTGTATATATGAAAAATGTTTGGAGTGCATGGAAATAATGTTAATATAAAAAACTGAAAATTAAAAAGAAATTAAAAAGAAAAGAAAAGAAAACTCCAAAATCCACCGCTGGGCAACACCTTCATTTTGGATCAACCAAAATGTCACAAAACAGAAAGTGGAGCTTTTGAGTTCTCCAAAGCCTTTTCATCTGGCTGGGATGTTATGCAAATCAGGAGGAAGGGGGGGAGAAAACAAGGAAAAATAGGAAGCAAATAAGTGCAAGAATTAGGCTGGGTGTTGAAGCAGACTGATTCCAGCCTCTGTTTGGAGCTGTAGGGATCAGGCTGGATTCTGGAAGCAATGGCAGCTTCTCATTTTTGAAAATGCAAAAGGCCGCTGTTACCCAGCCTTGCATGAAATACACAAGTTCCTGGTTAGACAGAGAGCAGAAACAGAGACAAAGGGCAAAAAAGCCCTCTTTTTTGGCGCATCTGACCTCTTCTTTCCTTCCTTTTAAGCTGGGGGTGCCAAAGATGGATCATGCAGGCTGTTCTGCACACAAGGAATGCGCTCTGTCTTAAGTTTCCAGTCCTCATTGAGGTAAGTGGGTGGGCAACTCCAGCTGAAACCTCAGAAGCAAAAAGGAAAAGGCAGGGCCAGGGCTCGCCTTCCCAAGCTATTCCACCACCACCACCACCCATGTCCAGCTCATGTGCTTTCCATTGGGGCCATGTGGTTGGTGACTGTGGGCAACTGGATGATGGACTAGATGGGCTCAGTTCAGCTTGATCCAGCAAGATCCATCTTATGCTCTTAAGCTGTAGAGAGATAGATGAAGACAGGAACAGATATCTGAATGGTGCAGGCAAGGCTTTTAAAAAATGCTGTCCTTAGCATACATAGGTGGGAGAGGCCATTTGGGGTTCTGGCTCAGGCAGCAAAATATCTTGGACTGGGACAGGGATGGGGATAGGAGATGGAAGAAATCATTCACAGTTCTTCACCACAGTCACCTTGTGTAGTGAAGTACCAGCATTCCAGGTCAGAGCTCTTCACCAGGGCAGCAAAGAGATCCCAGGTGTTGCAATAGAGTTAACTCTGCCCACCCACCCTGGCCATTGACTCGCCTCATCATGAAGGCCACCTGGGTGGTGACTGTCTTCTCTCGCCCTGGACCTTAGCTGCCTTAACTGTTGGCCTTGGGTTCTTGCCACTCACTTGACAACTCAGCCCAAAGTGAACAAAGGAAGAAAACTAAGCAGAACTGTGAAGACTGCACAACTGTGCAGACTAAGAGGCAACCTGAATATTTGAGGCAACCTGAATATTTGCATTAATTGAAAGTGGTTGCAGGATCCAGTCTTCCCCAGCACAGAATTTGGATCGCTCCTTAGCACTCCTCTCCCTCTCTATCCGGACCCCATCAGCCACTTCCACTTGTCAAATCACCTGCAATTTGAGCCAGAGAGCTGGCCGACTTCTCAGAGTTTATATTTAAATAAGCCCTTCTGCTGAACTCAGGCTTAAATATATCTCCCTTTAATCTGATAGCATGAGTGGAAACCCGCAGGAGGGAGGGAGGGAGGGAAGGAGGGAGAAGCCCACCAGGCAAAGGCATCTGTAGCAGCAACGCTTGCAGCTGCTGCAGGATTTGAGATGGTGCATTTGGGCAGGAGCTTGCATTAATACTCGGGGTGGGGCTGGAGGGGGCAACCCAGGATCTTTGGCTGTGTTTATTTCTTCACTAACAAAATGAATTGCAATATGGACAAATGCCTGGTTCTGCACTTGGGCAGGGAGAACCAGCTACACAAATACAAGATGAGGGGTCTTAGTGGACCACAAGCTTAACACGAGTCAAGTGTGGTGCGGCAGCAAAAAAAGCAAATGCTATTCTAGGCTGCAGGGATGCAGGTGGCGCTGTGGGTTAAACCACAGAGCCTAGGACTTGCTGATCAGAAGGTTGGTGGTTCGAATTCCCGCGACAGGGTGAGCTCCCATTGCTCGGTCCCTGCTCCTGCCCACCTAGCAGTTTGAAAGCATGTCAAAGTGCAAGTAGATAAATAGGCACCGCTCTGGCGCGAAGGTAAACGGTGTTTCTGTGTGCTGCTCTGGTTCACCAGAAGCGGCTTAGTCATGCTGGCCACATGACCCGGAAGCTGTACGCTGGCTCCCTCGGCCAATAAAGCGAGATGAGCGCTGCTACCCCAGAGTCGTCCGTGACTGAACCTAATGATCAGGGGTCCCTTTACCTTTTTATTCTAGGCTGCATCAACAGAAGTCTAGTGTCAGATGCAGTGGCGTAGCGTGGGGGGTGCAGGGGGGGCCAGCCGCACCGGGCGCAACATCTGGGGTTAGGGCAAATCCACGGGTTAGGGGGCGCAAATCCACGGGTTAGGGGGCGCAAATTACTTGCCTTGCCCCGGGTGCTGACAACCCACGCTACGCCACTGGTCAGATGCCAGCTGGAATATTGTTTCCAATTCTGGACAGCACCATTCTATTTTTTTTTATAATAATATTTATTAAATTTTCCAATAAAACATACAAATACAAAACAACTACAATAAAGACAAACACAAACAACAACAAAAAACAACAAGAATAATTTCAAAACCTTATTTCTTAACCTTATTTCCCCGACTTCCTCATACCTCACCATTTTGTATTCTAGTTTCATTATTCCATCAGCAAGTCCCTTCCCTTATTTCACCATATAATTTTACTAGTTCCATTTCTTTTCTTACGCTAATGTCTCTGAAAACCAATATATTTTTAAAATCCTTGTCAAACTAACATTCTTCAATCTTATAATATTTATTTAAATAGTCCTTGAATTTCTTCCAATCTTCTTCCACTGTCTCCTTCTCCTGGTCTCGGATTCTGCCCGTCATCTCTGCGAGTCCCATGTAGTCCGTCATCTTCATCTGCCATTCTTCCAGAGTGGGTAGATCTGGCGTCTTCCAATACTTTGCGATAAGGATTCTTGCTGCTGTTGTAGCATACAAAAACAACGTTCTGTCCTTTTTTAACACCACATGGCTTACCATACCCAGGAGGAAGGCCTCTGGTTTCTTCAGGAAAGTGTATTTAAACATCTTTTTCATTTCATTATATATCATTTCCCAGAAAGCCTTAATCCTTGGGCATGTCCACCAAAGGTGAAAAAAAGTACCTTCATTCTCTTTACATTTCCAACATTTGTTATCTGACAAGTGGTTAATTTTTGCAAGCTTGACTGGGGTCATGTACCACCTATATATCATTTTCATAATATTTTCTCTCAAGGCATTACATGCCGTAAATTTGATGCCTGTGGTCCACAACCTTTCCCAGTCAGCAAACATAATATTGTGACCTATATCTTGCGCCCACTTGATCATAGCTGATTTAACAATTTCATCTTCCGTATTCCATTTCAACAGCAAGTTGTACATTTTAGATAAATTCTTAGTATTGGATTCTAACAGTTCTGTCTCCAATTTAGATTTCTCCACCTGGAAGCCAATTTTCTTATCCATCTTATAAGCCTCCATTATTTGAAAATAATGAAGCCAATCTCTGACTTTATCCTTTAATTTCTCAAAACTCTTCAATTTAACATTGCTACCCTCCTGTTCTAAAATTTCCCAGTACCTCGGCCATGTGGACTCCATATTGAGTTTTTTCAAAGCTTTTGCCTCCATTGGCGAAAGCCATCTTGGAGTTTTATTCTCCAGTAGATCTTTATATCTGATCCACACATTAAACAATGCTTTCCTGACAATATGACTTTTAAAACCTTTATGAACCTTAACTTTGTCGTACCACAAATATGCATGCCACCCAAAAAAGTTATTAAAACCTTCCAAATCTAAAATGTCTGTGTTTGTGAGAAGCAGCCAATCCTTCAGCCAGCAGAAAGCTGCTGACTCATAATATAGCTTTAAGTCTGGCAGGGCAAATCCCCCCCTTTCCTTTGCATCAGTTAAGATCTTAAATTTTATTCTGGGCTTTTTGCCCTGCCAGACAAATTTGGAAATGTCGCGCTGCCATCTCTTAAAACACTCTGTCTTGTCAACGATTTGCAATGTTTGAAACAGAAATAACATTCTAGGCCATACATTCATCTTAATTGCTGCTATTCGGCCAGACAAAGAAAGTTTCATGTTAGCCCAAATTTCTAAATCTTTTTTCACTTGATTCCAACATTTCTCATAGTTGTCTTTAAATAAGTTCACATTTTTAGCCGTCATATTAATCCCCAGATATTTGACATTCTTAACCACAGTTAGACCTGTTTCCTCCTGAAACTTTTCCTTCTCTCTTACTGTTAGATTTTTCTCTAGTACCTTAGTTTTTAATTTGTTTAATTTAAATCCTGCCACTTGACCAAACTCTTGAATTAATTCCAAAACCCTTTTCGTACTAGATTCTGGCTCTTGCAATGTAAGTACCAAGTCATCTGCAAAAGCTCTCAGTTTATATTGTCTCGCTCCGACCTGAACCCCTTTAACCAGCTGGTCTTTTCTTATCATATTCAGCAAAACCTCCAGGACCAAAATAAACAACAGTGGGGAAATTGGGCACCCCTGACGTGTCCCTTTTTCTATCTTAAGTTCTTCTGTAATAACATTATTTACAATTAGCTTTGCTCTTTGTTCAGAATAAATAGCGCCTATACCATTTTCAAAACCTTGACCTACCCCCATCCCATGGAGATTCTTCTTCATAAATGCCCAAGAAATATTGTCAAAGGCTTTCTCCGCGTCCACAAATATCAGAACAGCTTTTGTATTTATATTAACTTCTAGCATTTCCAAAATGTCTATTATGTTCCTTACATTGTCTGATAGATGCCTTTTCGGGAGAAAGCCCGATTGGTCCCTGTGAATCTCCCCCATCAAAACTTTTTTCAATCTTTTAGCTAGGATGTCAGCAAAAATTTTGTAATCCACATTTAATAGAGATATTGGGCGGTAGTTCTTCAGTTGAGTCTTTTCAATCTCTGTCTTCGGTATAAGCGTTATATAAGCCTCTTTCCACGTATCAGGTGCTTCTTTCCCTTCAAGAATTTCATTACAGACTTCCTTCAGTGGTTGTATTAACCATTCTTTTAAAGTCTTGTAATATTTGGAAGTCAGTCCATCAGGTCCCGGAGATTTGCCTAGTTTCATATTTTGAATGGCGTCTTCTATCTCTTGTTCAACTATTTTCTGATTCAAAAATATTTTGTCTTGACTTGAAATTTCCTTCATCCCATTTTTCTTCAAAAATTGTTCTATGTCAGTCTCTTTTTCTGGCCCTTGTGCATATAATTGCTTAAAATATCTCTGGAAGCAGCATCTGATTTCCTTTGGATTGTTGATGTTCTTTCCGTCCACTTCTAAATTTGTTACTGTGTTCAATTTTTGTCTCTTCTTCAATTGCCAAGCCAAAAATTTCCCACATTTATCCGCAGATTCAAACGTTTTCTGTCTCATTTGTTTAATTTTCCATTCTATCTCTTGGTTCATCAATTCCATATATTGGGTTTGATATAATTTAATTTCTCGCAAAATCTCCTGAGACTTTGGTTTTAATCTCAATTTCTTTTCACCTTCTTTGATTTTTTCTAAAATCTTATCCTTTTTCTCATTTTGGCTTTTCTTCTTTATTGCATTTTGTTGAATCAAGAAGCCTCTCATAACTGCTTTGCTTGCTGGACAGCACCATTCTAAGGCTTGTTGACACTTCCACTTGTCCCACCACTTTCCACTGGGGAAACCCTCTCTTTACCATTGAATCAGAACAAGCATTCATCAGTTTTCCTGGGGAATTGGTGGGGCAAACAGAAAACTGCTTGGGCCCTTGCTTTCTAGGCACAGGACAAGTGGAAGTGTGGGCAAGCCCTAAGAAGGATATTGGACAAACTGGAGCATGTGCAAAGGAGGTCTGGAAACCAGGCCCTATGAATAATGGTTGAAGGAGCTGGGTATGTTTAGCCTGGAAAAGAGAAGATTGAGAGGAGAAGGGATAGCCATCTTCAAATACCTTAAGGGCTGTCACATAGAAGAGGGAGCATGCTTGTTTTCTCCTGCTCTGGAAGGTAGGACTCGAGGCAATGTTAGATGGCCATCCATCCTAGATACTTTGGCTGAGATTCCTGCCTTCAACCAGGAGGTTGAAGTAGATGGCGCTTGGGATTCCTTCCAGCTCTACAGTTCTGTGATCCTAGTATCACAAATTGTGCCCCAGGGGAGTCTACAAGGGGAGTGACACCAAGAGCCATATTCTCTTCTAAGAAAGCTTTCAAGAATTGCATGCTACTGGTGGGCAGAGCCAGAGGCAAAAGTGGGCGGAGCAAGGAATGCAAATTTTCCCCTTTACACAGTGCGGTAGTTTCTGCACATGTGCTCCGGACACCCCTCCAGGCAGGAGGAGAGGAGGATGACCAAAATGATTATATTACAGTATATCAATTTATTTTTTTTAAAAAAAACCACACACACGTTTAGAACTTTTTAGGATGCTTTAGGATTTGGATGTTGTCTTTGTCCATGGAGTCACGAAATTAAAAGACGCCTGCTCCTTGGGAGAAAGGTGATGGCAAACCTAGGCAGCGTCTTAAAAAGCAGAGACATCACCTTGCCAACAAAGGTCCATATAGTTAAAGCCATGGTTTTCCCAGTAGTGATGTATGGAAGTGAGAGCTGGACCATAAAGAAGGCTGATCGCCGAAGAATGGATGCTTTTGAATTCTGGTGCTGGAGGAGACTCTTGAGAGTCCCGTGGACTGCAAGAAGATCCAACCTCTCCATTCTGAAGGAAATCAGCCCTGAGTGCTCACTGGAAGGACAGACCCTGAAGCTGAGGCTCCAGTACTTTGGCCACCTTATGAGAAGAGAAGACTCCCTGGAAAAGACCCTGATGCTGGGAAAGATGGAGGGCGCAAGGAGAAGGGGACGGCAGAGGACGAGATGGTGGGACAGTGTTCTTGAAGCTACCAGCATGAGTTTGAGCAAACTGTGGGAGGCAGTGGAAGACAGGAGTGCCTGGCGTGCTCTGGTCCAGGGGGTCACGAAGAGGCGGACACGACTAAAGGACTAAACAACAACAAAGGATTTGGATGGCTTCAAAAGAGGAGTGTGGCCAATTCACAGAGATGATCCATGGCTACTTACCTGGGTGTCTCCACTGTGTCTTCACAACCAGACTGCCTCTGAACGCCATTTGCTTGGAATCACAGCTGAGCAGGGCTGGAGTAAATTGCCCTAGTTCATTGCAGGGGTGGTGGTTTTTGTTATATATATTCCACCTTTTCTGCTGGCAGGGACTGAAGACTAAATGATACTTTGGGTCCCCTTGGACTCTGCAATTCTGTGATTCTATGAGAGTTCTGCTGTACTCAGATCCTGCTTTTAGGGCTTCCCATTGGGTCATCTGGTTGGCCACTGTGAGCACAGGAGGCTGGACTAACTGGCCAATGGCCTCATCCAGCAGGCTCTTGTCATGCTCCCCTCTTCCAGTAAACCAACTAGCTCCCTGTGCATAGACCAGCACATGAGGGAGGAATGTTCAGACCCAGCCTCCTCTCTGAGGCAGACCTGTTTTGCCTGCCAAAGTTCCTTCAATTATGCTGTGTGTGTGTTCCACGCTGTAAAAAGGATAAATCAGGGACGTATCTCAGGAAGTGTTTTCTCCATCTCAAACGCATCAAAAATATTGCTGACACTGATCCATAGCTGGGAATGTCATTTCTGAATAAACATGATGTCATTCCCGTTCCATTCATACTCCTCCTGGACAGCTGCTGTCAGCATCACTGAAGAAAAATGCCACCTCACCAGTGACAGCTGCCATTTGAGCTACTTTGTGGATCAGCCTTGCTGGGAGCGGAGAGTGGGAGGGGACAGAGCCACGGGCGGGCGGGCGGGGGGGGGGCAGTCATGCAGATGCTATTTAAAGTATATTGCATCCCGGTGAGAAGTGCAAGAGCTCGTCTGTGGCCAGAGCCACGTTCTGCTTAAACCAAGGCAGTGGCAGACAAGCAAAGCTCCTTGCCTTGCTCTGCAGAGAGATTTAGTTCAGGGCACCAGATCTGAAGTTGCAGTGGTGGGCTTGCAGTGTGTGTGTCCGTTTGAATGATGCCCTGAGACCCTGAGACCCTTCCATTTATTGGAGTCCCATACCTAGTGAGGGATGGAATCTAAGAGGGGATCCTACTGCTGAACTAGTCAGGCAGGTTTCTTTGTAAGACGTGGCCTTGGCTGGCCACCGCAGTGTCCTCGTCAGCCTCCAATGAGAGGCTGTGCTGCAAAAGCGACAAGCAAGTGATGGGGCCCTGCAGGAGAAGGGGTTTCCTCCACCCACCTCACCTAGCTGCTAGAGAGAGGGGGGTGAGAGCTGAGCTTAGGGTTGGACTTGGGAGAGTCTGCAGTGGAAGTACTGTAAATTGGGAACAGCCACCATCAATGCCTTTCTTTGTGCCGTGGCTTTCTGAACATAAAGACGTGAAAAGAGCCCTGCTGTATCAGATAAAGGCCTGCCTGGGCCAACATTCTCTTCTTACACTAGACAGCTAAGTGCCCTTATGGGAAATCCACAAGCTAGGCGTAAGCGCAGCTACAATAACTTGCTCACGGTCCCCAGAACATCCTCAAATGCATCCCAGGGCATGTATTCCTTTTTGGCCAGCATGGATGCAGGCAGTGGAACTCAGTCAGAGAGAGGACAGGTGATCATCAATGGAACTAATAAGATCTGTGCAAGCAGGGTGATATGGACTGCCTCTCCCAATGTGAACAGACCTGGACCATCACCATTTTCCATGGGAGATGAGAGCGGGCCTTTTCCGTGGTGGCTCCCCACTTGTGGAATGCTCTCTCCAAGGAGGCTCACCTGGCCCCATCATCTCTCTAGGCACCATTTCTTTTCCACCAGGCCTTTGGCTCTTAATTATCTCTGGCGCTTGAGTGGGGTGGGGCGCTTGAGTCCTTCCTTTTAAAAATAGGAATGGGCTTCATATTTTTCTATGTTTTGCTTTATGCTGGGTTTAGTGAACGTTATTTAATTATTGGTGTTACTTGCTTTGAGTTAGTTTTATATATACAGTGGTACCTCTGGCTACGAACGGGATCCGTTCTGATTTGCCGCTTCTGCGCATGCGCATGACATCATTTTGTGCTTCTGCGCATGTGCGAGCGGCGAAACCCGGAAGTAACCCTTTCTGGTACTTCCGGGTCACCACAGGACATAACCTGAAAGAACATAACATGAAGCGGACATAACATGAGTTTGACTGTAAAAAGGAAACTACGTGCTTCTCATTCTCTCCATTTTATGGAAGGTCAGGCTGAGAGAGTGAGTGACTGGCCTGAGGTCATCCAAAGTGAGCTTCATGGGCAAGTTGGGATTTGAACACTGGTCTCCAGGGTCCGCGGGACGCGGGTGGCACTGTGGATTAAACCACAGAACTTAGGACTTGCCGATCAGAAGGTCAGCGGTTCGAATCCCCGCGATGGGGTGAGCTCCCGTTGCTCAGTCCCAGCTCCTGCCAACCTAGCAGTTCAAAAGCACGTCAAAGTGCAAGTAGATAAATAGGTACCGCTCCGGTGGGAAGGTAAACGGTGTTTCCGTGCTCTGCTCTGGTTCACCAGAAGCGGTTTAGTCCTGCTGGCCACATGACCCGGAAGCTGTACGCCAGTTCCCTTGGCCAATAAAGCGAGATGAGCGCCGCAACCCCAGAGTTGGTCACAACTGGACCTAATGGTCAGGGGTACCTTTACCTTTACCTTTTACTCCGGGGTCCGAGTCCAGTGTTCTGTCCACTGCACCACACTGGCTCTCATCTTCACTTCTTCCCCGTGCAGACCTGGTGAGCCTCAGTCACTCAGCTCCATGCCACCAAGTCTGGCGTCCATCCCGCATGGGGGAGCATATGCTTTTTTGCAGCTGTGATTGCCGTGCTAATAGATTCTCTTGCCAGCCATCCTGGCCCATTGCTTTAAGTGTTATTGCCACTCTTGTTGCTTAACGGCTCTCAGGGGTCATTGTTAGGCAGCGTCATGCGCAGATGGCAGAGCAAGGGCAGTGGCGCTGAAGTTCCCAGCTCTCCCCCCACCAAACGCCACGGCTTCTTTGGACCCATTCTTGCTCATCAATCGTCACCGTGATCTTGGGACCTGGAAGCAGACTGACAGCCGTCACTTGTGCCAGCCGTGCAACTCAGCAAGCGTTTTGTCTGCAAGCTTGGTCGTTGTCTTGTCTTGAAATGAGAGATAGCATGCGATGCTGGCTGCATTCAGAGGCAGTAGGTGCTTCTGAATGAATGCCAGTTCCTGGAGACCACAAAGCAGGAGAGCTCTCTCCCCTTGGAGCCTCTTTTCAAAGTTTCCAGTGAGTATCTGGGTGGCCAGAGTGGGAACAGGATGCTGGGGGGCATGGGCCTGATCCAGTATGCTGCTCTTGCGCTCAGGCCCTGCTTCTGGACTTCCCACAGAGCTTTTGTGAGAGGTGGAATCTGGAAAACCATGAAGATGACCTAAGGGGTGGGAGGGAATAGTATGACGCCCAATATATTTCCCTGCATCGAGTTGGCATCATAGACAAGGGCATTCAAAGAAGAAAGGAGGCATTATCTTAAATGCGAAAAGTTCAAAGAACAAGGAAATTATAAAAAAACAATTTTGACAAGTTGGAGTAGATCCGACTTGTTTCAATAAGCTGCTATTATGAATTTTAAAACAAAAAAACAGTAACAGGCATTCAGAATTTCTATTTTATATCCTGTACTAATGTATATATTTTAAATACATGTCAGAATTCCTCACCGGAGGCAAATACAATATTTATGTGAAGCAAGCGAAAGACTTCAAAACCACTCTGGAGATGTTAAGCAGCCGGTTTATTTACAGGCTTAGAATAATTCAGGGAAACAGAGTGACAATAACGTAGACACACACACACATTGTTTACCGATGCATTTATTGTGGCCCTTGCAAAAAAAAACCCCCACATCTCTTAGAGCAATTGGGGAGGTGGGGAGGAAACCTATGGTTGGTTTCCCCACTTCATTGCTGCTCAAAGTTAATAAGAACCTAAGAGGAGCCCTGAGGCTGGATCAGGCCAATTTAGTCTAGCATCCTGCTCTCACAATGGTCCGCCAGTTGCCTCCCTGGGAAACACACCAACAGGACACCACAACAACAGCCCTGTCTCCACTTGTGAGTCCTGGAAATTGCTATTCAGAGGAAACCTGCTTCCGACCGTGGAGGACAGAGCACAGCCGTCCTGACTAGTAGCGACTGACAGTCTCTCCTCCATTAATTTTTCCAGTCCTCTCTTAAAGCCATTCAATGACTCAGCTACATTAGTAAAGAAAAGGCATTTTATATGCATTACAACACTGTGACACCAGATGGCGCAAGTGGAGTTCCGTCTTTCGCCAATGTGATTTCCCACTTCGAGGTTTACAACACGTTTTCCTGGTTTTTATTTTTTTTATGTGTCCAGCCCAAGATGGTGGCCATCACTGCGTCCTGTGGGAAGGAGTTCCACAGTATAACTACATGCTTCACGAAGGACTTTCTTTTGCCTGTTCTGAATCCTCGAACATTCAGGTTCATTGAACATCCCCGAATTCCAGTGTTATGAGACAGGTATAAAAAAATCCCACTACCCACTTTCTCAACACCTTGATTAACGTCATATACTGCTATCATATCTCCTCTTACTTGCCTTTCCTCTAAACCCAAAATTCCCAAGTGTTGCAACCTTTACTCACAGAGGAGGTGTTCCACCCCCTTGAAGATGTTAGTCCATAGCTGAGTAAAAAATGAAAACAGGCCGTGCCTGGTTGGTCTCTTTGTGCAGAGGGGATTCCACCAGGGGCGTGTGGAGCACCCTGCTGCCTTTGCATGCAGGGCCAGCCAAAAACATTTTACTGCCTGAGACAGAACAGCACCCACTCCCTTCCCACTGGTCAAGGTGTGTTAGTATCCAACACTGACCCAGCTATTTTGGCTCCTGAGGCAGAACACCTGACAAGCACTTCTCTCTGAGGTGGGGGTTAAAATAGCACAATAAGGGTGGTAACAATTTGCCACCCATTCATAACACTCAAAATGAGCTGCCTCCGTCTTAAAGGGCAGAGCCAGCCCTGCAGTTTTAGTTCATCACATTGGGGCTTGTTTGGGTGAATTCCCCAGTGGATCAGGCCCTGTCAGGGTCAGGCCAGCCTGCTTCCCTTTGTTGCTCAAGACAGGTTCACCTCTTCCTTGACTCCTACTGAAGGCCAGCTCTTTATTAGCCTACCTGGGACCTGGGGGTTTTGGGTTACACCGACAAAACTGAAGGGAAGATGCAAACAGCAAAGCAATGGATTTGCAGCTCAACTGAGCGCAAAAGCTTGTCAACGTGACCTGAAGGCTCAAGTACAGACTGTGTTGCAGTGGGATGGCAGGGAGGTTGGTTGCTGCTGCTGTTGTTGCTGCTGCTGCTACAGAGCTATGGAGCCCAGCTGCAGAAACACAAACACCAATCCCTCCCCAGGGAAGCACAGCTGGACTGGTCTCCCGTGGAGACTATTCGGTCTAGGAATAAAGAGACGCCCCTTAGAATTTCATTAGGAGCATAGAAAGCCTTACACTGAGTTGGACCATGGTCCATCTAGGAGGAGCTGGTGGCGCTGTGGTCTAAGCCTGGGTTTGCTGATCAGAAGGTCAGCGGTTCAAATCTGCACGACGTGGTGAGCTCCCATTGCTCTGTCCCAGCTCCTGCCAACCTAGCAGTTCGAAAGCACACCAGTGCAAATCAATAGGTACTGCTGCAGCGGGCAGGTAAACGGCGTTTTCATGCGCTCTGGTTTCCGTCATGGTGTTCCATTGCACCAGAAGCAGTTTAGTCATGCTGACCACATGACCCACAAAACTGTCTTTGGACAAATGCCGGCTCCCTGGACCTGAAAGCAAGATGAGCGCTGCAACCCCATAGTCGCCTTTGACTGGACTTAACTACCCAGGGGTCCTTTACCCTTACCTTTAGCTCAATACTGTCTACACGGACTGGCAGCATTGGCTTTCCAGGGTTTTAGGCAGGAGTCTCTACCAGCCATATCTGGAGATGCTGGGGACTGAACTTAGGACCTTCTGCACTGAGGAAGAAACATTTGTGGGCAGCAGCCTATTGCATCAGCTGCCAAAAAGTGCATCAAGGAAGTGGTCGGCACAGACACAGATTCCCCTTGTTTGGGACTGGGAGCTCCTTAGGGACAGCAGCTGGTCATCACGGACTCTGTAGAGCACCATGAACACATTGTTTTCAAATAATCGGCTGATCTGCTGGTGCTGGGTCTCCATTCCTTCTGCTTTGAAAAAATAGTTTGATCCCAGCTTTTTGTCGGTTACAAAGTTCTACAAGGAAAACCTCTCTCTCTCTCTCTCTCTCTCTCTCTCTCTCTCTCTCTCAAGCTCAGGTTGTTTGTTTGTTTGTTTGTTTCACCAAGCACTTCAACACACTTATCTTTCTTTCACTCTTAAAGCTCTGTGTCTGAGCATCCTTTTTTCCCCTCCAGAGCTTTCCCTGTGAAAACCTGCTCTTTAAAGCCCAATAAGAGCAAACTGCAATCCATGAAAACCCCAAATGGATCTTTGCTTCAATTGAGTGCTAAAGAGCAGTTTTTCGCAGGAAAACTTATTGCAGTTATTAATATTGCACATTTGGTAGCAATAGGATGAATAAAAACTGACTCCTTGAAATAAGAAATGTCCAGTCCAAAAATATGGTTCAAAAGCTTTACTAGCAGAAGTTGCTTCAAAACAAACATAAAACAAATAATACTACATCCATATAGTTGCATAATATCATGTGCTGATCCCAGCCCAGGTAGAACATCTAAGAAAAATGAAATAACTTTATCCAGAGCTGAAATCAAAGCTCTGCCTTTCCCACACAATCTCCATTAGCCTGAGGCTGTGTTCTCCTGGAGAGAGATTAAGCACATGTTCTTTCTCTAAGCTTCGTTATCTCTACAGAGCTTCAGAACAAAGAACTATGCTATGCTATGCTTTTAGCAGTATACATACAGGCATATACAGAGTTAGGTAAAGGTAAAGGGACCCCTGACCATTAGGTCCAGTTGCGAACGACTCTGGGGTTGTGGCGCTCGGCGCTCATCTCGCTTTACTGGCTGAGGGAGCCGGCGTCCAGCTTCCGGGTCATGTGGCCAGCATGACTAAGCCGCTTCTGGTGAACCACAGCAGTGCACGGAAACGCTGTTTGCCTTCCCGCCAGAGTGGTACCTATTTATCTACTTGCACTTTGACGTGCTTTCAAACTGCTAGGTTGGCAGGAGCAGGGACCGAGCAACGGGAGCTCACCCCGTCGCGGGGATTCGAACCACCGACCTTCTGATCGGCAAGCCCTAGGCTCTGTGGTTTAGACAACAGTGCCAGAGTTTTTTCCCATTAAACAATTATACTTAACAAAGCTCTGGGGGAAAAGAGCGGGAGAGAAAATGCTCAGACACAGAGCTTTAAAATACAGGCCTTTGCCTGGAAAGTGCAGTGGATAAGCCCGAATTGAGCCTGGAAAAGGAAAGGAAGAACAAACATGCAGCTGCAGAGAGTAGCTCTTCATTTTACTCCTGATTACCCTGCCTTTTTTTAAAAAAAAAGAAAACTGAAAAGTCAAGGATTGCCAGTTGCTACCTATGCACCAGGAGTAGGAAACCTGTGGTCTTGCAGAGGTCATTGGACTCCAAATCCCATCAGCCCCAGCGAACACAGGCAATGGCCAGGGATGATGGGACTTGGAGTCCAGCTGCAGGCTCTATGCTCCCTGCTGTAGACAAGGCAGGTTTAGCCATAATAATATCTGTGGAAGGTCTTTTAGACTGATCCAGCAATGCTATTGTGTTAGCTAAGAACAGAGCCTCCACATTCAGAGGCACTCTGCCTCAGGACACCAGGTGCTGGAAACAAACCGCGAGGGAGGGCTGTTGTCTCTGTGTGGCGGCTTCCAGGAGGCATCTGGCTTGATGGGTGAGAGGCTGGCCCACCTTGTTCTGAGTATGCAGTGCTCCACTTACAACCCCTCCTGCCTTTCTTTTAGGCAATTCCAGTTCCAGAGATGCTATTACCCCAAAGTTCCTAAGGTGTGAGTGCAGGGTAACAGCAGGTGGAACTACTGGAGACAGAAAAGCAGGTTGCAGCCTCTGAATGGGCAGGCTGCTTGGGAGGAGGCAGTCTGGGTGGGGAAAGAGCCAAACTTCACAGCAGCCTAGAGGGTCACAAGCAAAAGTTTGATTCTCCTGGATAAGAACTGCAGAAACAAAACAACGAAACTTCTTCAAGTCAGGCCCTTCCCCTGGACCTTCCTCCTTCTCCTCTGTGAAAGTTTTTACATGAAGAGGCCAATGTAGTAGTAGTAGACCTTTCATTGGCATCACATGCAACATCCAAAACAAATCAATACAGAATTGCCACTTCCCCAGTGGCACAAAACATAAGCTGAAAGAAAGGAGGCAGAGCAGTCTATCGTCACACCTCTTGGTCTCCAGGGGGATCAGACGTCTGCAGTGTATTTCGATGACAAAAAACCAAATAGAGATATTTGGCCACTAGCTTGGTGAGCTCCTGATCATTCCCCAGTAATAGAAAATATATGACCTCCGACTCTGGTTTCCATTTGGGGATAGAGAGTTGATCTAGAAATTGCTGACGGAGATCAGCATATAGTTTTCAGTTGAGAACCAGATGTGTGAGGGTTTCCACCAGGTGGTCTTCACATGGGCAAGTTCTTTCTCCTTCCACCCTGCCTGAGAACCTCCCCAACGGAGGTTGGATGGATTTGAATTAGACCTGGCCAGCGAAAATGCCCTTCTTTCTTGAGGGTTAAGCAGAAATTCAAGGTAATTGTGGTTAGTTTCATGTGCCCAAGAAGGTTGAAAATAAAGAGGGGAACAATGTGTGATGTGTCTCTTTAACCCAAATAACATGCAGCCGAATTCCTCCTCTCTCTCCCCAAAGAAATCAGAGGCTAAATCAGGCATGAAGTAGCAGCTAGTGGGGAGGCGAGAAGGAAGTCCTGCTTCAGCCATTAGAAGGAGGCTTTCCCTTCACCTCCAGACACCTAGTGCCCTGACTGGCTGCTCAGGTGTTGGGTCCACAGTCCGCTCTCCAAGCAGAATGGTGCTTTCTGAATGCGACAGGAGCCAGCGGGGTTCTTCTGCCACAGCCTGTGAGCGTGTAATGTGTAGCCTGGCTACAGCAGCTAGCTGCTAAAAGGTAAGGGGGAACACGAAAAAGGAGGGGTGCGGAGGATAAGGCAGATTTTGACTGCCAAGGGAACATGCACCAGGATTTCCTGGGACCTCTGAGATCCAGCAGCAACCTCTCGTTTTGGAAAGGAGGAACACAGGAGCCTTGCTGCGTCAGACAAAAAAGTCCACCTGGCCTTGCGCCCTGATCCCTGCAGTTGTCAGTAAGATACCTCCAACCTAGCCCACAAGCAGGATACGAAGACAACAACCCTCCTTAGCTCAGTGTCTTCAGTCCCGGGGCTGTAAGGTAGACTGCCCCTGAATATGGAGACTGTGCTCTTCGCTTTTATAAGAAGAACCCGCCAGGATTAGAAGAGAGGTCCATGGCAACTGCATCCCGCTTCCCACAATGGCCTGTCACGAAGCCCACAAAGAGGGAATGAAGGCAGTCTCATCCCCCAACTCTTGCTCGACCTGCCAGGCAACTGGTATTCCGTGGTGTACTGTGCCTGGACCTGGAGGCTCCTCTTATCCTGTGTAGTCAATGTGGCTTGACATCCTTCCCATCCTCTGCTCTTTGGGACCTTATGCATCACCTTTATTAGTAGTAGTAGTGGTATTCTTGTTGTAGGTATTATTATCTCACATTTCTCACAGGCTGGGGTTCAAGGTGACTCACAACTTTTAAAACCATTACAGAATGCAAAGCAGCAGAACAAACTAATTAAAAAGCAGTGGTTGAAATAACCAGGGTTAAAGTACAGTTTGCCTTGACAGCTGCCCGGTGGCCAGCATCGCCTTCACCTTCGTTTCCAAAGCCCTGTCCTGAATAGGAAGGTCTTGGCCTGCCCAGCAAAAGGGTAACAAGAAGAAGGGAGCCAGCCTAACCTCTCTTGGGAGGGGATCCACAATCTGGGAGCAGCCGCAGAAAAGGCCCTGTCTCATGTCACCACCAGCTGTGGCTCTGATGTTGTTGTGCCCAAGAGAAGGGACTCAGTGCCTGATGTTCTTAACACCTGGGCAGGTGCATAGAGGAAGACAGCCTAGGCCCAAGCCATATACAATTACATGCAAAAGTCCCATGTACATTAATTTACCTGTCTGTGCATCTCTCTGCAGCATCCATTCATCTGCTCTGCATAATTTGCCTTCTTAAGTTGTGGACCATATGAGGTCAAACAGACAATCCATTGTTCATCTCTTCAAATATCCGTATTGCTATGACACTTCCCTGACAGATGGCCTTCCGACCTCTGCTTTAGAAACCTAACTGGAGGTGTTAAAGCAGAGGATCCATGGCCATCTGACAGGGATGCTTTAGCTGCAGTTCCTTCATTGCAGGGGGTTGGACTAGATGACCCTTTGGGGTCCCTTCAAACTCTACAGTTCTACACCCTTGTGCAAATCAATTGAAACAAAGCATGTTTTCTATCTTACTCGTAACCCTGTACTCAAGACAAACACGAAAAGTCAGTTGATCATTGTGGTGTCGGAAACCTGCAGCCAACAGAAGGAATGATGCGCTTGCCACAATATATTGAGGTTCTACGAAAGAGAGCTATCCCAGAGCTGGAAAAGAGGTACTGGGATATTGCAGCAGGACCTAGCCCCCTGTCGCACATCGAAAGTGGTGAAGAAATTCATGACAGAGCAGCAAATACAGGTACTTGATTGGCCAGGGGATCCCCAGACATCAATCCCATTGAGAATGGGCTATATGCAAAAGTTGCCTCTTTGCTGTAGACTGTACGACTCTGGAGAAGCTCATTCAGGCGCTGATTCAAGTGTGGTACAGGGATCCAAAAATCAACAGTGACTGTTCGAAACTAGTAGACTCCATGCCAAACTGTTCAAATGCTGCTTAAAAATAGTGGAGGTCATATCCGTTACTAATGTACGTATATTTGAGTTTTGTACATGCATATGTGAGTTTTGTAGAATAAACTACATGTTTTGTTTCAATTAATTTGCACAAGGGTGTGTGAAAGGAAATAAAATCTGGGACATTGGCCTGGCTCAGCGTGAGGAAGCGTCCTTCCCGTTGCCTAATCCCGCTCTTCTCTTCAGGGCCGGTGGCTCAGGAACGCACAACTAGCCAAGGAGAAAGGGAGGTGATCAACTGCTTTATGGCATTCAGTGGAGGCAGGTGGGGAATCATCCAGCCACTGATCAAAAGCTCTCCACTCTGTTTGCAGACAGCTCTGGTGAAGGAATGGGCAGAGCAATGGTCCCCTGGCTGGGCTTTCTTCGAAGAGGCTTGAAGGAACAAGGTTAGTGGCGCAGGCAAGGGACGGTGCACAACGTGAAGGAGGTCCCATAAGCCCCACCTTGTGTGGTGCTGGACTAAGAGAAGAAAGGTGTCCCTGGCAGCAGGTACAATGGGCACAGATCTGGGTTCGAATCCAGTCAAACTTGTGAGCTCCTTGCCAGGCTGTGCTCCCCACCGTCCTACCTCAGCCTCAGTTTCCCCTGCTTGCAACGTAGCTTAGCAGCCTCCTTCCGAGAGCTTTTCAGTGAAGAAAGCAATCAGATCTATATTGTGCTTTATGTGCCAGCTGCTTCTGCTTGCTGCCTCCCCTGACAGCTCAATAACTGCATATGCTCATAATCTTAACACTTTCCTTCTACTTCATAGGGCGGTGGTTTGTTTCTTTCACAGGGTTTCAAGATGAAGAGATAACTCAAACGGTCTGCAGTCCAGAGCAGTGGTTTTCAAAGCGGCTGGTACTGTTCCCTGGGGCATGACAGTGGGATTAGGGGAGGGAGGACACGAAGGGGGAAGTGGGCAGCAGGGGGCACTGGACGTTGATCAAGTTTATCAGTTAATTGGATTAATTAAGTTAAATAAATTGGATTAATTAAGCTAAATAGTTTTAATTTGATTTTGAATTAATATGCAATTTATAATTGCACTTCTGAATTTTATTGCTGTGTTATTTTCCTTAGTGGATCATGCAAACCCATTGTTTTTGTTCTTTTTTTATTGCACGTTTTGAGTGTTTATCTTGTATTTTTATGCTGTGAACCACTCTGAGATCTTCAGATGAAGAGTGATATACAAGTTTAATACAGTGGTACCTCGGGTTAAGTACTTAATTCGTTTCGGAGGTCCGTTCTTAACCTGAAACTGTTCTTAACCTGAAGCACCACTTTAGCTAATGGGGCCTCCTGCTGCCGCCGCGCTGCCGGAGCACGATTTCTGTTCTCATCCTGAAGCAAAGTTCTTAACCTGAAGCACTATTTCTGGGTTAGCGGAGTCTGTAACCTGAAGCGTCTGTAACCCGAGGTACCACTGTATATAAAACAATAACAAACAATAATACAAACCACTATTATGACTAATGCATTTTATAGGGTAGGGTGGGTGGCACTGGAGATGCGTTTATGGAACCAAGGGGGCAGTGGCCCCCCCCAAAGGTTTTGGAAAGCACTGCCTTAAAACGTGAAGCAAAACAATCCCCCCCCCAATGCTCCACTGGGCTCAGGTCAAGCATGCAACATGCACAGCTCTGCCCCCACCCTCAGTGGAAGGGAATGGGCGGGGGGAAGGCTGCTAAGGGGAAATGGCCAAAGGAACTTCCATTGCTGCCACAAGCCCACTCCTGCCTGGAACCTGCCACCTGAGGCAGCCATGCCACTTTGACCAACAGTAGGGACGGTCCTGTGAGGCGTGCTAGCAGGGAGGACATAGCAGGCTCAGGTTCCATTATTCCCCTCTTGTGGAGATGGCTCCCTCCGCTCTCCCCCGCAGCCCGTGTTGTTTTCACCTGCAAGACTCATGATGTGTTGCCAGGGACGGTCTCAGTGATGCAAGCCCAAGGTGTTGTTGCAGCAGTCAGCTGGCTGGCTGGGAAAGCCTTGGGGGCAGCAGCAGCGTCAGAATATTTCTGGAGCTGGCCACCTCGAGGGAGGAAGAGCAATATGGAAAAGAGCCAGGGAAAGACGCCGTGAGGCAGAGAGCAGGTGGCACTAATACGGGGAGGGAGCGCTGAAGACTGTACGACTGTTTAGAAATCAGATTGGGCGCAAAGGGGAGGCGGTTGAAGAGAAAGCCTGGAAGGGGGCCGGGAGCAGGACTCAGTTCTCTGGCTTTTTGTTCTCTTTAACCACCAGGGCCAACCCAAGACATCTTGCTGCCCGAGGCACAGGACAAGATGGTGCCTCCACCACCACCACCCGCCACTTACCAGGCTGGCAATCAAATCCTTCTTGAACGCTAGCAGAAGCCTCCTCCACCCCACCTGAAGAGGCCAGCTTAGGGGGCAATGGCACCCACAGCTCCCTCTGGTCCTGGCTGCCCCATATCAGCTTTCGGCCGTGGCAGCTGCCACCCTCTGCCTCATGGTAGGGCCGTTCCTTCCTGCAGAGGTGATTTCTCTCCCAGGGAAACCACAGAGCTGCTCTTCCTTCTGCCTACCAATGAAGATCCACCTCCATCCATTGCTGATGGGATGTGGAAATAGTCCTTTCTGTCCAAAGGGATGTTCAGCATACAGGTACATGGGGTGGCAGGAAGCCTGGGGAAGTAAGGCCACCCCTCCCCACACACTGAAGCCCCTAGGATGCCACTTTGAACAATCACAGCACCCCCCAAATAATTCTGGGAACTGTCATTTGTTTGGTGCTGACAGCTGCTGAGAGACCCCCGTTCCCCTCACAGAGCTACAATTCCCAGAGTGCTTTTAACAATCGCACCCTCTTCCCAGAGGAACTCTGGGAACCATGGCTCTGTGAAGGGAAGGGGGGAGGGCTCCTAATAACTCTCAGTTACCATAATGCTTTGGGGAACCATAGCTGCTTAAATTGGCACCACAAGGATTTAAAGGTGTGGTTTGAATGTGGCCTGACTCTGCCCAGAATGGAGGGAGAAGTGCAGGGCAGCGGCGGCAGGTGATTGGCGTGGCAGGAGAGGATGGAGAGTGTAAGTGGGAAAGTTCAAGGACAACCAAAAAAACATTTCAGTGTAGAATGGTAGTATCCATGCCTCTCTTCAAGGGCCTTGGCGAAAAGTGGCCAAGAGACTGATGTGGATGAATTGGAAAAAACAAAGATAGGATGATACCCTTTAATCAACAGGCGCAGACTTTGCTTGGATAATATTTGGAAGGACTTTATATAAAAAAGTAGTCGGCTGTTAACATTTGCATAAGTATTAGGATAATAACACTATACCAATTTATATAAGACTGTATGGGAATATCGTATATTGCATTTTTGCACGCACACGCACACACACACACACACACACACACACACTTTTCAATATGTGTGTTTGTTGTTCTCCCCTCCCTCTTTTCCTTCTTTTTTCTGTATCACTTAATTTCTTTTAATTGGAATCACTTTAATAAAATATAAATAAAAAAAAGAGCCTTGGCTATTCTTCTACAGATCTCAATGACACATGGTTTTGAACAGGGATTTTCAGCTCTGACAAATGTGAAATATCGGAAAAGAGAAAGGCTTCTTTGTGTTGATGAAGGGAGGAGAGTTTGTTTGTCTAAAATTAGACTAAATATACCCCTCCTCACAACAGTGTTGTTTTGGGGATTAAAGAAGGAGGGGAGAGCCATGCAGCCCACCTTCAACTTCTGGGAGAGAAAGTGGGATATAAATGCAACTAATAAATAATAAGCTGAGAATAGTGAAGGATGAGCAATGTGCATAAAGAGTGGAGGCATTCAGTCAGTGATCCTTGGCATGGCAAAAGGGATGACCACACAAGAGGGTCCCTGTTTCCATCTGGGAAATGGTGCAGGGGGCGTGTGGAGGTACACAGGAACCTGACTCAAACAGAGTTGGGACATTGGTCCATCTAGCTCAGAAGCAGTCACCATCATTCCTGGCCCCGTTGGCCATGGGAGTTGGAGTCCAGCAACATCTGGAGGGCACCCATGGGCATGGTTCAGCCTTGCAACTTTCTCTGCGTGGCAGGCAAAAATTATTTCCTCATCCAAACGCCTTTCCCATTGGGGAGAACTGACCTATTTACTGAACTTGGCTCATGCCCCTGCCATGTTCATTCGGGGTGTGTATGTGAAAAGGTCATGTGTCTGAACAGAATAAGAGCCCTGCTTGTTCAGGCCCATGTCCCATCCAGTTCACCATCTTGTTCTCACACCAGATGCCCTAATGGGCAACCATCGGGGAGGATCTGACCACAAAAGCCCTCTCCTCTTCTGTGGTTTCCAGCAACTAGTGTTCAGAAGCATCACTGCCTCTGACAGTGAAGGTAGCACACAGCCATCTTGGCTGTATTTTGAAAGTCAGAGGCCATTTGATGGACCATCATCAAGGCTGTTATATACTCCTCCATTTAGCCACCATGTTGGTCTTGCCAATGGGAGGTCTTGAAATGGATCCATCCTTCCTCCACTCCTCCCTCCCTGCCAACCTACAGGCATTTGTACACACACACACTCGTACACATGTAGCCTTCGCCAGCCTGATGCCCTCCAGGTGTTTTGAACTACAACTGCCAGGCTGATGAGTGTTGAAATCCAAAACACCTGGAGGACACCATGTTATGGAAGGCTCCCTTAATGGGCCCGGCATCTCAGGCTGGGGCTCCTGGTATTCACAACAGTAACCAACATGAACCATTTTCCTTTAAGTGGTTTTATTACTGGTTAGATTTTTACAAATTCTGATAGCTGAACAGACTTTTCACTTTTAAAATTCTAAAACATCAGAACAATCAATGAAGGGCTTAGGACTAATTCAAAGTAACAAAACTCTTATTAACATTTTTTTTCCATTTATTTTTTCTTCTTCTTCTTCTTTGTGTTTGTTTGTTCTTTGCCCTGGTCATAAATACACAGAGAGGAAAAAAGGAGATGAGCATGGGTGGGGGGCATGGGTGTGATCCAAAGGATGGGAGAACAGTATATAAGGCACATGGCAGTCTTTGAAAATTACAGAAGCTTTAGCCAACTTAAATTAATTGCTGTTTCCCTCGCCCAGTCCACAAAACTGTACATTGACACAAATGTTGTGTGGCAAGTTGCTCTTCCAAGTGAATCCTCCGTCCGCCCTGTGACCGTCACGCCAGACCGAACCGTGCTGCTGTTCTCCTTCTCCTCAGAAATACCCTACGCTGTGGCTAGCCCAGCTGTGAGAAAGTCTCTAGTAAAAATACGCTTGGAACTCAACTAAGAGTAATTTCTTTTTCAAAGGAAAAATAAGAAGAAGGGGGGGATGAAGGAAGGGAGAGAGTCATCAGAAAAGATTTGTGAGCGTTGTCTGTGAAGGGCTCCGAGATTCGTGGACCTCCAAGCCCCCGGGCACCGAGGTCAAGACCGAGGTGACTGATGGCATACTGGGGTTTGTCAAGTCCGTTAAGGTAGTGGGGGTGCTGGACGGGCTCATGGAGGTGTTGGAGATTTCGGAAGCAGGGCCCGAAGGCGTTCCGGCCTGGAGGGTTGAGTCAGACGTCTTGTCCACCCCTGTGTTCTCTTGGCGTAAGAGGTTCCGTCTGAATTTAGCACGTGCATTTTGGAACCAGACCTACAACCAGTCAACAGGAGGGTGGGGGTGAAGGGGGAGAGAGAGAGGGTGGGTGGACTATCAGTGGGTGGTTTCATTTCAAAGCCCCAATTGGTAAGCATGAAAAAATATACATTTACAATGCGGAATGGATATTTTGAACAACAACTGAAGCATTTTCAAAACAAGACGAAATAAAATATTGAAATATATGTTCATATTATTCCTTGCAATTTGTAATATTTCACTACCATGTGCTCTTGTTAAGCATCAGTATTGTGGAACAACTCGCCCCTTCCATGGTTCTCTTTTGCTGGCTGGAAAATACATTTTTATACGGGCAGACTTTTGCCTGCTAATTCTTACCTCTGGTGGTCATTTCTACCTCTAATCTTTTCCACTGTCAGTTTTTAAATGCATCCCTAACGCTCCGCATTGTATGTATTTTTAATTGGGGGGGGGCGAGACCCTAATTTTTAATACATTTTAATTGTTTTGAAGTGTCACAAGCCATCCTGAATAGTGCATGGACGCCAGGAAGGCAGGATGAATTTTTAATAAAAAATAAATAGCTCAGAAAAATGATACGTTGTATCTAACTACATTTTACCCAGAGTAGACCCACTGAATTAAATGGGCATGACTAACTTAGGTCCATTCACTTCCATCAGTCTACTCTTCAGCAGAACTTAAGACAGAGACACCCAAACACCTTGCAACTGTATGTACAATAATAAATTAACGATAATTATAATAAAAATATTAAGATTGTACAAGTTGGAAGGAGAAAATATCTTGGCCCCCCTGTGGGGAAAACTGCACATTGTGATTCAAGAACAGAAGTGCTGACAGTTTCACCTGGCTGACCAAAACTGCTTGTGTCCTTGTCTAAGCGCATTGATGCACAGGAGAAAACACGTTACTGATTGATTGGTTTTCATTATTGTGTTTAAATCCAAAGCCATGTTTCCCAGGAAACATAAGTACCTAAGAAGAGCCTGCCGGATCAGGCCGACGGCCCATCTAGTCCAGCGTTCTGTTCCCCCCGTGGCCCATCAGATGCCCATTGTGGGGAAGTCATTGCTGGCTCCAGTTGAGAAGGCAGAGTGAAGTCATCATGGATAGCCCTCTCCTCCATGAATTTCCCTTATGCTTTTCTAAAGCCATCCAGGCTAGAGGCCATGACCACTTCCTGTGGGAGCGAGTTCCATAGTACAAACAACCTCCATCGGTTTTGCCGTGACAGCTCAGCTCCACCTGGCCTCCTCTCCCCACAACTCTCCCCTGGAGGCGGCCACCCTGTCAGGCTGCCTCAGTGGGAGAGATATGAAGCAGGAGACTCGTTCCACCTGCTTTGATGGAGGCCAAGGTCCACCAGGGACCTCCTGCCAGCTGATCAACACAAGAACAGTTTTGGCTTTCCTCTTCCCCCTTCCCCCTTCCCCCCTTTGTGTTGTATTTTTTATTATTATTATTTATTCGAATGTAAGCCTGTGGATAGGGAGTGTCTTGTTTTGATTTCATGTAAGCCACTCTGGGAGCATTTTTGGCTGAAGGGCCCAGAACAAATGCTCTACGTAATAAATAATCTCTTGCCTTCGCTGACAACAATCACATATTCAAGCAGAGAGCACAAGACAGGCTCAAAAGTCTCTTAAGCCTCATGCTTCAGGCCTTTTAAAAAAATGAAATGTGGATATACCACCCTTCATCCAAAGATCTCCAGGGGGTTCACAGCATAAAAACACAAGATGAAAACAGAAAATACATAAAAAGGAGAACAAGAACAGAACAAACCCATAACCCCTCCCTCCCACAAACCCATTTCAAAGGATATAGGATGTTGGTCAGCCAAAGGCCTGGCTGGAGAAAAACCTTTGCCCCTGGTGCCTAAGGGAGTATAATAATGCAGCCAGGTGGTCCTTCTTGGGAAGAGCATCCCATAAACAGGGAGCCACCACAGAAAAGGATCGTTCTTGTATTGTCCCCCTCTAGACCTCTCATGGAGGAGGCACGTGAAGAAGGGCTTCAGGCGACCATCACAGGGTTCAGGGAGGTTCATATAGAGAGAGGCAGTCCTTGAAATATTGAGGTCATGTATTATTTCTACTATTATTATTATTTTTAGATTTATGGTACATGCAGGCTTCAAGGAAGTCATGTTTTAAAACGAGTAAGTTGCTTATTTATCAGAGGGAAGGAAAAGGAAGCTGGGAAAAGACTTTCACATTTGGCTGCCCAAGGCACACAATCCTGGGGGTGTTCTGTTCATTCACAACTCTATCTCTTCTGAGTCAGCCTTAAAGTAAGAAACAAAACAATAGGGGAGGTCTGGGTTTCTGGGTTCCTGGCCTGGATGTGGCCCACTTTGTGGAAGGAAGACAAAGAAAGAATTGCTAGTCACCCTGATTAACAACTTGTAGGGGAAATCATGCAAAGCTTTATGGGTGTAAAACATCCCCCCCCACACACACGTCAGGCTGATAAAGATGTGTTTATGGCAGGAACATATCCAACACCCATTTCATTTCTGAAAAATTACAATTGTTTGATTGGGAAGAATACTTAGATTCCCCCTTCTTAGTTCTCCAATGGGCTCCTTCTAGCAGTCCATGTTGTTGTTGTTGTTGTTGTTACCACATCTCTTTCCCTGATGGGACTCAATGTAGCTTACAGATAAAAATGAAACTGTTTAATGAAATTGTTAAAAAAAAGTAAAAATGGTTAGAACTACATACATACATACATAAAATCTATTAAAACTATAGAAATAATTGCAATAAAAACATCACGGCACCAGCCCTTTCATTAAAGCAGTCAGTTCCCAAAAGCCTGTCAAAATGAAACAATCTTCACTTCCTGGCAGAAGGACAGCAAGGAGGGAGCCAATCTGGCTTCTCTAGGGAAGGATTTCCAAGGTCGGGGGCAGCCACCGAGAAGGTCCTCTACCATGTCACTCCCAAAGCATGCCTGCGAGGATGGCAGGAGTGAGAGAAGGACCTCCCTGAAGATCTCAGAGAACAAGCCACTTCATATGAGGGAATGCAGTCTTTCATATACAGTCTTCCATGTAGCACAAAGAACTGCACTAAAGACGAGACATAGAATAAATATTATTTAGCTCAGCATTACCCTACATGGGGCTACCTTTGAAGTCCCATGTAGGGAACTACAACTAATCCAGAATGTGGCAGCTAGACTGGTGACTGGGGGCGGCCGCCAAGACCACATAACACCGGTCCTGAAAGACCTACATTGGCTCCCAGTACATTTCTGAGCACAATTCAAAGGGTTGGTGCTGACCTTGAAAGCCCTAAACAGCCTTGGACCAGTAGACCTGAAGTAGCATCTCCACTCCCATCGTTCTGCCCGGACACTGAGGTCCAGCTCCGCATTTCCCTCATTGCGAGAAGTGAAGTTACAGGGAAACAGGCTGAAGGTCTTCTCTGCAGCGCTGCCCTCCCTGTGGAATGCCCTCCCATGTCAATGTCAAGGAAATAAACTTCTGTATAGGGAAGTTTTTAATGTTTGATGTTTTGTTGTGCTTTTATTTGTGCTGGAAGCCACCTAGAGCAGCGGGAGCCACTAAGTCAAATGGGCAGGGTATAAATACTAGAATTATTATTGTTGTTATTATCCCCTTATGGAGGCCCAGTTCTTGTTGACCAAAATTTCAAGTGATGAACTTGTGAACCAGCCCTAAGTGGTGTTGGGTCAAACTAAGCCAGAGGCTCCATTCCTGCTGGTGTCCTTCCACTGATTCCATGTAAGTTTCAGCTCTGTAAACTTACTTACTTCTTCACCCTCCCAAAACCCAGATACATCGACATCCTGGAAGCTTCCTGGCAGGTCAGGAAAAAGTTGGATTTCGGCTGCTCAAGGGTTGCATTAATTTTTATTACAAATATCCCACCTTTTCCCCAGACCAGGGCTCATGGCTGCTTATGCAAATTAAAAACAACACAGACAAAATACAAAAAGCTAAAAACATATAAATGATAACTATCAAAAAGTGTTTAAACTCTAACAGAATTAAAACAATATAAAAAAATTTATTGAAATACAGATAATAAAAACAGCAAGGCACTATTAAAAGCCATTTCCTTAAAAGGCATTCGGTTCTGAAAGGCCTTTCAGTATAAAGCAGTCTTCAGTCGCCGGTGGAAGGACAGCAAGGAGGGAGCCAGTCTGGCTTCTCTAGGGAGGCAGTTTCGACATAACTGGATGTGACGCCATTAGCAGAATTAGCTTGACAAATTGCTTCGCCAACTAAGAGCAGCCACTCAGCACCAGCCACAGAATCAAGAAAGAGCTGTCAGTCTGTCAGTCTTTTCCGTTTCCAGGCCCTAAGTTCCCAAGGAGTTCTGGCTCCAAGCTGCTCTTCACGCAGTAGCTCTGAGCTCACAAAAGCCCCATTCCCACTCAGTGAGAACTTCTGGACATGACTCTGACCACTTAATAATAATTGTGTTCATCAATAAAGCTGGGACGGAAGGTTTTTTCAAGCAGACAAAAGTAGCTGGATCAGTGTTTCAAAAGTTCTGGCACAGTGTCATAGTGTGGGTTGCTAGCACCCAGGGCAAGGCAAGTATTGAGCCCCCTAACCCACAAACCATTCGCACTCCTTGACTGCCTCCCTCCAGTCCAGTATCAAACCCCTTACCCCCACCCCCACCCCCAGCACATGTATTTTAAGAAAATACTGATGTTATTGAAGTAAAATGCATTAAATGCTAGTATATTAAAAGTGATTTAGAATCACCTGCTTTTAATTTTTTGCAAATTTTTAAATACTAGTATTGAAATCTACATTGAAATCTCTCTCAGTTGACAGTATTGCTATGTTACTCAGTCTTTCTTGGCTCATTGTAGATCTCTGACACGTTTTGATTAAGTTTTGAGGAACTTCTTTAACAACTGGCAGTTGTAACAGTGATAGTTAAAAAGATTCTTAATGTCACAACAAAGTTAGTCAAGCTTTCACTTTTACACCCACTAAAGCAAATCTAAAGCTGTCCAGTTAGTAATCTTCCTTATACAAGACAATATGGTGCCAAAGGCAATTTAGGAAAGTTTTTAATGTTTGATGTTTTATCATGCTTTTACTGTTCTGCTGGGAGCCGCCCAGAGTGGCTGGGGAAACCACTGGTATAAATAAATTATTATTATTATTATTATTATTATTATTATTATTTTCCCAGCAATCATAGCTGCAGCATTAAACTCTGCATACTTAGCACATGTGTGCTGAATTTGTTCAATGATAAAATCATCTTTTTCTGTATCCAACAATGTCTGGATTTGCAAGAAAGCAAATCGCTGGTAAAGCATATTCATCTGTATTGTACATTTTGTGATTTCTGCCTTATGCCAATTACCAGAGCAGGGGCAAAGCTGGGGCTACACAGCAAAGCTGGGGCTACGCAGATGCTCCAGCAGAACCAGTCTAGTCCTCCCACACAATCCTGCCTCACCGCTGCCTTTTTTCTGCAGAAGCTGCTGTTGGGAGGGTGACAGCACAGCAGTGCTCCACTGGACTCCTGCAAAACCACTTTGGGCACAGATGTATTTGCATACCCCAAAAGTGTCCTTTCTTCTATTTCCTCATACCTGTGAAAGCTATCCAGGCACCTGAAATAGAGGGCCTTTAACTACCACAGCAAGAATCTGTCAACCAAAACTGGCACATATCCAGCAGCAAAACACCATTAATATGCTTCTAAATGAGATCTGGTTAGCCTCAATTACCAAACCCACAATGAACAAAATATTTATTCAAAGGCTGAAATGAAGCCACAGCCTGTTATCCTCAAGGAAGAAGATTCCTATTTTGATTGCTAAACCTGCTGCATATTCTACAGCTATCAGTCACAGCATTAGCAGTGGGCACAGAATGCCCAGGGCCTGGACCGTAATAAATTACTACTTCTGCAGCAATATACCCCAAAGCATTTCATCCCCAGTTGGTGGGGCAACTGTCTTAAGGCACAAAGGACGGCTGCAGGGCAGGGTCCCACCTTCAAGTAACAATACCGTTACTGAGATGTTCTACTAAACCCTGATGGTGCTTAAGCACGCTGAGGGAAATCCCATCATGTGATGAGATGCCAGGGTAAGCAGGTGAGTGGCAAAGTGGGCAGCTCACAGGCCCGTAGGCAAAAGCTCTCTTATTAGGGTGGTGGCAAAAAATGACACACATGCCAAGTGCGGTGGAGAAAAGGCAATCACTCTCATCTTTTCCTGGCCTGAAACATGGGTGTAGCCAGGGGGGCAGGCAGGGGCAGCTGCCCCCACCTAAATCAATAAAAATGCATAGCTAAATGATGTTCTGCACCCCCCCTAACAAAAGGCCTGCCCCCCCCCCAAGAAAAATCTTGGCTATGCCCCTGCCCAGAAACCAAATGCCTTGGAATGTAGCAAACACTTTCTACAAAAGACAAAGTGCTTCCCTGATACCATAATGAGAAACTCTACGTTGTTCTGCGCCTTCAGACTCGGCAGGGGCATTCAGAGGAGCCCCGATCCAAGCATCTCTGGAGCCCTAGACAATCTGAAACACAATCTCCCCCAAACCACTTTTTGGAGGGGCCTGCAGGGCCTCAGAGGCCATCGCCTCTCCTTCCCCTGAAGATGCTGCGTCCAGCCCAGGGACTGACCTCAGCTAGAGTGCAAGAGCTTGCCTGGCCCCTGCGAATAGTGAGAGTGCTTCCCCAGCTGGCCTGTGGTGGGAATGCCCCTGCTTAAAGCTTCAGCTGCCAAACGTGGGGCTCGTTCACTCACTCACAGCCACCTCTTCCCTTGGGCTGAAAGGAGGGATGCTGACATTTCCTTCTTCAGCAGTTGGGGGCGAAAGGCAGGTCGCTCCAGGCGTGGCTGAGGCTTGGGGGTAGGGACGCATTTGTTGCCCAACTTGCACCCCTACAAATTTTGCACCTTGTGCAACCACCGCAGTACCTCCACACACTACACCACTGGACAGGCCTGGAATGATCTGCAGTGAAGAGCATTGGTAAAGCACTGGGAGGTCTCAAACAGGGTGCTCTGCCAGTGGGTTCCTGGTGCCAGAGCCTCCAAGGCCCTGTTTTGGCTTGCCAAAGGAAAGAGCTGCTGACCTGCCCCCTCACCTGGTGTAGCGCCATCCCTGCAGGTGCCCAGAATAGGATGCTGCGAGCTTGGAGCAAAGGTCAGGATTCAGCCCTGCTTAGACCTCCACTCAGAAGACCAAGGGGACCAGGACCCCTCAGCAGATCTCCCTCCAGCCACACTGTCAGCAAAACCGGAGGAACTGTTGGATCCTGACATCCCTGGCCCAGGACCGGAGGTCTTGATGCCTGGATTCATGGCCAGCTGTGAGTCACCCACGCACCAGTTTGTCACCCCAGGAGGCTGCAAGCCAAGGCAGAGTGTCAGGGCTGCTGGCAAAGTGCCCGGCCAGAGGAGGGGGGCAAGGAACTGCCTGAAACAGGACCTGGCTGAAAACCAGGCAGGGATGGAGCCACAATGTTTGTTTAAGAAGGCAGTGTCCAATATAGACAGATGTTGGAAGTGTAATGCTGAGAAAGCGCAAGCACATGACGCATCCCTTCTGGCCTGAGGTTGTTCTATTTGCCAATTTTGCACTGGCAAAACCCTTGATAATTGCAGGTGTACACTTTTAAATCATATTCCTGTGCTTATGGGGATTAACAGCAAGACAATAAGTATGGACTTTGCAAGCCCTTATGGTTGCTAAGTGAGTTATACTTTGAGCCTGGAAGGACAGGTGTCCATCTTCTATTACACAATGACCTGAGGAATTAACTGCATTAATGCTGAATTTAAGATGCATGCACTTGTGGTTACTGTATCCGTAACGTGAACAGTTGGTGGCTTTTTTTGTTGTTGTTTAAGTTAGTATTATCTGTATATTATTATTATTATCATTCAATTTACTCCATGTGATTGTAAAAAATCACCTAACAATTTACAAAAAGAACAATAAAATCATCAGGGAAGTCAGCTCTTTAAAATTTCCAAAAAATAAAATAAAATCAGCAATAAACTTGAAGATTAAAACATACATCAGCATCAGTATTATTATTAGTATTATTATAAGTTTCTTATTTCTCTTCCTTTCTTTGTCAAATCTGCAAATAAAAGAATTAATAATAAAAACTAAGCAGTGGAGCCTCCAGCTCTGATGCAAGTCTAGAAGGCTTCACCACTGACACAACAGCTCCCCTAGAGCCTCAGCTGCCAGCACAAAGCCTTCCTGGACTAGTAAAATGAACACCAGGTCACTTCAACAGCGCACAGAGTTTCTCACCAGGCCCTACAAAGTTTCTAAGCATATCCATGCACCTGATCATGTGGGTATTAGGCCACAAAAACCTATTCCACAATAATTCTGTTAAGTCTTAAAGGTGCTGTTTTTGCTGCCACAGCAAGAAAACCCACTAGTTCGATGAATATTTTGACTCAATGTGCAGCAGCTGTGGAAAAGGCAGATTCCACGCTAGGGGTCGTCAGAAAAGGGTCTGAAAACTAAACTGCCGATATCATAATGCCTTTATACAAATAGCTTTTGTTCAGTTCTGGTCAGCTTGCCTCAGAAAGGAAACTGCAGAGTTTGAAAAGATTCAGAAAAGTTGATAACACCTGGACGGGAAAGATTAACGATCTGGGAGCTGCCAAAATAACAACTTTCAAAGAGCTGGACAGAACTCTGGAATTGGATGCAATTAAAGAAGCAGTGCGATGAAAAAAAACAACAGCTGAAAGAGTACAATATACGGACAAATCTGCACTCCATAGGGAAAAAAAGTATCTGTTTTCTGACATGAATGAGGATCGCAGAACTAGAGTCAAAACGTGGAGATATGGAATCAGATATGGAATTATGAAAAACATTGATGATGATGATGAGAGGCAGGACTATGATGTTGAAAGTGCTTCGGAATTCAGACCGTGGGAAGCCAAAACAAAAATTATCATAATTTGGAAGACAATTGGACTTTTTTTAAAATTGGATTTAATTTGATATGTTAATTAGATGTTCTTATTGGGAAATTAATAAACGCTTTAAAAAAAATGAAAAGATTCAAAAAAGGTCAGCCTCAAGAAGTGAGACCCTATGAAGAACTGTTGCGATACGTGAGGTTTTTAGTTTCGAGAAAAAGCAAGGAAGAGGGGGAATGATGGACCTGCATAAAATTACACACACAATGAGGAGAAAGAGGCTCCACAAACCTTTTCCTACCCCTCTCATAACACCAGAAGTTGGGGGCATCCAATCCAGCTGAATGATGGAAGATTCAAGACTTTTCATGCAGCACACAGTTTAGACTGGGGAACTCCCTCCCACAGGAGAAAGGGGTGGCCACCAGCAGTAACTACCCACGGCTACCAATCGCGATGGCTGTGTGTGCTGGCTCCAGTACCAGAGGGATGCAACTTGCCAGGCTTCACAAGAGGGTCCAGTGCTCTCGCACTCGCGCCCTGCCTTCGTGCTTTGCATAGCTGCCTGCCTGGCCACTGTGAGCAAGGAACAGGACGCTGAACTAACTCATCCAGCAGCCAGGCTCTTGTTCTATTTTATAATTATCTTTCTATCTCACTTTTCCTTCAGGGAGCTCAAAGTGGCATACACAGTTCCTCCTCCTCCCCATTTTATCCTCACAACAACCCTGTTAGGCTGAGAGAGCAGGACTGACCCAAGGTCACCCAGTGAGTAGGGATTTGAACCTGGGTCTCACTCTCCCCAGTCCAACACTCTTACCACTACACCACACTGGCTCTCACCGTATGGCAATCACAGAATCATAAAATTGGAAGGGAGCGCAAGGGTGATCTAGCACAACCCCCTGCCATGCAGGAATCTTTCCGTCCTACCTGGAGCTTGAACCCATGAGTCTCATGTTCTACCAACTGAGCTATCCCACAGGCATAAACAGAAGAGGCTGTCCCAGATCAGACCAAAGGTCTGTCTCTCCTGCAGCCCAGGCCTCAGGATGGGTTAGACGTGAGCATGTGGTCCAGCCAGTGCCGGATTTACGTATAAGCTAAACAAGCTATAGCTTAGGGCCCCACCCTCTTGGGGGCCCCCAAAAAATTTAAAGGGGAAAAAACCTGGATGTACATTTCCAAAATATAAGATAAAAAAACAAATAAAATGGCTTTAGATACCTGTTAGGTCCATAAATTACCACATAGCATATATTCAACACAAAAAGCAGCAGCAATTGTTGTTGGCAAAGGACAGCTGGACATATAAAGGCCCCATTACCTTCAGGAGCCGAGGGCCTCACCAAACCTAAATCTGGCCCTGGGTCCAGCACAAGGCAGGATGAGGGCTGGGTCAGGGTTCAGAGCAGGATAAAAGCTTCTGAGGGCCAGAGGCAGACAAAGGTCAGGATGGAAGCCAACACCCAAGCAGAGGGCGCAGGAGGCTGGAAGAATCATCTCGGAAAGGGTTTTATAGGGCCAGGTGCACCAGGATTGGCTCAGAGGTGGGGTCAGCTGACAGAATCTTGGTCAGACTGGCATGACAAGCTAGGGGGCGCACTTGGGGGCCGGAGTTCATTCCACCAGGCTTGCAGCAGAAAAGAGCAGATAGCAGCCGCCATTTTGCAATATTCTGCAAGAGCAAATTCCATAAACAAACTATTTCATTGGGTGATCCTGAGTTCTTGTATTATGGAGGAAACAGGGTGGGGGTGGGGAACTTTCTCTCTTAACTTTCCTCACATTATATGTCATTTTATAAATTTCTATCATGATTGATTCCCACCCCTTCAACTTTTTAAAACTTCTCCCAATGCCCAGAGGTGAGAAATTCAAAGTCCTCCAGATGTTGTTAATAATATTTATTTATTTATTTATTTATTTATTTATTTATTTATTTATACCACGCCCATCTGGCTGGGTTTCCCCAGCCACTCTGGGTGGCTTCCAACAGAACACTAAAATACAATAACCTATTAAACATTAAAAGCTTCCCTAAACAGGGCTGCCTTCAGATAGTTGTTCTTCTCTTTGACATCTGGTGGGAGGGTGTTCCACAGGGCAGGTGCCACTACTGAGAAGGCCCTCTGCCTGGTTCCCTGTAACTTGGCTTCTCACAATGAGGGAACCACCAGAAGGCCCTCGGAGCTGGACCTCAGTGCTCAGCTGAACGATGGAGGTGGAGATGCTCCTTCAGGGATATTGGGCCGAGGCCATTTAGGGCTTTCAAGGTCAGCACCAACACTTTGAATTGTGCTCGGAAACGTACTGGGAGCCAATGTAGGTCTTTCAGGACCGGTGTTATGTGGTCTCGGCGGCCGCCCCCAGTCACCAGTCTAGCTGCCGCATTCTGGATTAGTTGTTGGTCTACATCTCCATGGAAGTCAAGGTTCACGAACATCTGGAGGGCTACAAGTTAGCTACCCCTATTCATCCTCATCTGCAATATTCCCAGTATGGAGACATCCATTTGGAGAGCCTCACCATCCAGCAAAGGATTTCGCAATCCTAAATAATTTTTGAGTCATTCACAGGCTTGGCCACCCCTGACTCCAGATTGATTGTTTGGTTGGTTATTTAATTGTTTGTTTGTTTGTTTGTTTGTTTGTTTGTTTAAAACAAAATAAAAAAATTCCTTCCAGTAGCACCTTAAAGACCAACTGAGTTAGTTCTAGGTATGAGCTTTCGTGTGCATGCACACTTCTTCAGATACGAATGGTATTGGTATCTGAAGAAGTGTGCATGCACACGAAAGCTCATACCTAGAACTAACTCAGTTGGTCTTTAAGGTGCTACTGGAAGGAATTTTTTTATTTTGTTTTGACCATGGCAGACCAACACGGCTACCTATCTGTTTGTTTGTTTGTTAAGCATACCACCCTTCATCCATATATCTCAGGGTAGATTTCACAACATAAAAATACAAGATTTAAATACAATATTAAAAAAAAACCTCAAGGAAAAAACCAAAACAGTACCCCCCCACATACCTCTTTCCACAAACCCATTTAAAAGTAGGATATTAATCAGCCAAAGACCTGGTTGAAGGGCAACATTTTTGCCTGACACCTAAAGATGTGTAATAAAGGCAGCAGCCGAATGCCCCTGGGCAAAGCATTTACGAATAAGTTCTATAGCCTCAGTTTCTGATCCTCATATCTCATGACTTTTAGGTTTACTTATTGTGAAGGACTCTATCAAAAGTTTTTCTGAGGACTCACTTGCTGCCTAGGTAGAAGTAGACCAGAAATACTGTATTGTTGGTGATTTGTCACATTTTATAACCATAGTGCTCTGGTTTATTTTGTAATCTCTCTTGACCTTTTGCCTGTTTCCCCTGCTTCCTTTTGTGCTTAATAAAATTCACAGTTCGACTAGCAAACTCTGTGTAAGTTGCCAGCTCCAGGAGTATGGAAATCCACACATTTAAAGTTCTAAGATAAGAGTGCATAAAGCCAGGTTGTTGTTTTTTCTATTCTCACGGAGAAGCAGAGATGGAACGCTAGCCTTGCGCTCAGAGAAAATTGCAAGACAATGGATGGAGAGACAAGGCTCACAGATCCAGAAACCCTGCATCTAATTTTTAATTGGACATCCCTTGATGTCCCCCTAAAGAGGGTGGTAGTGACAGGAATGCACTGCAGAGCTGTTGTGCGGCAGTGAGACCAGAAAGGGAGCTGGAAGGCTCTCTTGAGCACTGCCCCCTTTTCCACACTACGAATGCCCAAATATTTGTGAGAATTATACTCCCCTTCCCACTGCGGAGAAGGAGTGCAGTAGAAGAGACAACAGCTGCAACTCTCCCTTAGAAATCTTGAACATTTAACAGTGACGGACATCACCTCATCGCAGCTATCTGCCAATCACCCATTCCCACCACCCTTCTGAGTAATACCCCTCCCCACCTTCTCACTATATAGAAAGGTCCGGTGACTTCTGTTTCAGTGTATCTGAAGAAGTGTGCATGCACACGAAAGCTCATACCTAGAACTAACTCAGTTGGTCTTTAAGGTGCTACTGGAAGGAATTTTTTTATTTTGTTTTGACCATGGCAGACCAACACGGCTACCTATCTGTAACTGGGACATCACCTCTGGTAAGGATGGGCAGCACAGAATGGGCAGGACAGTGAGGGGGTCTGGAGACAGTTGCACATGGCAGTTCATGGCAGACTCAGGACCACTCACACATTAAAGCTTTATGCAGTGTCAAAGTGCCATCCCATATCCCAATTCCTGACAAATATTAATCCGGGCTACTAGTTCCACAGCTTTTTGATTTATGGGGTTTTCTGCAGAAACAGGGCTCCTCCCGACTTTTGCTTGCACAAAGTTCACATGGTGGTTAGATGGGGGGGGGGGTTTCCAGGCTCTATTGAGGGCTCATTCTGTTTTGTTTATGAGGCATTTATAGGACACTGAGCTTCTGCCTGATTTGCTGGCAGGATTTTTTATCTTTAGTCATTCTTTCATTCCTCTTTTTTCAATGCACCCCCCCCCCATCAAAAGTCCATGAATTATTATTATTTTGTTAGTGGTGAGTTTGCCTCACTGGGATAAACACTTAAAATCCTCAAACCTAAAATTTCCAGTTTGCATTTGAAACTCTCCTTCAAATATTGAAAGCCTGAAGGTCCCCCCGGGGTGGGGGGAAGATTGAATGGGGAAAATGATACAGGACAGCATTATGATGAGGGTGTCCTTGTTCACATGATGTGCAAACATGAATGACGACAGAAGCTGCACCTCAACCACCACACACTGATAGGCAGAAGACCCAAACTCCCAAAAGGGCATTGGCTTGCATTATTAAAACAACAACAACAACAAACAACATTTATTTACATATCTATGAAACTTATAGTGCTATTCATAAAACATATCAGAACAGATTACAACAATTATATGTAAAACCATGCAATAAAAACCTAATAACGTTTTTAAAATAAAAAATCAGCTAACTATTATGCAAATATATATTCTTCATTACGTGCATAAGCCTAACAGAATGTTAAAGTTTTCTGCAGGCATTTAAAAGGTTGGCACAGAAGGCACCTGCCAAATCTCTGTCGGCAGAGCAATTCCACAGGACTGGGGCAATGATTCTAATGGCTCAGTTTCTTGTTGTCAAATGAGCCTCACCAACTCAGGGGATTATGAATTGAGACCAACATATCATTATTTCAGAAAAACTCCCCATACAATTCTGGAGTCACAAACTATCAGAGGCTTAAATCCTTAAGTTAATACTGTCCGGGGTGGGGGGAGATACAGAACAACTTTTGTCCCCCTGAAATCTCCTTTCCGTTCACAAAGAAATCTGCATCTTCATTGGGAAATATATGAAAGAAAAGTAGACACCACAGAATTGCATGAAACAGAAATCCTCAAAGAGAAAATAATTGCCTTGGTGGTGTAATTGGTTTATTATTTCTTATGTGTATCCTGTCTTTCTTTCTAGACAAGAAACAAGGAAGCAAAACAGGAGAGAATGAAGGAATAAGTCACAGCACCCACTATCCTGAAATTGTAAACACATTCTGCCCCACCTGACTACACATTTTGCCATGCACCCCTTGCAAATTCTGGCCGGTGTCCAAATAATACAAAATTCAGCATCCAAAGAATATCCACTGAGAAGGCCTCCCTGCTCTGCTTAGGAACACCCCAGAGACATATGCCCATCACTGTCCAAAGAACATTTCAGGTAAAGGCAAGGCTGAAAGCTCAGGTCCAGGAAGTCACCCCCAGGTGATGGTTTGAAGCTACCTAAAATCATCACCTTGCTAAAGCCGAGAAGGTTCGGGAGTGGTCAGTGCCTGGGTTGGGTGGTCACATGGGAGCCACACCTGTACACTGCCTCGGGTTCCATGATGGAATAAAGTAGGATATAGAAGAAGCTAATAAGAAAGTGAATAAATAACATCTTGAAGTAAACTGGGTTTTTTGCGGAGATTTAATATATTTTGTTTTGCATTATGATTTGCATTTAAATTCTTACTTCTTTGCTGCACTTATCTGCTGAGCAATAACAGGACATTCTTATGACGCTTGGAATCAAAGGCTCTGTTGTTTGCAGGGACAATTTGTTTATTTACATTCATTTTCTCAATGAACTACATAAAGACATTTGGTGAAGTGTTTGCCCCAAATCTTGTAATTTTTAGGCTTAACTTTGTTGCCTGGTGCTGCTCCTGGCCATAAGAGCAGCATGAGACACAAGGATGTCTCCCTTAGAGCATGAATGTCCAACCAGTAGATTGCAATCTACCAGTAGATCCCCGGCTGATCCTGGTAGATCGTGGGATCCTTATTGTGTACAAAAAGTTACGGGGGGAAAGCTCAACAACCCTGGGCAATCCACCCACCCCACGCACGCTCCTCCTCCCTCCAATGCCAATGGGTAGATCACTGCCAGTTTTTTAATACTGGGAGTAGATCACAGTCTCTTGGGAGCTGGACGTGCCTGCCTTAGAGGACAGTTCTGCTGCCCCTGTGGATCATGCTTCATGGGTGGGGTGGGGTGGGGTGGGGTGGGGTGGGGTGGGCCGGCCCTGTCTGGTGGGCCAGTGAGAGAACAGGATGCTGGACTAGACAGACCTTCTGTTGACCCAGCAGGAGTTCTTTTTATGTTCCTTTGAGAGAGGAAGCGAAGAATAACCTTACGGTTCAAATATGCTCCCCCTTTAATTGCCTCCCCCCTCTAAATTAAACAGTTTCCCAAAGGTGGAAGACTGTCTTTCACTGGAGATTTTGAAGCAGAGATTGGATGGCTACCCTGTGAAGGATTATTTATCTGTGATTCCTGCGTGTTGGGGTTAAATGTCCCTTGGGGATTCCTTCCCACTTGACAATTCTGTGATCTGGTGCTGAGCCTCTCCAAGCAAGGAAGGTGTTCCAGTTGCTGATCCTTCTGGTTATCCTTTCCTCCTTCATTTCCAGCTCTATGCAGTGGTACCTCAGGATGCAAACGGGATCCGTTCCGGAGCCCCATTCGCATCCTGAAGCGAACACAACCCGTGACTGTGCATCTGCGCATCCGTGTGGCATCATTTTGAGCGTCTGCGCATGCACGAGCGGCGAAACCCGGAAGTAACATGTTCCGTTACTTCTGGGTGGCCGTGGAGCGCAACCCGAAAACGCTCAACCTGAAGCTACTTCAACCCAAGGGTTGACTGTACTGCCATGTCCTTTTTGCTAAAGGTGACCATAAGTGCACGATGGACTTGCTATCAAGGGCTTTTGGCCATGGTGGCTCTGCTCTGCCTCCGCAGCCAGAAGCAGCCGTGCTTCTGAATACCAGCTGCTGGAAACTGGCACAGGAAAGAGAGAGTGACCTTGCTCTCAGGTCCTCCTTTCGGTTTCCCAGAGGCGCCTCTTTGGCCACTGTGAGAACACGATGTAGGGCCCTCCCCAGATAGGGCCCTCCCCAGATGCAGCCGGCTCTACTTAAGATATTGCAAGGACAATCTGATTACTGGCGGCTTTATTGCCTTGTTTGTCAGGGAGACCCGCATGCCTCCAAACTGGACCAATCAGAGCCCAGCCCCCCTTAAGGGCCGAAGCAGCCACGGACCCTCTAGCCGAAACGTTCCCAGGCTTTCCTGCTGAAAAATCCCAAAACAATTACGTCCTGCCTCTGATAGCCATTGTCATTATCAACATGCTCCAAGACCCAACTGATTCCAAGCAAAAAGCACAAAGCAAACTCGTCATCATTTGCAAACCTGCCAGATGTGAATATTTTCAAAGATTTGCACGTTTTTATTTAAAATAACCACAGAGCCCTTTCACCTCAAGGCTAGCTGCTGTATTACCTGAGTTTCCCTCATAGTCTGGAAAGGCTGAAGGCTGCCAGTCTCCCCACAGAAGACTCTCTCAACCCTGATCAACCTTGTAGCCCTGAGCTGCTGCCTTGAACACAGGAGGCCGCAGGTTAGATCCCGGTCATCTGCAGGCAGGGCTGGGCAAATACCCTTTGGTTTGCTGGTCAGCATGGACGGGGGGTGGGGGGCGCTTCCTAGGCTATCAATGAGAGGTTTGCACCATCAAGACCCAATACTTGTTGCCTCCCAGTATTACCCTTCAATAACAACCCCTGCCTCCATTAAGTAAACAAAGAATTCCATGCCTAGTGTTAGATACTTCACTGTAGCCACTTTTCTTGAGAGCCAGTGGTTATAGTGCTGGACTAGGACCTAGGAGGGACGCGGGTGGCGCTGTGGGTTAAACCACAGAGCCTAGGACTTGCCGATCAGAAAGTCAGCAGTTCGAATCCCCGCGACGGGGTGAGCTCCCATTGCTCAGTCCCTGCTCCTGTCAACCTAGCAGTTCAAAAGGACGTCAAAGTGCAAGTAGATAAATAGGTACCACTCCGGCGGGAAGGTAAACGGTGTTTCCGTGCGCTGCTCTGGTTCGCCAGAAGCGGCTTAGTCATGCTGGCCACATGACCCAGAAGCTGTACGCCAGCTCCCTCAGCCAGTAAAGTGAGATGAGCGCCGCAACCCCAGAGTCGGCCACGACTGGACCTAATGGTCAGGGGTCCCTTCACCTTTACCTGGGACCTGGGAGCTCAGGGTTCAAATCCGCCCCAACTCAGCCATGAAGCTCACTTTGGGTGACCTTGGGCCAGTTACTGTCCCTCACCCTAACCTGCCTCACAAGGTTGTTTTGGTGATTACATGATAAGGGGAGGGGAGACAATGTGAGCTTGGGGGGGGGGGAGGTGGGATGAAAATGCAATTTAAAAATAAAATAAAGCTTGTGTCCTTCACATGTTTTGCAGTTTCTCGGGGAACTGCTTGTTGCCTTTTAGTTAATTGTTTCATCATGGTCTGACTGTCGTTAGGCTCCAGTGTGTCAGTCCCCTTGAGCACTTCTGCAGGAAGTGGAAAGGCAGCTGAGCAACCGCTTTAATGCAATCATTAGATGCTTATTGCTGGAATGGGGTCTTCACAGGGGCCATGGCTCAGCAGCAGAGGATCTGCTTTGCATTCAGAAGGCGCCAGGTTGATTCCCTGGTACCTCCAAACAGAAAGCATCTAAGCAGCAGGAGGTATGGTGGAGGCAGCTGCTGCCAGTCAGAGCCAAGATGAACAAGGGGTCTCAATCAGTCTAAGTCAGTTTCATGTCGCCCACGCAGCATGAAAATGGCAATTGTTGTTTATTTTAATGCTAAGATTCGTAGAACGAATTTCAGAACACTTTGATCTATTTGTCTGGTTCATCCAGGTGACCTGTTTATTGAGCTTTCATCCTGGTTGGCTTGCACAAAAATTCTGTGGAAGTCAGACTATGCCTGGTCTTTGTTGAGCATCTTTTCCATTTTTTTAGTGAAACAATGCATATTCACCCTGACTGGTTTGCACAAGGGTTTATGAGTCTTCCCATTAAACCACTGCCCTAAACCATGACTGAGTTTCCTTTACGTACAAAACAAAACATAATTCTATGCCAAGGCAATTCAAGTTCTGAATACTGTGCAGTGTATACATTAATAGGCAACCGTAAATATACTTTCTCCAGGTTTGTATAATTATGCAGCTGTTAATACTACACATTATCACACAGGAATATTCTGGATTTGTTGGCTGCCTTCTGTACCCAGTGCTACTGAATCGATTGCAACACACACACCCCTGATCCCCTAAAATGTCAGTGTAAATGAATCCAAGTGTATGGATTTGTTGTTTGCATCTTGCTTTTTCTCTATGTATCAGGATTTTCCAGGCACTGTGCACCACCATCTGCCAGAAGTTCCCTTCCAAATTCCACACAGGACAATCTGGCCACTCTCTCCACACCAAAGAATAAATGGACGCACATCTGATACTAGAGAGGGTGATACCCAGAAACCAGCAGAACATGACAACCACACAGGATCTTTATGAAGTCATTTCTGACCAAAGGAACTTCCAGCAGAAACTCCCAGTGGAAAACTCATCAGAAAGTACAGGATTTAATCCTACTACAGGAGGGGAGTCAATCGACCAATGCCAAGATATTTGCGTTATCGTCAGTTCCACTTCATGAATGGCCACGGTAACTATTTTACATATGTTTTCAGTTTAACCCAGTTATCGGTGTTTGCATTTCATTTTCCCCTCACCTCACAGCTAATGTTTTCTGTTTCTGTTTCATCCCTATGAGTATATGCCTCTAACAAGTGAAAATGGCACTGCATGCATCTGAAGAGGAGGCCACTAGCCCACGAAAGCTTATGCCGTAATAATAATGCCCCTTCTCAGTGCAGAAGTCATTCAATCTCTCTCTCTCTCTCTCTCTCTCTCTCGCGCACACACACAGCACTTTGCTTAGCATCTAACCTGATGAAGAATTTTGCTGGACTCAGAACCTTGCTCGCCATATTGTGGACATTCAGGTTGGTCCCTGTTGAAAGGACCTTGCTACTTTTATTTGCTTGCTTTAACCCTTGCTAATATATGCAATCCACCTCTCTTTCCACACAGTTAGTTGGGGGGCTTTCTCTCTCTCTTACTTGGTATGCAAGCATTGGCAAATGCACACCCCTGCTGTGGAATAAATAATGGTGCTCTGTCATGTCCCTTCTCCACTACTGGCCTGGCCTGGCTGAAGGCCCTGTCCTAACCAACCCAGTTTTTATCCCACTGGGCAAAATGCTGCCCTTTCCTGTCTTTCTTTCTTTCTTTCTTTCTTTCTTTCTTTCTTTCTTTCTTTCTTTTTTAATTTTATTTTTTTATTAATAATGCACACACAACATTACAAATACAACCATTCAAATACCGACAATACAAATACAAACATAAATATTCCACCTACGTGACTTCCCTCCACCCGCGTTCGTCATTTCTTATATCCTTATTTATATTGCAATTTGTAACTCTCATCTTTATTATTGTTATTTAACTGTTAATTTGTTATCTGTATCAACTTTACAAGCTTAATCTAAACATATCAGCATGTTATCTGAATCCTGCCTTTCTCTCTTCCATGGTCGCACCCTCAGGAGAGAGAATTCTGCAGCTGCTTCTCAAAACACAGAAGTCTGTGGGTCAGGTGGTCCCTAACCTCCTCCAGTGGGTCTACTGTGCTCACTCATGAAAAAAAGGCACTCTGCACATGTTCAGAAATCTGGCTACCTCTACTTCTTTACACACACCCAGGCTGGTGCAGAAAACTGGCTGGGGGACACAGAAATACTGGAGTCCAAAACACTGATATACCAGTATTCCCAACACTGACTGGCAGCAATAGTTCTCCAGGATGGATTACAGGAAGCAGTAAATCATCAGAAGCAGGAATTCCTTTTTAACTTGCACATCTCAAATTCTAGAAAACAAATAAAACACATCGCCCCCCCCAAAAAAAAACCCTCTACGTAAGGGATATCAACCATAAGCAAGTGAGGTGGTCACATATTTTTGCATATCAGCCCAACCCCTGCCAAAAGGAAACTTCTAGCAGGGCTTAATTCTTTTGTGGTGATGGGTCACTTGAACTCAACACTCCAGAACCTGCTTCCCATACCTGGCAACGTCAACACTATGGAAGGCAGGGAGGCAATACAGATGGCAGAGTCCGCTGTGTATACAACTGGGCTTGCACACTGCTTGGAGATTTACTTATTTATTTTCGAGCATGCAGTTTTATAAATTTTCTAAACAAATAAATAAAACTAAAATGACGCAACCTAAACCACCATGTCCCTTGGAAAGGGCTTGCAGACTGAACTGTTTCCAGGACACCCAGCAGAGCTTTCCAGCACACAATGACAGCCATCATCACAGACAGTAGAGGAAAGGAGAGGGAGAATTCTGGAGGGCAAAGGTTAAGATCAGCCTCTCTGGCAGGTGCCCGTCAAGGTGGTGTCAAAAGCCAGGACATAGCTAATGTTTGCTCTATTGATTTTACCTTTTTTAAAAAATACTTTATGTATATTTGTTTTTAATTGGTTCATGGGGAGTCAGTCACATTTTATATACATTTGGACTTGTACACTGCTTGGAGATGTTTAGGGTTTTTCCAGTTTATAATTTTTATAAATATAATGCAGCCTAAGCACCACAATCCCTTTGCCAAAGGGCCTCATGGGATGGCGAGTTAGGCCTAGGGGGCAGGAGGAGGCAGCTGGGGAGCCCCAGTGCCAGAGGGGGCTTCAGTGCAGAGATGGGATCATTGGTGGGAATAGGGCAGAGAGAGTCTCTAAATCCAAGAGACAGGATTTCCTGTTCCACGCAGGTGACTTGCTCTTGCCCACCCCTGCACCAAAGCCAGAGGCACACCTACAAGTTGGGTTCAGATCTGCTCCTCACATCTCATACAAAACTGACTTGTGGAACTCATCGCCACAGGATAACCACTAACATGAATGGCTTTTAAAATGGTTACCTAAATTCCTGGAGGCTGAGCCTCTGAATAGCTAGTTGGTAGAAAATTAGAACAGTCCCATAGGCTGTTCAGCCTATAATTCTCAGATGCACGCTTGCCTTTCTTTGTACAATCCCGGTTTGACAACTTGGGGAGGGTTTGGTAAATGATGGGGAAGCTGAATTCCGCACAATATAGAGCTGTATATGGTATTACAATGCTCTTACATTTTTTCAGCTCAACCTCCCTGCAAGTCGTGTCTTTCCATGTCTAAATTCCTCTTACTTATTAACTGATCTCCTTAGCACAAGCTGATTCCTAAATTCTGTACCATCATCTACTCTTGTGGATGGTTGCCATTAAAACATAGCCTGCACATCTGCCTGCACAGTGAATTCTGTTCACTTCCCTGACTGCAGAAGGGATGCAGCTCAGCGGCAGAAGAGCTCAGCTGTGCCCGCAGAAGGTCCCAGGTTCATCGCCTGGCAAGGAGAGACTGTGTGGTACCCTGAGCTCATTAGATCAGCAGCCCTCACTTGGTGCAAGGCAGCTTCCAGGGATGCCAACCTGAATAAAATATTGGGGAGGCAGGTAAGCCCTGCCCCACACAATCAATCACACGACACAACACACACACACCCCCATTTGAATAGCAATGCCCATCAACTGTGTCGGGGGCCTCAAGTATTTTATGGGGGGGGCAGGGTGGCAAAGGTACCTCCACCCCGAGAGGTTGGCTCCTATGGCAGTTTCCCGTGTTCCTCCAGGCATCTTGTGTTTGCTCAGGATGACAAGCAGTGAGGCAGTTAATTAATTTTAGACTTCGGAATTAGTGGTCTTACTAGTCCTCCTTTTCCAATGCATACGACTTCACTTACTTCGAAATGCAGGGAGCCAGCCTGGCTGCATTTACACCCTCTGCTCATTCCTGCAAGAGTTGGGTCCCCTGGACATCCACCCAGGCAGCAAATTCAGACTTTGGACTCCAGGATAAGGCAGTCGCAATTCATCTGGAAAACTGATGAACCAAAGCAGGTTGTCTAAGCAGGATCTGTTTCTGGAAATGTGATATTTTATTTCATAAATGAGCAGGGTCCCATCCTCTATTACCTCGCTATCCCTTTTTAGTGCTTCCAGGCAGGTGTTTGCTGTGAAATTGGTGCAGCGAACGCCTGCAAGGCTTTTGCAGTGTCCAGAAACATGCAAACATCCTGCAATCCTACCTGATTTAATTCAGATTTGCCCTTTTCAGAGGAAATCTAATAAAATTTACACATTGCTTGTGTGTGTGTGTGTGTGGAGAGAGAGAGAGAGAGAGAGAGAGAGAGAGAGAGAGAGGTGTAAAGGTTAAGTCCAGTCTATGGGGTTGTGGCGCTCATCTCACTTTTAGGCCAAGGGAGCCGGCGTTTGTCCACAGACAGCTTTCCAGGTCATGTGGCCAGCAGGACTATACTGCTTCTGGCACAACGGGACACTGTGACAAGTGCCAGAGCGCATGGAAACACTGTTTACCTTCCCGCCTCAGCGGTACCTATTTATCTACCTGCACTGGTGTGTTTTTGAACTGCTAGTTTGGCAGGAGCTGGGGCAGAGCAACAGGAGCTCACCCCATCGCAAGGATTCGAACCGCCGATCTGCTCAAGAGGCTCAGTGGTTTAGACCACAGCGTCATCCATATATATATATGGTGATGGTGTTGGGGAAGGGATTGTAGGGTTAGAAAGGACCCTGGGGGGTCATCTGGTCCAACCCCCTGCAATGCAGGCATGTCAGCTAAAGCATCTGTGACATATGGCCACTCAACTTCTACTTAAAAATCTCCAAAAACCCACCTCCCCAGGAAGACTTGAAACTTTAACCTTCTGTAGAATAAAATAGCACCACTGGTTGACTCTGAAAACAGAGAGCTAGATTAGCAGTAGCTCAGCACCCAGTACAACAGGGGTGAGATGGCTTCAGGCTTGTTCAATCTTGTTTTGTTTTGTTTTGTTTTGTTTTGTTTTGTTTTACACTGAAACCCTGCTGCTACCCACCAACTGCAGCCAGAGGAATAAGAGTTCTTCAGCTGGGTGGACCTACGCAAGGAATCGAGGATCAGGTTGTTTCTGTGCATACACATGGTCAGCCCAGGAAATGCAATCAGTACCAAAACCAATTCCACGGGTCCTTTCACACAACAATCCACTCCCAGTTTTCAACCCAGCAGCCTAATTTATAGAGAAGGTAAGTTTATTGGTTGTTGCTATACAGGCCTAAGACATTTTGGTGTCTGAGGCAAACCACAAAATGCCCCCTCTCACTGAGGAAGAAGGAGTGAGTGAAGATCTGTGTCGGGAACAGGGCAGCGAGGATCAAATCAGCCTTACCCGGCAGTCTGAACTGGGAGTCAAGGGCTGTCACAGTGGGAAAGGGGCCTGATCTGAATCACATCAGGTGGGCAAAGACCCCAGAGGGCAGCCCTTGCCATTTCCTCTCTAGGGGTGGGAGGAGACCAGCATCACATCCTATTTGTTGCTGTGGAGGGGGAAGGTTTGGCATATGTTGTCGCTGCTCCCATGGCAGCAACAGTGGGCATTGTGATCCTCGGAGGTCGGATCAGCCACTCCTCTGGATCCGGCTGTCCAGGGCGGTTGCCTCACTTCGCCTCTTGGGCAGGCAGTCTCTGTTGCCATAGTTAGACCATTGGGAATTGGAAACCCCTTGGTGATCTATGGCAAACCACCAAGAGAGACACAGGAAAGGATCCTGATCAACTTTGAGCCTAACAGCAAGCTGGTAAACAAAATATTAGACATAAACACAAAGTTTCCCACTCATGTTCGGCAGAAGCAACACACAAGAAGGCCAAATCAGTTTGTGCCTTTTCTGTACGAGAGACGGGAGCAATTCAGCTCATGCAGTGAGTTAGTGGTTATTTTCTGAGGTGCAAGAGCTCATCATGACAGTCCTCACAGCCACACCTCCAAGTAGGGTTACTGGTCACCAAGCAACAGTAGCACAAAACATAATGCTCAGTTTATTGAGATTGGATGAGCATCGTGTAATACTAAGCTGGTTTTTATCATGACTTCCTCTATGCTAATATATCACAAGCAATAGCAAAACTTGAAAGCCGCATTATCACTTCCCCTACTTGCCTGTTCAAGGAGGATGTAATCCATCAGCTGCTTTGGCAAATGTCATCATTATTCCTGCCCCCATAGCTGGATCCAATGTGCTGACCCTCCTCAACATCACTGAGTCTAGGCCAGCTTCTGCCATCCTGGTGCCCTCTACCCATTTGTAGACTACAGCTCCCATGACTCCTGTCCATTGGCCATGATGGCTGATGTGAAGGACCATGGCTCACTGGGTAGGGCATCCCAAGTTCCTAGCATCTCAAGGGAAAAGTGGGGAAAGGATTCTGCCTGAAGCCCTGGTAGAGCTGCTACCAGTCAGTGTAGGTATCTCAATACGGAGATAGATGGACCAGTGATTTAAATCAGGATAAAGCAGCTGCCTCTGTTGCTTTGATGGCAGCTGTCACTCAAAACATCGGCAGGGCACCAGATTACATGCACTGATGCCAATAATATGGAACGTTCTGCCTTTCCAAATCTTGCATGTAAGTGCACCATACATGCAGCACACATTTCTGCTGATGCATCATAGAAACATAGAATCATAGAACTGTAGAGTTCGAAGGGACCCTGAGGATCATCTAGTCCAACCCCCTGAAATGCAGGAATATGCAGCTGGTCCATACAGGGATCGAACCTGTTATCAGCACCCTGGTCTAACCAACTGAGCTATCCAGGCTCAGGGAAGACTCTACAAATCTCCAGCCCAGCTGACCACATGCAGACAAGCTCCAAGCCCCACCACAGTGGGCTGACCCACAGGTCCTCCTCCTAGATGGTTGCCACCTCCTGACCACAAAATCATTGAACTCAGAACTAGCCCTGGGTGGGGGACACTCCCTTCCCCGGGGAAAAGAAAAAACACGCTCCCAGGTGGCATGATCTGCATCCTGATGGACTTGAAACATCAGCAATCGCCCAGCCCAAAAGTCGCCTCTCCTCATCTAAAATCCCCTTAAACACAGGAGCTGCTGGTGACAAAACAGCATTTTCAAACTTTTCTGGTTCATGTTTGTGGATGAACTGCAGGTCACAAACTGTGATATTGGTGCTGTGCTGCGCCTGGTTTGGGACAGGTAGCAGCTACGCTCAGCATTAGGCAATCCAGAAGAAGGGCAAAGCCTGGCGTGTGCAGCTACAGCAACGTAACTGAGAGCCCAGCGCTGGGTTTCTCGGGCAGCACCTGGCTCTGTGGGGCAGCATTGGCGAACACCAGCAGCTGCAACACACTCCGTTCATGCAGGCAGAGGCACCACTGTCGGTGTGGCAAGTGACAGCAGGAGAGGCTTAACTGCATCACTGCAAGCACAGGTCCTTGCTGCTGTGCTATTTCTAACAGAAATGCAAACTGGCAGGCATAAGGGGTGTTGTTAGCAGCCCCAGGTCATTTGCACTGGGCCCTAGATCTGCTGCCCAGTGGCAGAGCTTCATGCTGCTTTCAAAACTGCTCTGCTTTTTTATTTATTTCTAATTTCCAAGCATCTTCAGGTATGAGGCTGCTAGTAAACCGTAAATTAGCATGAGAGCATGCACTGTTTAATATTGTGCTTTATTGCAGATACTTTTAACCTTGTGATAGCTTTTTAAAATTGTTGCTACCCGCTTTGCAAACCTTTCAGTGATGAAAGGCAAGCTATAAATTGAAGTAACTAATCTGCAAATTTGCATCATGGGCCTGACGCCCAAGTCAGCCTGCAATGCCCCCCCCCATGCTGCAAGTTCGCTAGAGATCATTGGGTGCAGGAGGTTGACAGCATTTTTGAAATGATGGGGTCAGCTGGCAAAAGCCAGAAGCTGCAGCCTCAAAGAGGCAGTGCCAAAGGATCCTGCAAACAAGCCGGCAGTGCCCTAACTAAATATCCTTTCTCCTAACTAAATATCCTTTCTGAGGCATTGCTGTCGACCCCCCCAAGTGAAAGACAGTGCAGGCACAACCCAGTTTGCCTCGGGAACATTCTCCTGATGGTGCACCACAGATACGTTTTGGTAAAGCAAGCATCACAGTGGCCGTAGGCAGACAAGCATCAGCACAGAGCACACACAGGGGTTAGTATTGCCAGAACCTACAAGGTATTATTTCCACAGCTGTGGCTTCTACCTCTTGCAACACTCCAAAAGCACCGCAGTTCACGCATCAGGCAAACACAGGACACATCTTTAATCTCTCAGCTACAACAAAAGGCATTCACAAGGGCACAGAATTGTTGTGAGTCACAGGGGCTTCACTTTGGGAGCCCATATCTATGAACCCGTGAATGGGAGCTCACTCCCCATATATAGGAGTATATCAAAATGGCTTGATCAACCTGCCTGCGCTTAAGGAATGGATGATGCCAGGAATCTTGGCCGGACTGCACAATTTTTGCAAACCCTTCAGAGGTTTGGAAGAGAAGTTACTAAACTTGCACCATAGCAGATTCGAACCTCCTATGCACCTCCAGATGACACAGAAGACCCCACATCCTCTCTTACCTGGAGAACCCTCTTGGTCAAGCCTGTTTTCTGAGCAAGCTGTTTCAAGTCCTTGGCATCCGGATTGTGGTTAATAGCAAAATAAGACTTCATTGTCCGCAATTGGTGGTGTTTGAACGATGTCCTCATGCGCTTCGTTTTCTGGTTGCTGGGGTATTGCTGGTCTCGGTCCAGGTGGTCCCCGTCATTCTCATTGCAGCTCAAAGCTGGGAGGAAACAAGGACGGGGTAGGGGGGGGAGGAGAGCGAGTCATCATAGCTACTGAAGAAGCAAGGCCAGGGCAAGTATTATCAAGCCCTTTCAGTCCCTCCTCTCTTTCTTCTCCATACACTTATAGGGCTACAAGAACCCTCACCTGTGCTTTTGCAGTGACAGGTGGCTCTCTCTTTTCTCATCTGCAAGAGCAGAAAAGGCATCTCTGTCCCCCCCCTTCCTCTCCGCATTTCCAGACAGCATGAGAACAACTTTGCAAAAAAATGTTTTAAAGCACTGTCACTCTGCATTGTGCAGCTGCAGACCCACAGCCCACCACGTCCACTTAACCTTCAAGAGGGGAAGGAAAAAACTCATTCAGGCCCTCGGTATTCTTCCCACCAAACTGAGCTACGCAGAGCACAAAAGAGACCCTTAAATAAAACACCGTTTAAAGAGGGGAGGGTAGATGGAGAGAGGCTGTGTACACCTGACAGCAAATTCCAGATATAATTTGACATAAAGTTGGGGGTGAGCGGGCAGGGAACAGTTCCAAGGAGGTTTGACTTATACCAAAAACCAAACAGAAGCTGCAAGTAACTATCCACATTTGCACTCCGTTTAAAAAAACAAAAAAACAAAACTCCCTTGAAGGAATCTGTTGTTTCCTCTCCCCTCCCCCCTCCCCATGTGTTTACTAGAAACAATTTAGATCAAGACTCTTATGGCTACAAAAATTCACTAATGAAGCTTCCACAAAGAGGCAAAGGAACTTTACAATAATTAACAAATGGAGCTACAATTTGCACAGCAAGCATAATATGCATGCATATTAAAAGGGTTTTTGTTTTTTTACATAAAAAATGCATCTACACCTTCCAAGAACCAAGCACAAAAAGTTCCTATTTAAAAATAGCAAACACTCAGAGAAAAATTAGCAATGCATCTGGTTGTTTGGATATTCTGTCATTAACATGTGTTATCGGTGCTTATCAATTTCCCATAAACTAGCTTTTTCAGGTATGTTGAAATAAGAGGGATTCTCAGGAAGCTTCATTTTATGCTCTCCCTTGACAATTCTTTATCCACTCTATGAAATGACTAAGAAAAAAGGCGGGTGAATCAGATATATATCTATCCTGAGAGCATTAGAATGTGAATTATTGATCCAGCTGTCGAAACGCATCTGCTTTTGAAATTGTCCATCATCACAGATCCTGTGTACTTCCAACAAGGATCCAAACCAACACACAACCTTATATCAAATGCAAATTATTTATCCTGCTTAAAATCTACCGATTACACCAGGATTCCCAGAAAGTTAAACGCTGCAACAGATCTGCAGTACTCTCAGTCATGGCATGCTCTGCCTTAAGTGGCCTAATGCTCATTAGTGCTATGGCAAGGCACTGGAATGCATGCAAAGCAGCTGGTTTGCAAGAAATGGCCAGTCTGGGGAGGGTTTCAGTGGTCGGTGTCTACTGCTGCAGGCAAAGGCCCAGTGGATAACTCCCCCCCCTCCAAGAAAGAACACATCCTATCAGAAAATGAAGGGCAACTTTTCTGACGCTTGGCTTCCATTCCCCAAATATATTAAAGTAAAGGTACATGACTGGCAGCCGCCCTCTTCTCATGGACTCCTATGGAAAAACATCATTTGATAATGTAGTTATGAAGGACAAAAGAAATAACATATCATCACCACCAACAACAAAACAACAACAACAAATATTAAATTGATTACTCGTCCTGCACAAGCATGTCCCAAATTGGCTTACAACAATTTAGAATTAAGAACAGTTTAAAAAGATCACAGCACCAGGAGCAGGGTGGATCCCGAACACGCGCACGTACCCCTCAGATGTCAAATGACAATGTGAAGAGGTGAGGCTTCAACATTCCAGAAACAAAACACGACTCTATAGTGAATGTGCCAGACACCTTCTGTGGGGAGGGGATTCTGCAACTTAGGACCTGCCGCAGAGAAGACCCTCTCCTGGCCACCAGCCCCCTGGAGCTTCTGAGGGCAGTGGAACTACCAGGGGGGCCCTCTCTGCGTATCTTAATTCCCAAGGGAATCTGTAGGAAAGGAGGTGGCCTCTCATATATTTGGGGAATAAGTCATTTGGGGATTTAAAGATTAGCGTAAACACCTATACAGAATTCCAGATCAAACCACAGAATCTGCTGTCATGGCATCTCCATATGTAACCCTCAGCTACCCTCTGGGAAAGCAAGATAGCCACCCCTCCCTATTTTGCCCACTGAAAAGGTACGCTCTCCCCAAACCCTGAGGCTCCATTCCCAGCTCTCAACCCCGAAAGGCACAGGAAGGCGTGTCCCCCATACTGCTTGGCATATCTGGTCTCAGAAAAGAAATCATACAAATGACGGGAGATGGAAGGAAATTTGGCTTTGCTAGCAAAGTTTAGAATCGCACAGGATCCTTAGCCTGCTTGATCAATAACCCTGCATAGTTCAAAAGTCTGCAGAGTAAAACCTGGTTTTGTTTTGTTCCCCTCCATATACATAACAAGATCTGCATTGGCACATAAGTATTCTTGTGGGAGGCGATGAAATTGTGCATGACCCATGAGGCAAACTTCAATGCAATGTCCCTGAAGTTGCGAATTCTGTGCAATGTTCCTGAAGGCAGTGTGAGGAAATGCTCTAAAAGCGGCACTCCAGAGTTCTCTCTTCAACACTGCAAGCAATATTGTGACCATGGAATGCAGCTGTTGGGGTGGGGGCCATGGCATGTCTGGAGCCAGTCCTTGAGCTACCCACACCACCTAAACATACCACAGCAAAATCCCAGCCTTGTCTGTCTGATGTAAAAGACTAGAAGCTACTTGCAAACATCTTGCATGTGGTGTATTTCATCCAGTACCCTGATGGACTTTTAAAAATGCTTAGGATTAGTCATAAGAGGGATTGCCTTGCTTATTCCACAGCAGACAAAAAGGAGGTGATTACATGAACAAAACAGAATTTGCTGACTTAGTCCATGGGGGGGGGGGGAGAGAGGGAAATAAAATGCATTTTAAACCTCTGCATAGAAGTACTGTATATTTAAGACTGAATTTTGGATTAAAACAAATAAAAAATAGGGGAGATGTGTGTTAGAATGAGCATATACTCCCCTGAGAACTAAGGATCTTCACCACAGCGAACTGAAATGGATTCCAAACGTATTTTCCTGAGGCCAGGAGCCTTTTCCACAAAAGAGGCTCCCCTCAGTGTCACATGGCTGATCATTAGTTCCCTGTAATAGAAAGCTTAATTTCCCTTTCACCTGACATTGCTCAGGCAAGCAGCCTGGGATGTGGGAAGCAAGAGGGACACAGTTGATCTTGCCTTCTGTGAAGGAAATGGGCAAGCAAGCAAAATGCTTATGAATTCACAATAAATATTGCAATTTCTATCACCTAGAAAGGGAAACATCCCTCCTTCCTTTGGGGCAGTATGATTGTCCAGACAAGAGTGGGGCTGGAGAACCACTTTGCTGAAGGGGAGAGGGCATATAAATGAGCAAGGACCTACAAAATCATTGTCACTGAGCTCTCCTTGCTGCCATCTTCCTTACTAGGATGACAACCATGTTGTTCAGTGTGGGCAGCTGTATGAGTGTGGGGGAGGCAGCCTGGAACCACAGCTGAAGTCTGCATCCCAGGGTCTGCAATGGTTCTCCAGCCATTATGTTGAGTTTGTGGAGTATCACACAATGGTCACCAACATTCCTAGGGGGTGGGTGTTATTGTCAGCCACACAGATGAGCAGCAAGCCCAGTGGTTCCCAAAGTGGGTGAAAGTACCCCCCCTAGGGGATAGTGGGATTACCTGGGGGGTGCTAATCTGCAAGGTGGTGGCAGGTGGGAGACACTGGATAACTATCAGACTTTGAGAAGTTGGTATCACTCGCTCAAGTTCATCAGTTATGTTGAATTAATTAAACAAAATAATTTTAATTAGATTTTGAATAAACATGCAATTAATTGTGACAGCCTTGAATTTTACTGTGCTATTGTCTTCCATAGCAGGCTGTGCTTTTTCTAGGGTGGCACAGGGGGCACTGGAGACAAGTTTATAGAATCAAGGGGTGCCCCCCCCAAGTTTGGGGAGCACTGAGCTAGCAAAAGAAGGAATCAAATTCCAGATAAGGCCCAAAAGGGGTTGCATATTCTTGGCAAGAAGGGAATTGGTAGCAAGATGGGGAGGACAGCAAAACCCAAGAGATTGGATAGATTGACCTGGCAACTCAAACAAGGCTGGATAGAGGTCTCCATCTGAGTAGAGACCCAGGACTCCCTAGGACTGGGGGCAGAGGTGACTCCCCCCCCCTTCAGTGGATGTTAAATGCTAGCAGAAGAGAAAGACCCATTTTAAACCAGCTCCTTCCGTCGAAGTCTGCAAAGGTGACACATCCAAGGACTGCTGCATCCTCTCAGAATCCATTCAATCAATTGTTCACTCTGTTTAATTGCCAACAAAACACAAGCCATCACGGAGGGAGAATAAGCACACACAGTCACAGACTATCTCAAATCAGCAGGTCCTCGGGAGACCTCCATTCAGAATGGCAAGACTTGGGCCAGGGAGCAGGCAAGTGGAAGCTGAGGTCTTCTGTACAAATCCCCACCACAGCTGACTGCTCTACCCACTAAAGAGTCAGTGTTTCTGACCTGCTTGCACCCTTGAAGAACACAATACCCAGCCGTGCTCCCCACACACCCTTTGCTTCCCCTCCCCCCTAAAAAAATAATAAACCCAAAAGACCAAGAACTGGTCACTTTTCTACCCAAAGCATTCCCACCAGCCTGCAAAGAAAAAGAATTAATGAGGCCTTAATCTAACTTTGTTCCCAGCGAATAGTTCCAGATGGGCACTTGGCCTGGTGGAAAGTGGGAGGGAGAAGACGAGTCAACCTGAGCCAAGTTTAGGAGATAAGATTTTCCAGGGAGGGGGAGGGGGAGGGGAAGGGGCACCCATCACCCACCCGCCCACTCCTGCACCTGGAAGGTTTGAGCTGAAAACAAAAAACAAGTCAGGCTGTGGATGGGCACTGCAGATCAGAAAAGGAAGACGGTCGTTTAGGGATTTAAACTTTTTCAGTAAAATAGATTGAGAGAGAGAGAGACCAGTGTTAGCACCCATAGCACCCCCTCAGCTCACAAATTTTGCCCACTGTGCTTTGGTTTAAGTAGAGCAGTGCACTCTGAAAGCCTGCAGAGTCATCAGCATGACATGTGCAACACCACTTTCACAGGATTGCTCCCAGCTCATCTCTGCTGCTTAAGATAAACATTCTTAACACAAAGTGGCATTGCATAATGAAGGAGTGGGGAGGGGGAACTTTGGCCAGTTTGGGAGTGGGGTTCCTCTGTGGAGATAACATTCCTTTTCCACCAGTGTTGCCACAGGCTCTGGGAACCCAGGCTTTTCTATGGCCAGTCAATGGAAAGCTTGCTTGCAACACCTGGACAAGAATGTTCTGGGGAGCAGTGGGTCTTGAAAGGCAAGAGGCAAGTGCGGGGGGGGGGAGGCATAACAGAAAGGACTGTGGGAAAGCCTTGCCCCAACTTTAGATATGGCTGCCTGTGGCTTAGTAGGAGCCTGGAAACACACTCAGACAACCCACCCACACATACCCCCTACCAAGACAGGAGCATCTGGAACTGCTTGGGAAAACTGAGCTGCAGAACTTGGCTTGGCCTCCGCGGAACAGCCTGCTCTTCACATAGTCCCTCCAATTGCCGCTCCAGCCACTGGTGACCACTCTACTCAGCAGTGTGGCCTAGATGAAGATCCAGAGCGGCGCTCTGCTCATGTTCATGCCCTCATTTGTCACAAGCCAACCCTTCCCCCACCCCCCAATTGCTTAGATGTGATTGGCTTCCAGTTCAGGTCCATGCCAATCCCTACTCCCCCTGCCAGGGCTGGACCCCTGCCATGTTGCTGGACTCCAAACTCCCATCAGCCGCAGAATGGCCCAAAGCCAAAGGGCCCTGGGGTCCAACACCAATCTGCGTGGCCCCAAGCTCCCCAGCTCTAGTTTAGCTGGAAAGCCCAAAGTGTGGGTGTTGTTGCCCCTGTGACGCACCCCTATACAGAAAGCTCTTGCAGCTTGGCTGCAGCTCAACCCCCCTGGGCTGAGAGGCTGTGGTATCCACCCTTTGCAACCCAGAGGGTGCTCCACCATGATGTAACGTCCCACAGCCTCACTGCCACCAGCAAGACAGAGCAGTGGCTCTTCACTTAGGCAGCTTTAACCAAAGATTTAGCAAGTTTCTGGAGGGGAGATAAATGTGCAAACAGGGAGTGCTTGGATGGCTGGGATCTCATAGGCATTGCATTTTAAAACATGCCAGGTCACTGTAAGCAAAGTCCTTTCAAAAATTGCTTAAAGCGGGCGTGGAATATGGGTCCCAATGCAAAAGACTGGATCTCAACCTCCTATGTCATCCTCTAACAACACCCCCCCCCCAGGGGCCTTCAGCTAAGCATCCTAGAGAGGCATCTAGCTACAATGGTGTCATCATAGTCCCCCTCAAGGGAAGGGGGGGGGCTCAAATGCAGCCTGGCTAGCTAGCCACATTTTTTTCGAGTAAAGGCTCTTACATCCAAAGTCCAAAATGACTAAATGGCACCACTGCTGAGCTTTTCTGCAGCTGAAATCGAGGTGCTGGGTTGAGATGGATCTGGAGAGGTCAGACCCAGGAAAACTGGTATCATGTTCACAAACAGGTAGTGAGGGAAGAGCCAAAGCAAGTTGAGGGTGGGGCCCAGCAACCAACCTGCTGCTCACATTGTGCATATGAACTAGAGAAGGGGATGTGGCCTTCGTGAAATACACCCATCTCTCTCCCACTACTCATCATCATCATCAACAACAACAACAACACATGCACTGGCTCCTGTAGAGAGGGGAGGGGGAGGGTCAGCATCAAAGGGGTGGGAGGTTGGGGGATATTCACCCTTGTGCCCATTTCTCCAGACCCATGTCTTTTATCCAACTCAGTTTGCATTTTCTGCCAATAAATGGAAGTGGGACACAGAATCTCCAGATTAGTGTGTTGACACACCTGATTAAAACATTTTTGTTTAGGCAAGCCTAGCCAGACATGCAGATACTGACACCTTTAAATCTCCCCTTAATTTACTCCTGGTTATATATATATATTACTTGTTTGCAACAGTATTTTATTGATATTCTCAAAGTTTCTTGTGAACCGCTTAGAGGTTTTTGTTACAATTAAGCAGTAATTAAGTAATTAAGCAAGGAACCTAACTGCAAATGGTCAGTTGCTACCATGGGCCTGAATTATAGGAAAGTTCCAAGGGTGTGCCAGGGCAAGTAGGAGATTTTGGAGGCACCTTTGGGTTCACCCCCCCCCCTCCTCTCAGGCAGACTTCTCCTCCTGCAGCCCCAGCCCCACCCCCACTGAGAAGAAAGTAGCCTGTTGACCAAGGATTGATGTCCTGACTTGTAAGGAAGACCCCTTTGGCTTAATGGGCCTTGCTTCCGAGTAGGCACATCCCTCCACCTTTAAAAAGGCGTGGTGCCAACCTTACACACTGGCTATAAGAAGGGAAATAGAGAGTGGGAAGACCCTAGCTCCCAGACCCCCCCTCCTCCTCAAACCGTGGAAGGTGGGGGGGGAGAGGGAATAGGTCCTGCTTTGGCAGCAGAGGAGGCCCCTCCTGAAAAAGCAGCTCTGAATATGGACAGTCCAAAAAGGAGAGCAGCAGCTCTGAATATGGACAGTCGCCCCCCCCCCCCACTTTGTCACATCTAGATTCCAGAAGAGAGAACATTGGGCAGGAATCTCTTGCCACACTACAAAATGCTCAGCTACCTGAAATTGGGGGTGTGGAATTTACAGTCTCGACTCAGCACCTTACCTGGCAAGGTCTGTGCAGAGGGAGGGGTTAATAAGAGTCCCTCCTTAAAAGCCTTACACATCTGAGTAGGGGCAGTGAAGAAGCAGCTATTGTACCCACAGATGCACCCATGCGCTGGTGGAGCCCCCAGTCCACAAGCCCCCTCCCACTCTCCAACAAACCCCTGTCTTATAAAGACATATTATTATTCATTAGGTTTCTTCCTCACTTGTTACCTAAAGGTCCCTCGCAACGCATTAAATATCAATCACAGATACATTATAATATTAAAGAAATATAAATTACCTATCATTCATCAATATCTAAATATCGCATACATGCACGCACACAAAATATCCCCCTTCTCCCTGAAACACATATTTTTGCACGGAAGGGTGAACTCGGGACCACAAAGCGCCCTCGTGTAACAGCTGGGGGAGGCTGCCGCCGAGAAAGGGTTAGGAGGGGGCTGTTTTTGAAGTCCCGGACGCCTTTCTAAGCCGCTTTCCACTTGTCACAGCCCATCGCGTCTCCAGGACCAGAGCCGCAGGTCCCGCCGCCGCCGCCCCCACGCTGGGAAGGAGAGGCAAAGGCCGCAAAAGACCCGCCGGAAGAAGCTCCAGTTTGCTGGGTAATTTAGGTTCAAAAATACCAAGTTCGGCGCACTGGGGAGATGAGGCGTTCCCAATATTTTGGCGAATAATAATATTGTTATATTTATAAAATATAATAACAATAGTAACAATGGAAGAAAACTGTTAAATCAGAATTTTCTTTTAAAACGAAAGTGATAATGCAAGTCATTTATTTTGGGTAGGTGTGATGCCCTTTCCAGAAAGAAACTCCACTAGGTTCGGGGTTTTTTGTTCACGTTATATAAGGAAATTTAAACCAAAACGAAACAGCTTTCTAAATTCTCCCTGCTACCGCTTTAGCGTAGCAATACTTCGGATCGCAGCCTTTCCCCGCTCCAGCAACCCCTCTCCGCGTTATTTCTGGTCCCGTCGCTTAAAAGGAGCTCAAGAAACATTTCGAAGTTTAGCGGCGGCTGGAAAAGGAGGAAGCGCCTTCGCGGAAACTACCATTATCTGAAGGAACGCAGATCTCGGGGTCTCGTTTGTAGGGGAGGAAGGAAGCGAAGCCTTCTTCCCCAGGGATGCCAGCAACTCATTTTAGGAGGTTCCACACTGCTCCCCCCCCCCCAACCTCTCATATTTGCTCTGCCAGATACAAGAGATTTTCAGGCGCGGAGAAAGGTCCCGGGTTCAAACAGCTCAGAGCGCGCGAAAAGCTTGTTTTGCAGCACCAGCGTTTCATAAGCAGCCCCCTCTGCTTTACAACACCCCCCCCCCAAAAAAAGAAAAAATTAATCCAACATTCTGAGCCCCTCCTTTGGAATCATGCCTTTTACTCTGCCAGCCAATCCGAAGTGGCTCCCCGCAGCTGCTTTTTCTCCTACTCCGAAGTCGCGCCCCTTCCCTGAATCATTTTCCGCGCCTCCGGTTTCGGGTTGGGGTGCCCCACGCCCTTCCCCGTTCGGGGCAAAAACGGCGCAACTGGGCTTCATCCAGCCCCTGCAAAAGCTGAGCAGTCACACGCCCGGCAGAGCGCCCCACTCAACCCCCACCATAGCACAACCAGAGGGGCTCCAAGGCGCCCCGATTTTCCCCCTCCAAGCACGCGCGTTCTAAAAAGGCACCGCCGCTCAGCAGCCCCAGCTCCGACCGCCCCGTCGAGCCTCCCGCCACCGCCCGCTCCCTTTACCTGCGTTGTAGGCGGCCAAGTCAGCGCCGGGCCCGGGGCTCTTCCTCTTCCTCGGCCGTCCCTTCTGCACGGTACCCACGCCGTTGTAGTAGGGCAGGCCGAGAGTGGCGGCGGCGCCCAGAGCTGGGCCTTTGCCGGCGGCGCCCTCGCCGTGGTTGAAGTGCAGCTGGTACTCGCCCTGGAGCAGCGCCTCGAAGTGCAGCCGGCAGTAGACCAGGTTGTCCTTCATGCCGAAGTGGTCGCCCGTGGTCAACATTTTGGCGCACGTCGAGCAGGTGAAACAGTTCAAGTGGTAAACCGATTCCCGGGCGCGCATCACCATCTCGGAGGCAGAGATGCCCAAATGACAACGGGCGCAGCGCTGGACCGAGAATCTCCTGCAGGGAGGTCCAGAAAGAGAGAGGCTCAGGAGCGCAGTGGAGACGGTCCCTGCTATCTTTAACATATATAGGGCACATGGACAGAACTATAAGGTCCCTTCTCGCGAGGAGCTTACAATCGCAAAGTGCACTGAGAAACTATTGAGCAACTGAAGCAAGCGGCGTCAACCCCAAACTTCCCGGGAGTTTCAGCGGTCACGCACCCTTCACCCCTTCCCTCCCCTCCCTTCCTACAAGTTATTTTCCACGGTGTTTTTTTTTCTTTTTTTTCTTTTTTTGGAGGGGGTCACTTTATGGAAAGTCAGGCAGGCCCCAAAGCCATGGGATCCAGTGAGCGGAAGGAAGAGGCGAGTGGTGAAGGGCCCGCTTAGATTTTGAGCTTGAATGCCCGCTTAGATTTTGAGCAGCCCAAACTTATTATGGATGAGGCCCCATTGGAGTGCTCTACCACAGAAACGCAATACTCGCTGCAGCCATCCAGGATGCCCGAATTAAGGGGGCCTCGACCCGGCCTAAGCACTCTCTAGCCTGGCAGCCGCCGCCCCCATGCCTCCTCCTCCCCATAGTTAGGCAGGAGGCCGTGGGTACTTTCTGTAAGATTCAGGGGGCCTGGGCCTCTCTCTCCATTGAATGGAGGTCTGAGCTCAGGCCATGACGCGTCTCCTCTACAAAGGAGAGATTGCCAAATCCGGCTGCATTCGGGGCAGTGAACCTAAGAACACAGTAAGAGCGGACTGCTGGATCAGGCCGGTGGGGCGTCTAGTTCAGCATCCTAATCTCACAGTCCCCGACCAGATGGCTCTTCTGCAAAACCCGCAAGCAGGTTCGGACTCCTGCCTTTTCCAGTAACTGGCGTTCAAAAACATTTACTGGCCCGGCTGTGGAGGCACAGGCGCCGCTTAGCCTTCGTGGCTAGTAGCCAGGGTGGCTACTTGTGGTGGTGGTGGGCTGAAAGTCGCAGCGGTCCCCGGCCGGGCCTGCCCTGCCCTGCCTGCCCTGCCTGCCCTGCCCTCCCCCTCCGCCCGGGGGCTTTACCTGTAGTAGTCCTCCTTGCAGTAGATGCTGCCGTCTTTACTGAAGCAGGTGAGCTCCGACTCCAGGTTGAGTTTACACTCGCAGCATTTGAGGCAGCGCATGTGCCATTGCTTGTCCACCGCCAGGAGGTAGTAGCGGTCCGAAATCTTCCCCCCGCAGCCCGCGCACAAGGCGGCCCTCTCGCTGCTGATGGAGGGCATGGCGTGCTGCGGAGGGAGGGAGCAGACAGACAAGGCGCGCGCTTATTAGGGAGCCGGACGCCGAGGAGGCCCGGGCGCGAAGTCCAGCCCCCAGGCCTTTCTCGGGTTCGTCTCCCCTTCCTTGTTGAAGCAAGGGCCGGGGACAGGGGGTCCCACCCCGGGATGGGAAGAGAGAAGAGAGGGGTTTTTTTTGGGGGGGTGGTTGTCAGCCACAAAAAGCACCGCTCCCGCCCACTCGCCCAAAGGAAGCGCTCTTGGGGGCCTGGCCCGCGGGAGCTGCCCAGACCAGAAGCCTGGGCTGGGTGGGGGGCGGTGGGGGGGAGAGAGAGAAACTGCGAAGCCAAAGAGCTAAGAGAAAAGGCGCTTCTCTTCCCCCCCCACCCCACACGCCTAGAATGAAGCCGCACCTCAGTCCAGGCCCACCAAAACGGCCCCTGGGAGAGAGGGAAAGAAGGGATTAGTGAGAAGGAAGCGACCGTTGAACCCGTCCTTTCTCCCGCTCTCAATCTGGATTGTGCCACACCGAGGGAGGGGTGCGAAATGCGGGACGGCGGGGAGAAGAGAAGCAACGCAAGGCTAAGGCCGGCGGGGGAGGGCAGGGCTGCAGAGCAGAAGAGGTTTGGCTGCGAAACTGGAAGAAAATAAAAATCTGAGGGTTTAAAAGGAAACGTAATCGACGGACATCGCAGCCCAATCTTAAATCCTTGCAGAATGAAACATAAACAAGCAGTGATTTTAAAATGCATTACATTGCTTACGAAAAGAATAAATAAAAAATAGTAGTAAACAAATCTCGGACTGTTTTAAAGAAAGGGGAAAGGAAAAAGAGAAGGGAGTTTCTAAAGCCGCTTTTGCACAAAACACACCCAAGTCTTCCTGAAAGTACTTAGATCCTCAGCCGCTTGGGGCTGCCAGCTGACCTGCGCTTGCTTGGGAGTAAACCCCACTGAGCTCGGTGCGACTTCCTTCAGAGTAAACATGCGCAGCATTTTCAGCCCTGGGCTTAAGGCGCAAAACATTTCGATGCGACATGTGGCGCGATCCTGTGCGTGCCTACTAGGAAGTAAGTCCAAGCGAGCTGAAGCGGGCTTCCTCTCCAGAAGGAATAGGACTGCTGCCTAAGTCCGCGTCTGCTTCCCTATCCCTCTTTAAGTCAAACGAATGAACGAAATGCGTGTTCAAATGCCCAGTCCTCGCCTTCTTGCGCTTGTTACAAAACAAACAAATGTCCCAAGTTTTGTTTCATGTTTCCCCCCCCACAAAAAAAAAAAAAACATTTGCAAATTGAACCCAGCTGGGTTGTTGTCTTTGTGGAGTCCTTTAGTTCCTTAAACTAATGCGTAAAAATGAGAAGAGACAGGAAAACAGGGGCCGAGGCTTGGGGAATTCTCTTAAAACCGCCCCTCTTAAGCAACCCCAGAATTTCGGGCATCGGGACACCCGACGGCTAATTTATCCAAGTTCTGAGTTATCCGTTCCACCTTTGAAGAAAAACATTTTTAAAGAGCAAAACGGGGACAAACACCCAAAAATAAAACAAAAAAAGAAACCCGATTTTTTAAAAAACAACAATAATAAAGCAAAATAATAATTCCCGCTCTATTTCTTTTCCACTTAGCAAATTCCAAAAATATCCGAAATCAAAACGGGAGGATAGTGACTAAAAAGGCGACTGCAAATGTCATGTTCTGATTAATGTAAATCGGTTCCTCTCTATTTTCAATAAAATCCCAAAATAAAATAAAACACATAGAATCGGTACAAGCATTTATTTATTGTTTCCCAGGCCTGAGCGTGGAAGCGCCAGGCTCGAACCGAGAAGGGTTCGGAGCCGTCGGCCCACCGGAGGCTCCCAGCGCCTCTGGCTCCCCACCCTCGCGACAGTGGGCGAAAGAAGGAAGGCACAGAACGGGTAAGGGGAAAGCACTTTGCTGAATGGTCAGTCTGTTTTAAACTAAAAAACAGGATAAACTAAAAAACGGTCTAATTTCCGCCCCATAAAAAAAGAAAAGAAATAAAGGCCTTTGTCACTTTGAATATCTTGTGCGCAACGAGAATGAATTTAATCTATTTTTAATATATAGTTTTTTATATAAATAGATAATTATATAGAGATATTACTGACTTTACCTTTTTTTGTTTTAAATGGGGAATCAGAAAGACAGAAGGAAAGAAAGAAAAAGGAAGGAAGAAACATAATTTTAGTAAGCCAAAAAAATGAAAGAAAAAGAATTTTATTTATCAGCCAAAGCCACTCCCCCTCTTAAAATTATTTCTTAAACGAATGCATTTTATTTATTCACTTATTCACCCCTTATGGCTAGCTACTCCGAACCCCTGAAACGCAGGATCTTTCCCAGAAAAGCTGCTGCGCTTTTCCTCAGCACCAGAGTGAACCGCTTTGGCAGGCTCACTGTTCCCCCGATTTCCCCGATTCGGTTCCCTCTATTGCAAGTGGATTCTTATTATTTCAATGAATGCATATATTATTATTATTGTATTATTATTATTTCAATGAATGCATATATATAAATGAATGCAATTATATATGTAATATATATATATATATATATAATTGCTCGGCCGCTGGGCAAATCTGGGGTTCCCCTGCCCTCACTTTCCCCAAACTTTGGGATCTGGGCCTTCCTGGGTGAACCAGAGGGAAGCCACTGGCGCTTGCCCATCACCGGAGCAGCGGAGAGCGGGGTCTCCTTCTCGGCGGCCCTACCGTTTCAGTCTCGCCGCGGTCGATGGCGGAGCTGATGGCGGGCGTGTCGCCTTTGGCTCGCCGGTCCATCTCGTCGATGACGCCGTGCATCTCTGAGCCGGCCAGGCTGTGGAAGAGCATGGCAGGGCTGGGCTGGTGGCCGGCGGGCGCCGCTTGGGAGGTCCCGCGCTTCTCCTGCTCGTCCTCCGGCCGCTCCCGTTACTCGCGGTGAGGCCACGCCATGCCTCCAACGCGGCAGCGCCGTCTCGCCTTCGTTTCCTCCTTTCTGCCTGCCTGCCTTCGCGGTTGCTTTCAGTCCCCTGGCGAGGTCGGCTCAGGCCAGGCCAGCCGGCGGGTGGAGAGCGGGATGGCGGGGTAGCTGGCTGGCTGGCTGGCTGGCTGGCTGGCTCAAAGCATCGCCGCTTGCCTGCTTGCCTCCTCGCCCCTGCGCAGCCCCAGGACGCCCGGACGGCGAGAGCTCCCGCCGCGCTTGGGACGAGCGGGCAGCCGGCAGGAGGCCTACGGGCAGCGGCTGGCGCAAAGCTCCTGGACTGGCCGGATCCGCGGCGGGGCCGGCCGGAGCACTTCTCTGCAGGGCAGGCGCAACGGTGGCGGAGGTGGCTGCTCCGGGGACCGAGGCACGGGGGAGGGAGCGAGCGAGCAACTGGCGGAGGGGAGGGCCAGGCCGGGCGACCGGGAGGAGGAGGAGGAGGAGGAGCCGCGATCCGGGCAGGAGTCGCTGTAGTCCCAGCCCAGCGCAAGGCTCCGCGCCTTTTCTAGCGTTGCTCTGACATCACGTCGGGCGCGGCGCCCATTGGCTGCTCAGCTCCGGGCCAGGCCCGGCCACCATGTGCTCGCGCGGGCCCGGAGAGGACGGAGGCCGTAGCCGCCGCCGGCCTGACGCGCGCAACCCAGGCGGGCACCTCGAGAGCTCTGTCTTCCTGGCCGCGCCGTCGGGGCCAAGCCCAGCCGGGCTGCTGCCTCAGTCAGAAGCGACCTGGAGTGAGGAGTGGCAGCGCAGCGGCAGTCTCCGCGGAAAGATCCTGGTCCGGGTAGAGACCCCCTCCCGCTCCTCCCCGCCACTCCCAGCCCTCCTGGGGAAAGCAGGGGGGGGGGGGAGGAGCTTCCGCCTGGCCCCTTTCCTCGCAGGAGGAAGGCGAGAAGTGTCACTTTTAGACCCTCCAGGGCAGCCCCCAGAGGCTCCCGGGATGGAGCGAAGCCGCGCAAGCTGCGCTTTCTATTTCAGCACCCGCAGGGAACGGATCCTGCCACCGCCCAGCAGCGCCCTGAGCATGACCCTCCCTCTGGGGACAGCTCCCCCAACAGAAAATGATGGGAAGAGGCGGGTGGAGAAAGAGAAGGCGGCAACAAACATTGCAAGAGGGGTGCAAGCTAACGAATAACTCCTGAGGCAGGGATGGCTCATGGCTGGGGCGCGGGCCTGAAGACAGCGGCTCAATGCTATTCGTATGAGCGCAACGACCGTTTTACCAGCGACGTGCCCTTGAAGCGTTCAAGAACTTGCCCTACAGAGTTGGAAGCGCAGGTCCCATGAAGCCCCCATGAAGCCCGTTTTCCACATCTCTAAGGGCAGACGTCGCCCACCTGGTGCCCTCCAGATGTTCTGGACTCCAACTCACATCCGCCCCTGCCTGCAGGGCCTGCGGTGCTGGAGCTGGTGGGAGTTGTAGAGCCAAACACCTGGAGGAATTAGGTTAGCGAAGAGACAGAGGGTAGCTTAGGAATACCGACTTGTGGGGCACTCTGCTGGTTTTGTTTGTTTGCTTGCTTGCGAACTCGACCTTTCAGAATCCCAGGACTACCTCCCTAACACTCGTATATTCTTCGTGACTTTTCCTTCCCTCCACAAGGAAGGCATATATTAAATGTCCGTCTCCTAAAACCGGCGTCCCAAAATGCAGAAGGGGCTGAGGCGAGTTAAAAGGAGGCGCCCCTTAAGCTGGAGTGGGGAAAGAATTGGGTTCACCACACCATGCCGCTCCTCACACGCACCATGACTGGGGATCCCTCCCCCTTTTCACGCGGAGGAGCCCCTTACCAGCTGTTTGAGAAACCCTTTGCTTAAAACTAGGAAGTCAGGAAAAATGAATAAAAACATTGTGGAAGGAAATTATGGAAAGAGAGAGAAGGAGGGACGGAGGAAGGAGATACGAAGATAATTCTCCACTGGCCCTGTCGTTTTAGGCTTCCCACATGGGTCAGACACGTTCCCAACGGGATTCCGTCCTGATCTCTGACCCTACAAATACTTGGGTTGCTTAAATACCCCCTTGGAGGTCTCAAGGCTCGACCCTGCAGCCTCTGCCCTCCCGCCCCGCCCCCCAGGACACGATCCAGACTAAGGGGACCGCAGTGGAGAGCCCTCGGTGGGTTAAGCAGGCGCTGGGAACTCCGGGTCGCTTGACGCCCAGAAACCTGTCACTGATACCAACCAGCTTTAAAGCGTTTGACTGATCTCTGAGTCTTTTGCCTAGGTGGCAATGAACGACAAGCAAGGTTGTTGGGTGGGCGGCCTGTGGGTGTCCAGAAAAGCGGGATGAAGCAGGCAGTGGCATCACCTGGTCCCTTGGACGTTTCCATTTCCCCTGGGCCATGAAGCCACAGGAACATGGGAAGAGGCTCTGCAAAAAATCAGCCATTGGCCCATCTACGTCGGTATTGTCCACACTGACTGACAGCGGCTGTCCAGGGTTTCAGGCAGGGGACATTACCAGCAGCTCTCCCGGGACTGAAGCTGGGATCTCCTGCCTGCAAGGAGATCTGCCACTGAGCAGCACCGGGCCTTTTATAATAATAATAATAATAATAATAATAATTTATTATTTATACCCCGCCCATCTGGCTGAGTTTCCCCAGCCACTCTGGGCGGCTCCCAATCAGTATTAAAAACAATACAGCATTACATATTAAAAACATCCCTGAACAGGGCTGCCTTAAGATGTCTTCTGAACGTCAGGTAATTCTTTATCTCTTTGACATCTGATGGGAGGGCGTTCCACAGGGCGGGCGCCACTACCGAGAAGGCCCTCTGTCTGGTTCCCTGTAGCCTCACTTCTCGCAATGAGGGAACCGCCAGAAGGCCCTCGGCGCTGGATCTCAGTGTCCGGGCTGAACGATGGGGGTGGAGACGCTCCTTCAGGTGTACAGGTTTTGGACCTGGGCCGCCTCCGCCGTTTGAGCAAGTGAAATGGATTTAGCTTAGGTGGGCCTGACATAATCTGTAGAAAGGCGGGAGTGGACGGACACCTCCTGCTCCAAACGTGGTGGTGACAACAGCAGCAGCAGCAGCTAAGCTGCAGCCAAACTCTCTGGGCGTTTTGGAAAGCAACCCAAACTCAAGTGGGCAGAGGCAGACAGAAGGCATCTCCGGTTGGGGCTGAGGAAAGGCGCCTGTCTGGAACGACGGGAGGTCAGGGGCATCAACGCCGGGCTAGGACGACCTGTGCCTTGATCTGGCAAGGTCTGTTCGACAGTGGAACAGACTCGCTCGGAGGAATGGTGCGCTCTCCTCCACTGGGAATTTCAAGCAAAGGATGGGTTGCCATCTGGATGCTTCATGCATGCTTTAGTTGAGATTCCTGCATTGCAGGGGGTTAGACTAGACGACCCCCCAGGGCCCCTTCCCACTCTACAGTTCTGCGCTGCTAAGGCAGCTGCCCTCTGTTCTTGCCTGGGAGTTGTGTCGATTTGCTAGATGCTTGCGCGCGTTATGTGTGCGGGGAGCAGCGCATCCCGAGGAACCGTGGACCGGCTCCGGAGCGCCCTGTGCGCGAAGCCTGCTCAATCGAGTCCCTCCAAGCAGGGCAGGGTCCCGGCCTCAGGCCCCGCTAACGATCTCAGAGGGACTGGAGTCTATATTTTATGTAATTAGATTGATTTAATGCCTGGAAACAGCAACACAAGGGCTATAATTTAAGAGGGATGAGGGGGCCCCGAAAGCCCTCCTCTCCCCTCACCAGCTCCCTCTCCCACCCACCCCTCACTCTCATTATCTGCTTAAGTGAAGTGCGAGCACAAGAAGAGACACCCAGCGTGGAAAGGATGGATTCTAAGCACGCCGGATACCTGGCAAGCTCGCTCCTGACATCCCAGCGCCACGCTCACATCACTCAGGACCAGAGCAGCAGCAGCAGCAGCAGCAGCAGTGCCACCAGCAAAAATCTATTAATCGTTGTTGTTTTTATTAGTGTTGTTTTTATTTTTATTACTACTACTACTACTACTACTACTGTACTATTATTATTTCAAATACCTTTTTTCCAAGGGGAGCCCCTTCTCAGACAACCACCCCCCTCCACCTGGTGGGAGGCGACAGGTGAGCGCTCGCCCGGCCCAGCCAGGGCCATCTGCCGCCCGGCAGTCCCCAAACGCCAGGCCCGCTCCCGCGACAGAAGCCAAACAAAGGGAGGTTTCCACCGAGGGAGGCGGAAGACCCTGCTAATTGCCGGGTTTCAGGTGGTCCCTCCGTCTGTCTGTCTGCTTGCCTGGGATGCCAAAGGGAATCGGGGCAGGCAGGAGACCCCCGGGGCCCCCTCCCATTCTCCCAGCCTAGGCAGCGGCTTACAAGGGGAGGCAGCTCCCTGGCACAAACCCTAACTCCGGATTGAAAGCGGACTGTAGAGTCATCTCCGGTTTCTCCGCTGCGGTGATAGGCCCGTTGTACGCCCAGACCCAACAAGGCAGTGAGGGGGCATCGCGTGTCAATGGGGCGGGGTCACCTTGGCAGGCCCCCGATAACTGGGCGCAAAACTCCCACATCAGGGAAACGGCAAAAAGGCGGGTGCGCAGAAGCTCGCGAGGTGCCCAAAGGCCTCGGAGGGGGACTCTCAGTTCTCGCTTCCCGGACCAGCGCCTAGCAGACTCCAGGCAGCTGCAGCGCTGAGTTTTCTCGTCTCCAGTTAGGTGTTTTCGCCCTTTTGTGTAAGAGAGTTCTTAAATGCTTTTAATAATAACAATAACAGCAACAACAAAACAAAAATAATTTACCCTACATCCGAACGAAACAGTTTTGTGCTAGGAGCGGCCCGAATGTAAGGCAGGTTGTAAATAATAATAATAATAATAATAATAATAATAATAATAATAATAATAATAATAATAATTTCCATGAGTGGAAAGTGTACAACTTAATGCTTTTGGAACGAAACTTCTGGGGGAGGCTAAGATCTTCCTCTCGCCTCTTTTTCCTTCCTTCCTCTAACCCCTCCCTCCCTCCCTCCCCCCACTCTGCTCTGCACAAAGTTTCTTTTCCCACCAGGGTAAGATTCGGCTATGGAGGAGAAGGTTCCTTCCCGCCCCACTCGCAGGAATAAATTGGGAGAATAACCGAGAGCGTCTCTGCTTTTCCATTTTTGCAAACAGGATTAACAGCTCGCGATGGATGGACGGAATGGAAGCCGTAATTCGGCGTGGAAACGCCGAGGCTGCTGCTGCTAATGAATGGATGGATGAATTACAAACAAGGTGCTAAATCGTATAGGTCGGTTGCGTGGCTTCTGTCCCAGGAGGAAGTTTATTCTGGAAGAGCGCAGGGTCGAATCCTGCCTTGCAGCCGCCTCCATCCCAGCCCGCCCAGCTTCTCTTTCCTTGTGCAACACTCCCCCCCCCCCCAATCGTGTGTCCTAGTCGGGGAAGAACACGACATTTTAGGGCGATTTGAAAAGCTGTCAGTCATCGCTAAATCAGCTCGGATCGCCCTCCATCCTGCGCCGATAAATTAGGTACAGTAATTAGATGCCAGGAGGAGGCCGAGGAAGGCCGAGGGCTTGGAGTCGAGCCATCAGGAAAAGAAGGGGCTCAGCAGCCAGTGAGGCAGGCAGGATGAGGCCCTGGGACAGAAAGAGAGGAGGGGGTGTCCTGGCAGGGCTTCTAGAAGTCCAGGGCTTTTAAAGAAGCGCCCCTCCTAACACACACACCGCCTCCCTCCCTCCCTGCCTCTTTTTCTCCAGGTGTCAAAGAGGGAAGAGAAATCTTCACCACACGATCCTCTCTAGGGTCCTGTTAAATGCACTGAACTTAAAACAGAACAAGACACGTGAAATATGGGTTTTGAGCGTGCAATGTCAGAAGCGTAAAAAGGTTGGAAGTCTTTCTGTCTCCCCTCCCCCCCTTTTTTTTAAAGAAGCAACGGGTATTATTAATATTGTATAAAATGCAACTGGAGCACAGAAAAAAGCGGGGGGGGGGGGAGAGAGAAAAGAGCTGGATCTGTCGGGAAGAGGAAACCGGTTTCCTGTTCGGGTTTACTGAGGTTCTGCGTGTGTCTGTTTCTGTCTGGAAGCTGCGATTTTGCTCCAGAAGAAGAAGAAGAGTAGTTCGGATTTGATACCCCGCTTTATCACTCCCCTTCAGGAGTTTCAAAGCGGCTAACATTCTCCTTTCCCTTCCTTCCCCCCAACAAACACTCTGTGAGGTGAGTGGGGCTGAGAGACTTCAGAAAAGTGTGACTGGCCCAAGGTCACCCAGCAGCTGCAGGTGGAGGAGCAGGGAAGCAAACCCGGTTCACCAGATTACGAGTCCACCACTCTTAACCACTACACCACACTGGCTCTCCAGGTGGGTCAACCCTTTCCCAGAGGAGGGCACCCGGGCCGGCCAGGCGCCTGGCGTGGGCTTTAAGGTTTTGCCAAAGGGATGGCAAAAATTACTATTACTATTATTATTACTATTATTATTGCAGAAGCAGCTCGATGGTAGAACATCCGCCTGGCACACAGAAGGGCCCCATGTTCAGACCTCAATGGCATCCCTGCCTAGGGCTGGGAGAGACATCAGCCTGGAGCGGGGTGCCAACTTGAATAAAATATTGGGGGGGGGAGGAAGCCCCGCCCCGCATAATCGATCACATGACTGGGCACACCCACACTGAATGGCAATGCCCATCAATGGGGGGGGGCTTTACTGGGGGGAGGGGGCGAAGGGACCTCCGCCCCTACGAGTTGGCTTTTATGCCCTGGAATGCTGGAGAGTTACTGCTGCCAGTCCGTGTAGACAATACTGAGCTAGATGGACCAATGGAGAAAGGCGAAGGAAATGGGAAAGAAGGGGGCAACGGATCGGTGCCTTCTGCAAAAGAAGGGGATATTTGGATTCCTGGGGAAGAGAAGGCAAAAAAAGAAGAAGAAGAGCTTAGGCGGGATTGTGCGTGTTCCCGACGCGTGTAGCACAGCTAATTTTAAAATAAATAAGCAAAAATCAACAACATCTCCACCCTCTCTGGTCAGACGCGAGTAGCCCCGGCAGAGAGAGAAGGAGGCAGGTCCGTCGGCCGATTGAGCTGCTCCTCAACTGCTGCCCCGCGGAGGAGCCTCGCTAGCGGAATCCGCAGGAGACCTTTGGTGTCTCGTTGGTGGCCGTCCGGTTTCACAGCACCCCCTTTTCCTCCCCTCTAAGGGCCGCAGTCGAGACCGATCATTGCAACAAATCTGCAGAGGATTTAAAACGCCTTGTCTCGTAAGGCAGCCCGCGCTGCTGAGATCCAGGAGGAAGAGGCTCGTTGGGGATGGGGCTGTGCGCCCCCCCCCCCCCGGTTTGGCTCTCCTTTACAAGGCAGCCGAAAGAAGCTACTCGCCCAAGCCTCTGCCTCAGCCCCGAGCGGACGGGCTGGGGGTGGGCTGGGGGTTTCAAAGGGGGAATTGCCTTCCTCTCCTCATCCCTCTCCCCCCGTCCCCCTCTATCCCAGGCCCCACCGAGCTTCTCCATCCTGACAGTGGGGCACCTCCCTCTCTGCTTTCTCCACCTGGTTGCCAACCTAACCCAACCTTAGAATTAAAAAATGAATAAAATAAATAAATTTACGAGTTCCGCGTGAACCAATCGGAGAGGTCCGGAGGGCTGGGGCTGGGTTTTGGGTGGCTGGTGGGCTGCGTAAATATTGTGGCACAAGGAGGGGGGTGAGGGGGCGGGAAGCGGCCCTTCAGCAGTAGCTTGGGCAGGCAGGGGGCTAGACAGACGGATGCCTGCCTGCATCCAGGTACGAGAGAAGAAGGCGAGCGAGGCAGGACAGCTTCCAGATGTGAAGCAGGCAAATGGAAGGCCAGTGGGCGTCCGGGATGAGGTCTTCTTTAGGTGGCCGAAGGGCAAATGTCAGGGCCGGCGATGGAGGAAGGGTCTTGGCCCAGGATCCATCTGGGGTGGGGGTTGCAGGATTAGGTGGAGGGGGTGGCGGAGAGGGGGTCGCTGCTGTGCTTTCACTTCTCCTGAACGAGCTGGAGGAGCACCGGCCCCAGTCCGGAAGGTCTCCTGCGCAAACCTTATTGACAAAATAAATGGAGGGGGGCCACACAAATATACCCCTCTCTCATCTCCTTTATTCTTTTTCTCCTGACACCCTTTTATTAAGGTGCGTTTTGCCATGTGGATCTCTAAGCAGAAGCTTTTTTTCACACTTCCTGTCGGTTTATTTACATATATTTTAGATATAAAGCAATATTTCTGTTTGTTCTTCGTTTTCGTTTGGCTGCGGAATCACGATTATAGCCCTCAGTTCGGAACAAATAAAACCCAGTATCGAGATGTTAAATGACGTGATTGGTTTAGAAGGATTTTTACCATTACAAATAACATTTTGTTTTGTTTTCGCCCCTCTTCCCCCCGCCCAGCAATCATATAAATTATCACCCCCGTTTTTTGTCGAAGAGGGGGCTCTTAACGAAGGTCCTCCTCGGTCGCCTTCAGCCGAGAAACCTCGCAGCCCCCGCGGGGGGGACGGGACGGAAGGCGAAGGCCGCCTGAGTGGGAAGGGGAGGCTCTGGCACCGCAGGCGGGTGGATGGGGCTGGGGTCAACAACTGCATTGGGCCGAGTGAGTCCAGGCTCGCCCCACCCCCGCCACGTACTACCTTTTCTAGCCCATGCTGCCCACTCTCGATTTAATGCACTGAAATTGCGGGCCAAAAGACGCCAGCCGATCCGGGATATCTTCCCCGATTCCCCTTCCATTATTTCTCTCTCTCTCTCCCAAGATCACCTGGTCACTGCATATTTATTCTCCATTTCCCCCAAACTGCCCTAATTGGAGCCTTCACCCTTTACAAACCGGTCGCTGATCCACCCTGCCCCAACTTCGCTTGTTCCTCTACGTCACACTCGCCGTCCTCCAACCAACCCACCCCAGCGATACCAGCAGCGTCTCTCCATCAGGAGCCCAGGAGCCTTCGACGGCAGTGCAGGATCGTTCCCCAGCACTGTGGGGAGGGGGCAACCCGAAGGAAAAATATTGCCGAGGCAACGAGGAACCTAGTTGCCAGAGATCTTTTCAGGGAGCGCAGTTTCCCACCCCTGCCACCTCTCTCTCTCTCTGCTCCCCGCACCCCAGGTTCTGACGCTGGCCCAGCGCGCTCACTTCTGTCTCGCAAGGAGCAATTAGCGGTTCTTTTAATTAATGAGCCATCCTCCGAACGGCGCAAAAACAGTTCTGGCAGCCACCGGCTCCTTCCGCTTAAACGGAGGCGAAGAGCTGCTCAAAGATGAGAAACAGGCGACTGAGAAGGCGAAGGGAGAAGAGGAGCCGGCCAAGGTGGGAGCCGCCACGTGGACCTTCGCGCGCCTGGGTCCGTCTCCGCGGCGAAGAACCCGGGCCAGGCTGTGGCAAGAGAGAGGGAAAAGGGGAGGGGGCCGGATGCACAAGCCTCCCCGGGAAAAGGGCCTTCCTGAGCGCAGCAGGCTGAGGGAGACCCCTCCTGCCCCGAGGTCGGAACCTTCTCGTCGAGGCCGGCAGGAACTGCTGGGTTTGGGAGCCCTCCTGATGCGCGTGCGTTTGGGGAGCCGAAAGAACAACGCGGGGGAGGGCTTTCTCGGGGTAAGGGAAAGCTGTGTGGATCCAGCCTGCCCCTCCCGCGTTTCTTCACTGCCAGCTTCTCTCCCACCCACTGAAGTTATTTCAAAAATTATCTCTCCCTCCCTCTCTCTCTCTCTCCCTTTCTCTCCGGTGAAGAAGGGAGCAAAAGATGCTTTTCCGTACGGGCTTTCGTCAGAAATATTGTTTTCTGACCCCCGCGGCTCAGGAACTAACGAACGCACGCGCACGCTCTGTCCCGAGCACAAGCGATGCACAGCTTCCTCGGGCGGCTGCTGCTATCTCCTCCTGCGAGGTGGGAGAGTTCTTCGAGAGAGCGCCCCTCACTTCCCGGCACGCGCCCTGCCCTTTTCACACAGCCACACGGGCGCCTTCCTCTCGGTTCGTGGTCGGCGGGCCCATTGTCCAGTCAACCCTTCCTCTCCCGACGCAGTTCTTCTCCTCGCAGGTCACCCAGATAGGAGCCAACTCCTAGGGGCCGAGATCCCTTTGCCCCCTCAGTAAAATATTTGAGCCCCCCCCCAAAAAAAGTTAATGAGCACTGGCATTCAAATAGTGGGTGTGTGCAGTGCCATGTGATTGATTATGCGAGGCGGAGCTTACCTGCCCCCCCCCCATTTCATTCAAGTTGGCACCCCTGCTTCTTAGACTGGGCAAGGGAACCCCTTTCCTACCCCGGATCCCCACAGGGACACGGGTTGGCGCATGCCCACGTTACAAAAGCGGCAACATCGTCAAGAGGACTGAGAGTCAAGGGATGCCCCCTCCCGTGCGCCCTTTTCTCACTATGCAGATTCTTTCCTCGGCCACGCCCATCTCTCCCGCCCCGCCCCTCTCGTCTCCCGATCCCTCCGCAACCACATTTCTAATTATTCTAACGAGGAAGCCTGGCAGGGTGTTCCGGTCGCGTTATTCTTCTCTCACCCCCACCAGTAGCACTTGCAACGCCGGCGCGTCCCTATATCTCTGACTAATGTGACGGGGGGCTCCGGAGGCAGGACGGCTCCCCACTTCATCCCTCTTGCGTATTTGGGGGAATCAGAACCCAGCGGCGCCGGATCAGTACCCACCGGCTGGAAGCTTGAGCTCGGCAACATGGTCCTTCGGGGTGGGGGCTCGGTGTTTCCAAAAGTGCCCAGCGGCAGGCTGGCCGGGCCGGGCGACGGGCCCTCAGAGGCGCGCAAGGCCGGGCAGCGAAGCGAGGGCGTCTGCAGGCAGCAGCCTCACAACCAAATTGGCCTGTTCTGACTCCCGCTTGCAGAGCCTCCTGCCCCTCTTAGATAAGTTGACTAAAAGCGCTGCAACAGCGTCAAGTGGAGGAGAAAGGGAGCCGAGATCTCCCTCCTCGCCTCGTGTCTTCTTTCCCTCCTTTCCCTCTCGCTCGTTCCTTCCTTTCCACGCCAGCTCTGTGCTGAGTGAGCTCAGTGAGCGCGCGGAGTTGAGTGAGGAGCCCCGGCAAGGGCACCTCCGTATCCTGCGCCCTCTCCCTCGGCCTAATTTCCCCAAGCCCTCCTTCCCCGCCTCTGCCCCGCTTCCTGCCCTCAGCGGAAAGCAGCCGGCTGCCCTCTTTAGAGTCTCCGGGCAGGCGGGCAATCCCCTCGGGGCTTTCCTCTCCCTCCCCAATCACTTCCTTGCGAGTAAATGGTCCCGGAGTGGGTTGGGACCTGCACCTTCGGAAGTCAGCTCCGAAGGAGGCAAGCGGAGGATTTCCATCCAATAAATCAAGTGAGGAGCGGAGTTTGCGAGAGGACCCATTCCTGAACAAAATAAAAACACCGCCACGCCGGTGCCAAAATACAAAGGGGGGGGGGGGGGCGTCGGCGGATTAGCTGCTCCAAAGGCCCTTCAGGGCTTCTGTACCTCCAGAAGCGGAGTTTTGCAAAACCGCCACCCGCCGCTCACACACAACACGGAAGCGCGCTGAACTCACTATAGGGACCTAATCTTAAAGCATTATTTAGATGCTGAGAAGAATCCAAATTTGGGGGGTGGGCGTGGAAAGGAGAGGAGAGGGAACGTGGTCAAAGTGCGTGTAAACCGTACAGAAGCGAAGCAAACACGGAAATCGCGACTTTCGCGCTATCTTGGTTGGGAGCACAAAGGTGCCTCTTTCGCTCGGGGACTAGGAGGCGACCAGGGGGGACCGCACCGCAGCATACCGCGCGCCTCCTGGGCGGCTAATCCTACCCCCGTGAGATCGGCACTGCGGGGAACAAAACCAAAAGCAGATAAGAAAGATTGAGCGGGAGGGAGGGAGGGAGAAAACAGCTCTGATGGGCTGGACATCAGTTTAGGAGGCAAGGAAACCTCTCCCGGCCTGGCTGGAAAAGCGCTTGCCCCGGAGGAGGAGGAGGAGGTCGAGGCAGAGGGGGAGCACCTGCCCCGCTGAGTACCTAGGAGTCCCATCCCTACCCCCACGCCCGCAGCCTGGAAGACGACCACCACCACCACAACAACCACCACCACCACAACTATCAGTTATTTCTTCCTTATTCTATGGAAACCAGCTCCCTGCCAGAGGCCCGTCAGGTGGTCGGAGGGAAAAGAAGAAGGTGAAAAAGCAGGACACGAAGGAAGGAATGAAATCCCACGAAAGAGGGAACAAGAGAGAGGGGGAGAAGGAGGAGAAGGAGCGGGAACAGAAAGGAGGGGAACATCCCCGTTTGCTCTGCTCGGGAGGCGGCGCGCCGTCAGCAGCGAGGGAGCCGGACCTACCCCGGCGGAGGAGGCACTGAGCCCCAGCGCGGCAGCGTCCGGTCCCTCCTCTCTCTCTCTCTCCCCCCGGCGGGGTGCCCACAACGAAGAGGCCCACGGGCGACTCGGGACTAGCACGCGCCGAGGAGCAGCAGTTATGCGAGCGGCGGCGGGGCACCAGCAGCGCCAGGCGTCTTGGCTGGCAGGAGGCACATCCACCCCGCAGGCAGGCAGGCGGGCGAGCAGTGCAAGGGGGAGGGGGCGCCGCCTGACCATCTCCCCCTCCCTTCCCGACGCGCACCTGGGCGCCGCCTTACCTGCCGCCGCCGCCTCCTGCAGTCGCTCGACGATCAGGAGCCGCGGATCCAGCTCTATGGCCCAGATGCGGAGGTCGCGCCCGCCCCGACGGGACGCACCGTGGGGGAGACGGGGCGTGTGCGCGCAGCTCTTTCGCCCGCCTGCGCGCCCGGAGCGTGGCTGGAGGACCTGGGGGGGGGGGGCGAGCACCACCTTCAGGGTGAGGAGATCCCTGCCAAGCGTCGAAGCCAGCAGGGGTTCAGAAGCTGCCGGCTTCTGCTCATTCCCCCCGCCTCCCACCCGTTTGCCCAACGCAGCTCGAGCTTTGAAGACAGAGGAGAGGGCTGGCAAGGAAGGAGGTTCTAAAGATGGGGAACAGGAGAGGGGTGAGGAGAGGGAGTAGGAAGACCCCAGCGTCCCCTGTTTGTTAGGGGTCATTGCCGCCAATAAGTTCAGGCTGCAGAACTGAAATCCCGGCATCAGCAGAGTTGGGAAAACATAAGTAACCCACGGAATTCTTTGCCGTTGGATGTTAAGGGTTGTAGGATATCCAGAAAGAGCAGACAAGAGGAACATTTCCTGTTTGCTAGAATGGACACTCAGCGGAATGTGGGCCCAACCGGGATGACTTACTGTCAAACCTGGGGGAGCTGCTTCCCCTGGGTGCAGCCAGGTAGGCACTGCGTTTTTTCCTAAAAAAAAAAAAAAAAAAAAAAAAATTAAGGGTACTCTCATTTTCCTACTCATATTGAAATATTGCCCCTCCATGAGGCCAAACTTAGATTCACAAAATGTTTAGGGGTATGCCTGCCCCAGCGTCCCCCCAGAAAAAAAGCAGTGCAGGTAGGGATGGGTATCACTCATGTAAAAGTTACGTCCATGTAAGTACCATGGAGTCCTTTGACCTCAGACTCAACAACCAGCTGCATCTCTAGAGATGAAGTCAGAGAGTAGGAGAGCAAGAGAGAGATGGTGATGTTGCCAGACTTTTATATAAACTAGGGATGATAGGAACTGCAATCTAAGGACATATGGAGGGCCAGTAGAAGAAGGGTCACTTCCCCAGTAGAAGAAGGGTCACTTGCTTCAAATCTGGCTTCTGAGCATCTCAGAGTCCCTTGGCTGCAAGACAAGAGAAAACTTTGGGCTGATCCATCCCAGTGGTTCTTAATCTTATGAGGGTGTGTGCATGTGCATGCAATAATATGCAGTTACTAGCACTTGTCTTCTGGATCCACAAGTATCATTTCCATTTTAATTGGAATATGGAACATTCTTGGGCTTGATGATTGAACGGTTGGTGGTTCGAATCTGCATGACAGGGTGAGCTCCCGTTGCTCTGTCTCAGCTTCTGCCAACCTAGCAGTTTGAAAGCATACCAGTGCAAGTAGATAAATAGGTACTGCTGCAGTGGGAAGGTAAACAGTGTTTCCATGCGCTCTGGCTTTTGTCACTGTTCTCTGTGCACCAGAAGCAGTTTAGTCCTGCTGGCCACATGGCCCGGAAAGCTGTCTGTGGAGAAATGCCAGCTCCATCGGCCTAAAAAGCAAGATGAACGCCACACCCATAGTCGCCTATGACTAGACTGAACCGTCCAGGGGTCCTTTATGTTTACCTTTACCTTCAGACTCTGGCTCACCTCTCCACTTTCAGCCCTACTATGTGTCACCAATTGGGAAACAGAAAGGCAAAACACAGTTGGGTTTTGTTCTTGAGAATGGTCCAGATTGTGCCCACAATGGGGACTCAGGAAGCCATTTTTTAAGGCATTGCAGAAAGAGGGAAAGGGATAGCTTAGATACAGGATTCCAGGTTCAGTCCCTTATGGCATTTCCAGGTAGGGCTGAGAAATATTCCTTGTCTGAAACCCTGGACAGCTGCTGGTGGTCAATGTAGATCAATACTGAACTAAATGGATCATTGGGTCTGACTCAGTAAAAGACAGCTTCTTATGTTCCCTATGTAAACAGGGCATTCAATATATTTAAAAAGCGAAAGTCTTCTCCAGAGTCAGCCCAAGAGATTTCACTGCCTGGGATGAAGGACAAATTGCCCCACCACAACCATTCCTCATACAGCAGCTGACAGGGGTGGCAGATGAATCTGTGCAAACAATACAACGTCCTGCACTGCACCTGAAGGCAGCACCATCCTGGTGCTTCCTGCCCCCTGGCATCTGCTGCCCGAGGCAGCTGTCTCACTTTGTCTAACGGTGAACCAGGCCCAGCTTATCTCAGGATTCACAAAAATAGATAGCATCAGGGTTTGATGGAATGCATCAACTCTAGGGCGATTCAAAACATGCCCACATATTGGACACATCGAAAAACTGATATTAAAAACTGGGAACTAGGATCTTTTCTGTGGAACCAATTAATGATGATTTATGAGCATGCAAAACTTTCCAATGTTTCACTGACCACGACGTTCAAAAGCTCATGAACGTGGGGTACTTCCACACAACAGTTTATTATGGGCTTTGTGCTGCTTGTGTAATCTCAACACAACATCAAAATGCATATTCGTATTTTGTACCCGTTTAATCTGGATTCATTGTATTGAAGCAAGAAACCCTGCAGGGTAAATGATAAATCTGGATTAAATGGGGAAAATAAGTATGGAATGGTATTTGATGAGGACTTTATCCTGAAGGGTACTGCACAAAAGTTTAACCCCTGAGCAGCCCCAGATTGGTAAAAAAAACCGCTATGTAGAAGCATCCTTAGATGCGATTGTCTACACACACGTACACCCCCCCACACACCCTGGTCATTTCCATGCTTCCTCTCTGCTAGGCTTTGGAAACAACTGTTAGCATATGGAGTCTGTGTGCAGCCCCAGGAGCCTTTCGGATGGGCTTTCTGTGTATGTGTCTTAATGAATAGAGTAGAATATGTCATGGGGGTGGGGAGGTGGTGTGTATGAATTCAACAGTGCTTAGCTTATTTTGTTAACGTGGTTAATTTTATCTTACAGATTATTACTGCTGCTGTACTTTGTGAATCCTGTGATATGACTTTTGTTATAATAGTATATTTTTGTATTTGTTTAGTTAATAATGTTTTGTAGATTTAAATTGTTTTGCTGATTATTGGTTAATTATTCTATGTGATTTACATTGTGTTTGTGATGTTCTATTATGTTATTGTTATTTATTGTTTGTAAGCTGCTTTGCAATTCATGTGAATGAAAAGAAGCATAGAAATATAATCAATCAATCAAATCAACCAACCAACCAACCAATCACTTCTGCTAGGTGGAAACAAGGTCTTCTTAGACCTAGACATCAGTGATAGAGCTTTGCACCCTAAGGTGTCTCCTTGAACATAAGAAGCCCCAACTTTGCTCCCCCTCACCTCTGCTTGATGGTTGCCTTTGGCCTTTCCCCAAGGGAACGCCATCTTCCTCCTGGCAGGTCCCAAACCTACCAGAAACTGTGCTGCCAAGCTTTTGCTTCAGGACCAGGGCTAAGATCATCCATTTTTTCCCTCTTCTGCCTTTGGATTTTGGACAAATCACTATTCAAAGCTGATCCCATTTTGATAGAGCACCAGGCACCAGTCAAGCCCACCAGAGCCTCATCCTGGAGACATTTTAAAATACCAAAGTGTACCAGAACCTACAGTTTGATAAGCGAACACTCTGGGACGGCCTGACATTTTTAAGTTGGCTTATATATATAATGTTTGGGGGTACTCTCATTTTTCTTCTAATATTGAAATACTGCCCCTCAATGAAGCCACACTTAGATTGACAAAATGTTTAGGGGTATGTGTACCCCAGCGTCCCCCCAGAAAAAAAGCACTGTATATAACCAATTCAATTTAAACACATGCGTATATTGCCAAATTCTCAATACAGCTGCCTATTAAAATATATTGAAGGGTGTGTTGGATGCAGAAATGCAGTTCCTTGTTAGAAGGGAAGGGCATTTTCACTTTTTCTTTTTCATTCCCTGTTGCAGCAATGCTCCAGAACTAACCTGTGTTTCAAATGCTAGCCTGCGTGGACCCTTAACTCCTCACACCCCCAATTTAAATAAATAGCTCATGTGGCGGGGGGGGGGAGGGATGTTTGCTTGTAAGCTGCTTCCCCCAGCAGACAAGTGTCTGTAGAAAAGATTCAATCAACTCATAGATGGCGCACTTAAAATATGTGGGTGATTAATAGCGGAACCTCCACCATCAGGAGCAGAATACCTCCAATTATCAAATGGTAGAAAGAGAGGGTAGTAATTTCCCATCATGTCTTGATGGATTCTCTTGGGCTGTCCATTGCCAGTGGGGGCTATTTAACATGCAGTCAAACCAACAATTTATGTTTTTCTAGATAGGCACATGTTAGGAGCTGATGCTCACAGATTTTTCCTGTAAGCTTGCTAGAGAGGACTCTGCGAGAGACACTCCCACGGTGCCCTGACAGAGGGAGGGCATAGCTATATGTTCTCCTATCTGCCTGGGCACACTATCTTACTGTTCCCATCTCTTTCTACCCTGCCAGCAATGTGAGAACACCTGCAAAGTCTGAGCTCCAAGCTAGACTTATACTTAACTGAATTACCATTTTAAGCCTGCCTAAACAAAGCTGCTGTACAGGGATGCCAACTTGAATAAAATATTGTGGGGGCCCAGGTAAGCCCTGCCACGCATAATCAGTCACATGACGCAGTGCGCACCATTTGAATGGGAATGCCCATCAACACGGCCCCTAAGAGTTGGCTTCCATGCTGCTGTATCTGTTACTGTTCAACAAGGATCCTGAGTGAGTAAATGTTATTTTTACATTTTACAAGACTGTGTGGTTATTGTTTTAAGGCGAAGAAAAGGAGGAAATACCAGGAAAACCCAGTCTTAATGCATCCTGGATTACTTAAACTAAAAATCTAAAACTGGCCTATCTAAGCTTTCTTTTAAGCTGCAAAGGGAAGCACTCACAACCTGAGGAAAGATGTCTATTTATTAGATAATATTTAATAAATATACCCTCTCCTTGTATCTGTTCACATTCCAACAGCAAGAGGCACAGACCAACTAGAATAACTTTTGGTCTAACTGGATCTGCCCTTATTACCATCTCATAGAATCCAGGTGCCCACAGATCACTTTGTGATCTGCGGGGGGGGGGGGTGCCGCAGATGTTTCATTCGCAGACAGTTTGGTTCCCCCTCAATCCCTCTCGTCTAGTAATTTTTGGGGATCAGTGAAGGCCCTGAGAGGAGTCTTTCAGGAAGGGGATTTAGTATTGTTGTCAACGGGTCGTTGAGAGATCGCAAGGAGGTCTTTGCAGCATTTTTGTTTGCGTTTCTAAAACTTGTCAGATGTCCTCTCACAGGAGTAAATTTGGGGGGTGGCGGAATACCGGCTGGCATTTTGATGCTGCCAAAATTTTTTTTTAAGATGAACGAACGAGCAGCAGCCACCCCATAATACTGGGACTGCCCTGAAAATAAAATAGGTATGAGGGTATGGGCAGGAGAGTAAACAAAAGCAATCTTCTAAAGTGAAACTGAAATGAATACATGTTGTTTTGTTGTTTCGCAATTCACGTGTCTGTAATTGTGAATGCAATAGCCAGCGCCAGCGTTCCATCCTGCGATGGCTCTCGCGTCCTTTTTAACCTGTATTACTAGCATTCACACGTACTTGGAAGGAGTACAAGACAGCCTGAGCCGTTCTTTCAATTCCCAAATTATCATATGCTCCCGTCTTTATAACTGCTCTTTATGACACATGCAGCCGTCAAAATTTCTATAGTTTATCACTGATTCTTCCCTTACACCTCAGTTTCTGCATAAACTGTGGTTCGTTTTGTAAATCAATTCGCCTCTTTCCTCATTTCATCTCCTTGCCAAAAACACAGCCCCCAAATGGAGTTTCCTTTAAAAACAAGGCCCCTCCTCCCACCCACTCTTTTTGGCACGCTTGAAGTGAACAGATCCGTGCACTTAAATTAGACTGTCCCTCCCCCCCCATTTATTACTAATACAATCCTCTTAACTGTGATTTATTTGTTAAACAAAGTGCCATAATCCGTCACTTATTCATCTTAATTTCAACAAAATTAAAGTCGTCGCTGTTATGCTACACCTAATTGCGCTGGCAATGAAACAAACGGAGATGTTAATCAAAATAAATTGAAGATAAACAATAAAATCATTAAATCTTTGCAGCAGTAAGTGTAACTAATCAGTTTTGACTTGAAGCAACCGAACACAAATAATGAATCTGTCAGCAAAGACGCGCTCATTAAATAAAGCCACGTTCACTGGGGTCCAGAAGACCGCCTGCACCAGGCAGCCCCCTGTGACCCCCCGCCCATCCCTCCCCGCCCCCGCCCCCTCAACGCACAGGCGCTGCCAGGGAAGCGAGCGGGGCACCGGGAGGCAAGCAGGACCCTCGGTCGCGGTTGTAATCCATACAGTTCTGTCTCGGGCAGACAGCGGCTTACGAAGGATGCTCAGTACACAGGCATGGATCATCTTTGGCCTTGTGGTACTACTGCGCGGGAAACAGCGGATGCGGCGAGGAGGATAAAACAGCAGAATTCAGCGCGCTTCTGCCGCGCTAGAATCGCTAGCATTACCAAGCACAGCGAAGAGGCTTGTGGCTCCTTAACGACTAAAGAAAAAGAAAGATTTATTTAAGTAAGAATCATCTGTGGACTAGAATCTGCTTAATCAGATGCATGAAGAGTAAACCTCAGTTGGCTCAGGAATATGGATAAGCAATGGGTACAGGAATGGCGGCAGTATGTTTTGGGGTGTGTGTGTGTAAACTGTTGGGGGCTAAATGTCAATGGGATGCAAAAAGTATACTGTGTGCCAAGTGGGAAATTATATGCATTGTTTAAGATAAGAAAAGCATTTTCTATAATAGGGTTAACCATCATAGAACAAGTGTGTTTTTAAGGTGAAGCAAAACTGGCTGGGTGCTGCTGCCACAGCCTAGCACAACAACCCCCCTGGAAATTGTGATGAAGCATTTTTTGCAGCCCTTTAAGGGCAACTCACAATGCTGCAACACACATCTTTGCCATCCTTGCAACCCCCTAGTTAATGAGGCTGGCATTGTCATCTATATATATGATCCAAAGACCAGACCAGACCAGAACCTCAGACCAGACCAGAACCTCACTGAAGGTTGAGCAGGGCTGGGGCGGTTGATGCCCGGAAAGCCTTGAATTCCATGATGGGAGAAGTAAATGAGAACAAAACCCCATGTCCCAGATGGGGACTCCTGAGGCTGAGAGTCTTAGGGCTTGCCTAGAAGCCACCTGGGGCTAATGCATTCAGATGCTGGGAATATTGCACTACCTTCCCTGGCTATAATGCCAGAGCTCCTGTTTTCTAATGCTGCAGTAATAGTAATTATTATTATTATTATTATTATTATTATTATTATTATTATTACCACCCTTCCCATCTGGGTGGGTTTCCCCAGCCACTATGGGCGGCTTCCAACAGAATATTAAAATACAATAGTCTATTAAACAGTTGCATTATGGAACTGTGGCTCCTTGACTGATATACTGACATGCCACACTAAATTTCACCCATACAGCCAACTAGAGCACAAGACCACAACACAACTGGAGAGTTTTAAATACCCACACAACAGATTGCCAAGAACATAAGGAGCGTCCTCTGGGTCAAACCCTCAGCAACAGCTGTCCAGAGATAGCCTGCCTCTTGAGCATGGAGGTTCTGCTAAGCCACAGGTGAGGAGAACATGGCCTTCCGGTTGCTGCTGGAAGACAACTCCCATCCTGCCTGACCCATATAAGCTCTGCATGGCAAAGTTCTTAACCTTAGCCAAGACTTGAGGTCAATCTTCAACCTTATTCCCTCCTGCGGCTGGCTCTGGTCCCTTGTTGTCTGCACCACTTGCATGTATAGGGTAACAATTCTTCCAGTGACCCAGTCAATACCCAGCTTTGGGGGGGGGGGTCATGGTGAAGAAAAGGAGTAAAACAGGACCTGAATATTTGAGAAGCCTGTCACTTTGGTCCAGGGTACCTCGGGGGTTGCCTGAACTCTCCTCCCCCAGCTCGATCACTGAGATAATCTGCAGGGCTGCCGTTGGTCATACCCTGAGTTGGCGAGGCTCATTTGTAAACAACAATAAACTGACCCTTTAGTTCAGTCCTGTAGAATATGCTGCCAATAGAGATTCAGCAGGAACCTTCTGCGCCAACTTAAAAACAACAACAACAAAACCTGCTGAAATTTTTTCTTTTCTGCCAGTCCTATGCAAGCAATTAAACACACAACCTTCCACAAATTATTTATTTATTTTTGTACTGGCTTTCGTCCAAAGATCACAAGGTAGTTTACAACAACAAAAACCACACAACATACATAACACAATAGTGTAAACAAAACAAAACCTGTCTGACAGACATTTAAAAGGCCGTGGGTGGTTAATTTATGTCTGTTTTAAACTTCTTTTGTGGTTTTTATGGTTTTATTGCTGCAAACAGCTTCAGTATATTTTTTAATGACACGGCAATATGCAAATACTTTTTACAAACAAACAAACAAACAAACAAAAACAAACAAAGCAGTGTCACATTGGCAACTTCCAGGCCCCATCTTCCCCTCAAAGCTGGCATTAGAGAGGAAACAAACTAAGACAACCAGCTGATACCAGGGTGCAAGGCAGCTTTCTCCATCATGGCCACCTCCAGATTTTTTTAGACTCCAACTCCCATCAGCCCCAGGAAGCATTTCCCCATGGCCAGGGATGATGGGAGTTGGGAGTCCAAAATATGTGGGGCATGTTAGGTTAGTGGAAGCCTGGCGTTAAGTTTCCATGTGAGCCACTCAGACTCACGCAAAGGAGCGTGGTCTCCGTGTGATGCACTTACTAGGATGGGCAGATAAAAGAGGAAAGAAGAGCTCCTTCCCCTTTAAGAGGGAGTGACAGCTGTCTCATAACACTAGAACTTATGAACATCCAGTGGAGCTGAATGTTGGAAGATACAGAACTGATAAGAGACAAGACTTGTTCACACAGAGCAGAGTTAAACCGCAGAACCCCCTCCCCAAAGTGGTAGTGATGGCAACCAACCTAGATGGCTTTAAAACAAGATCAGACAAATTCATAGAATAATTTTACTGGTGGCCACTAAACATGGTGGGAATGCTCATGACATTTACTGGAATTTCCTCTTCTACACAACTGTTAAAAGCACTGGAATCCTGTCCTATTTCGTATCTGGCCATTGTCTCAGCACCAATCAGTTTCTCTTTTGGCAAAAATGGCCTACCCAACAATAACATAGGAACAGAGCAGGTCCAACGCACCTGACTATGATTGCAAAGGACCCAGTATGATACAGGCAGACATATTAAGACAGGGCAGACTTCTTGCATAACAGATTTGCCTCTGGAAGTCATCTGGTTCATCCTTAAATAGTTCCAGTGCAATAGGTGCCGTGTAAGTGTTAGAGCATGAATTCATCATGCGAAAGGCTGGGCTGGATGAATCCGAAGCCGGAATTAAGATTGCCGGAAGAAATATCAACAACCTCAGATATGCAGATGACACAACCTTGATGGCAGAAAGTGAAGAGGAATTAAAGAACCTTTTATTGAGGGTGAAAGAGGAGAGCGCAAAATATGGTCTGAAGCTCAACATCAAAAAAACGAAGATCATGGCCACTGGTCCCATCACCTCCTAGCAAATAGAAGGAGAAGAAATGGAGGCAGTGAGAGATTTTACTTTCTTGGGCTCCATGATCACTGCAGATGGTGACAGCAGCCATGAAATTAAGAGACGCCTGCTTCTTGGGAGGAAAGCAATGACAAACCTAGACAGCATCTTAAAAAGTAGAGACATCACCTTGCCAACAAAGGTCCGTATAGTAAAAGCTATGGTTTTCCCAGTAGTGATGTATGGAAGTGAGAGCTGGACCATAAAGAAGGCAGATTGCAGAAGAATTGATGCTTTTGAATTATGGTGCTGGAGGAGACTCTTGAGAGTCCCATGGACTGCAAGAAGATCAAACCTCTCCATTCTGAAGGAAATCAGCCCTGAGTGCTCACTGGAAGGACAGATCGTGAAGCTGAGGCTGCAATACTTTGGCCACCTCATGAGAAGAGAAGACTCCCTGGAAAAGACCCTGATGTTGGGAAAGATGGAGGGCACAAGGAGAAGGGGACGACAGAGAACGAGATGGTTGGATAGTGTCTTCGAAGCTACAAACATGAGTCTGACCAAACTGCGGGAGGCAGTGGAAGACAGAAGTGCCTGGCGTGCTCTGGTCCATGGGGTCACGAAGAGTCGAACACGACTAAACGACTAAACAACAACAAGTGTTAGAGCAGCTGTTTTGCACACAGGAAGTCACAAGTTCAATCCCTGGCATTCTACTTAAAAATATTGCTGAGATGCAGCTCAGCTTGCTGAGGGGTTAAGGCAGATTGAGAAGGGGACCCTCAACTTTCTCAACTGTCACACTGGCCCTTGACCTCTGTGCTGCTGACCCTTCCTTTGGTGTTAAACTGATATTCTCCAGTTTCAGCTGTCCCTTACCGCCTCCTTCAGTCTTTTCTTTGGACCCTCTTAGAGAGAATTCATATTTTCGGATCTGATGAAAACAAAGGGGCAATCATGGCTCACTTAGTTAGCTGGAACAAAGAACTTTCCTACCACAGGAGCCAACTCCTGGGGCCAAGGGACCTTCGGCCACCCCCAATAAAATATTTGAGCCCTCTCCTGAGTTGATGGGCATTGCCATTCAAATGGTGGAGTGCACCACGTCATGTCATTGATTATGTGATTATGCTGCACCTGCTTTCTACCCAAGTATGTATTTTCTATAACAAAACTTTCTCTCTTTCCAGACCAGATTGCAGCCAAAGCAAGCCAGATTATTCCAGCAAAATATTCAGTACATAGTCAGCTCCAAGCTGTGTGCTAACTCTGCAAAGCAATTCAACAACAACAACAAAAAAGGGGGGGATAACAGGAGACTGCAAAAATGCAGTTCTGCCTGAATCCATGGGGAGCTTCTCCCAGTCAAGAGTAGACAAGATTGGGCTATCAGAGCTTTCCAAACTTTTCATTTCGGTGACACACTTTTTAGACACGCATCAATTCATGACACAGTAATTCAGTTTTACTAGCAAACCAGTGGTTAAACAAACCCCTTTCCAGCCCCAGGATGAGCAGGGCAAGCGTTCACACGACACGCCTACACAAAGCAGTTGACACACTAACATGTGGCAACACACAGCTTGGAAAGCTCTGGGCTGGATGGACAAAGAGCCTGACCTGCTTTAAGGCAACTTCCCACGTGCCTCAAGCAAAGAAGAGGCTGCTGGGGTTGTGTTGTGGGTACTGGTGTGTGTTTTCAGTGGATTTATAGTGGACTGTAGTGCAAAAAATAGATGGAGAATTTTTTTCTCTCCCTCTTTCGTAACAGTAGAACTTGTGGACATGGAATGAAACTGAATGTTGGGAGATTCTGGACAGTGCAGAGTTAAACTATGAAACTCCCTCCAGGCAGTAATGGCCACCAACCTAGATGCGTTAAAAGAGGATTAGACAAATTCACAGAGGAGGAGAGAGCTATCAATAGCTACCAGTCAATATGGTTGTGCTCTGCATCCACAACTGGAGGCACCAATGCTTCTGAATACCAGTTGCGGCCAGAAGCAACAGGACAGGAGTGTGTTGGTCTTGTGCTCAGGTCTTGCTTGAGAGTTTCCTACAGGCAACGGGTTGGCTAGCAGGCTCTTCTTATCTTCTTATCTCCATCTGCACCCCTCCTGCTCTCTACACCATCCTCGGAAATGCCTCCTTAATGATCCCACATCACATGCATTCTCATCTGACTACCATGGTGGCCTGGTGTGACTGGGGACCAGGTAGAGTGAAAGAAAAGTGATGATGCAGCAATGGTCAGTCCTAAGGTGTGTGTGTGTGTGTGTGTGGCATGCCTACCTAAGGAAGGTGTCAGGTGCACTTCTGTAATAATCTGAGTTGACGCCTTACAAGTGTCAGGCTGCACACAGGTGCTACAGACAGAGATCTCAGCAGTATCCTGATATGTAGAGGAGATACAGAGATACCCTCCTACTAGAAACTTCTGCCAGCGCAGGATCCATGCTGCATTCCAAAGTGGCTTTGATACAGGAGCAGTCAAACTGCCTATGACTGTCTTTTGCCCCCACGAGGAACCAGGCCATGCCCAGCTTGGGGAAGGGCATGGATGGCATCTTCTATCCGTGAGCTGTTAGGCTGCTGAATGAAAAGACAACAACAGGGCAACTGACTTTCGGGTTTGGTGGGTGTGCGTCAGTAAACGAGGAGAATTAAGACTAAGAGAGCTGAGTGGGGGGAGCTCGTGTAATCTCACTGTATACAAGTTGTACAAGTGACAATAAAGTATTTCAATTTCAATTTCAATTTCAATCAATTTCAATTACATTCCTTTCATTTTCCATTATAAGTTGTCCTGCTCCTATTGATGATACTCTGAACGACCCCCCCCCCGATTCAAGAGGTGACCCCCCCACCTGCCACACCAGGCCGTGTGCTGCGACCGCTGCCGTTCCTTTCATTTAAGGTTCCTCCAAGCTGTTTCTGTGAATCTGCTTATATACAGCTTCCATGCTGAGCCAAAGGTTTTTTAATTTCCTTGCTCTAGACTTTAGGGTCTTTTTAACTAGCTTCCGCTGGTCCTGTCCCCCACCCCCAGCAATCCCTCCCCTGAGGTTTTTGAACATAACTACATTGTGGTCAGTTTTAGTTAGTGTGTCTGCTTGAGTTACAGCACAGATCAACTCCCAAGTGTTTTCTGAAACATCATTTGAAGGAGAGTCTCTTGCCTCAATGCCCCAGTACAGGAAGCTCCCCTTTTTTTTCCTTCCAAAAAGGGAACTATTTTAAAGTGTCAGGACAGATAAAAAGAAACCTGTCCTTTGAGTGGGACATATTTAAACTATGGAACTCCCTGCCACAGGAGGCAGTGATGGCCACCGACTTGGAGGGCTTTAAAAGAGGATTGGACAAATTCATGGAAGAGGAAAAGGCTATTGATAAGCCACGTTGGCCATGCTCTGCTTCCACAGTTGGCGGCAGCAGTGCTTCTGAATACCAGTTGCTGGAAAGCATAGGATGGGGAGAAGGCTCTGGTGCTTTGGTCCTGCTTGTGTGGGCACCTGGTTAGCCACTGTGAGAACAGGCTGCTGGACTAGATGGGCCCCCTTTGTCTTGATCCAGCAGGGCTCTTCTTCTTCTGTTCTGAATTCTCTGTTTGAGCCAAGGCAGTATGCCGCTAGAGAACAATAACAAGGAGGGAGTCACTGAAGCACTCAAATTCTGTGCACAGGATTCCCATCTGGGCACATGGTTGGTCACTGTGGGGACAGGATTCTGGACAAGGTGGACCACTGGCCTGATCCAGCAGGCGCTTCTTAGGCTCTTATGTGTTCATAAATCACATATTTGCAGCTCCTAGGCATGTAAATTAATATCTGCCTCTGCATGGCCCAGGAGTAAAGAAGTTCAATGTCCGTCCCTCCTGTATGGATTGGCTGCAAGCCTTGCCAAAGCTGCTCTGAATTACTTCCCTTACAATTGTCAGGTATCTGAAGACTAATACAATTTGCCTGAGACCTCCTGAGTCATCAAGTCATCATCATTCCCTTGAAGCCATTTCCCGGGGGACATGCAGCCCCTGCTTTGATGAAGCTAAGCACGTCTGGGTCTTTTCAGTGCCAGGATGGGTGAACTCAGGCCTAGGAAGCACAGGGAGACTCTTTTGGGTTCCCAGATGGAAGAAAGGCAATATATTAATGTTACAAAACCAACAAAGAAATAATTTCCCCTTCCCTGTTTTGAATTTCTGACTGGAAGCCCTTCAGGGCAGGGACCTTTCCCCCTATATCTTGTAAAGCACGGAGATGGCCCATAGATGGTGCTATTTAAATATGTCATATTAACAAAGTCTGCTTCTGGAAGGGACTAGTCCAGTGATGGCTGTTCTTGGATTAAAGGGAACCATGACCTTCCAAGTTTGCCCAGCTGTCCTGCTGCCTTGTGGAGTGACTGTCTGCCAAACCCATCTAATCAACATTTATCTAACCTGGTCTTTGAACAAACTCCTATAAGGTACTAGCCATGCCCTCTAGGTATTTAAGAAACCTAAATGACAATCTGGGCAAATTCTCCATTTAATAGTCCAGTATACCTAAAGGAGCGTCTTCACCCCCATCGTTCTGCCTGGACGCTGAGGTCCAGCGCCGAGGGCCTTCTGGCGGTTCCCTCATTGCGAGAAGCAAAGCTACAGGGAACCAGGCAGAGGGCCTTCTCGGTAGTGGCGCCCACCCTGTGGAACGCCCTTCCAGCAGATGTCAAAGCGATAAACAACTACCTGACATTCAGAAGACATCTGAAGGCAGCCCTGTTCAGGGAAGTTTTTAACGTGTGATATTTTACTGTATTTTTGGAAGCCGCCCAGAGTGGCTGGGGAGGCCCAGCCAGATGGGTGGGGTATAAATAATAAATTATTATTATTATTATTATTATTATAAAAAGAATTTACATAGCAACAACCTATTGCTTTTCATATGTGATGTCAGAAATATTTACAAGAACCTTCTAGGACTGGCTCGTATATTGTCCCCCTGTTGCAGATCCAGGACTGAAGCTGCGAGAAAAGGGCTGTGTAGGGAGCTCATGTCTGAGACAAGGTCTGAACCTGGGATTTGCTGGTGGAGCGGCTCACTCGCACAGCGACAGCTCTGCACCAATTCTCGTTAGAAAGAAAAGTTTCTGCTCTAGCACCAGCAGAAATTGTCATCTATAAACAGTTATGTGGTGGTAAAATAACAGCCACGCTCCCAAACAGCCTGTAGCCACATTTTGAAGGAGAGTTTTGTTTTGTTTTTTAAAGGCAGGCAACTGTGTTGGTCCCCCCCCCCTCTCTCTCTCTCTCTCTCTCACACACACACACACCAAAAAGCAGCAATGCATAGCATAACACCCAATTTATTACAATTGGCATGACTTTGGGTCCTGTACAGAGCATTCCAGAAGTCAGCTCTATTTAACAGGGGTATTTACTTCTGACTGCATAGGTTCCACCTATGGAAAACACATTGAGACTTAAAGAAAGATCTTCTGCCAGCTGAAATGCAACCTTTAGCTTTTAGTTAGAAGTGCTAACAATTTTGCAAAGAGGTATTACTATCTAAAGGATTCTCCTTTGTTGGTGGGTTTTTAAACAGGTTGGATGGTCACCTGTCAGGGATTGTTTAGTTGTGGTTACTGATTTTCAGGGGTTTGGACTAGATGACCTTTGGGGGTCCCTTCAAACTCTACAGTTTTGTGATTCTAGAATTCTAGGAGGAGGTGGAACCGCCAACACCCAGCAAAAGTTTCAGGTTCAAACCTAGTTGCAGTGACTATTTAAGCTGCCAATATCATTATATAAGACCAATTAATTTGACAGTATAGCTACATTTGTATCATCAAACAACAACAATTTTATTATTTATACCCTGCCCATCCGGCTGGCTTGCCCCAGTAACATTAATTTTGGACAGTAAACATTAGTTTATTTAGTAGTATGTTATAATTTCCATAAAAATTAAATTTCAGTACTATTGCAAAACAATAAAGCACATACACCTCTTGGCACCTGCTGCCTGGGATATTCTGAGCGATTGTAGGACCAGGAGAGGTGTGTGACCAGGTGACCTGTATCCTTGCACTCTCTGCTGCCTATTTGTTGCTTAAAGTTGATGGGCAGCTTCAAGACCTTTCAAGTCTCCTGATAATTATTGAGACTGGACTTCGGCGGGCCTTCAGATGTGTGGGAGATTTATGCAGCTAAACATAACTGTGCATAATTGTCTGCAATAAAAAGTTTAAGGCCCACTAGTGAAGACTCAAATTGGTCATGACCCATCAGATTTGAGAGGGAGGAAATAAGGGTTGTTTCCTCTCTCTCTCTCTCTCTCTCTCTCTCTCTCTCTCTCTCTCTCTCTCTCCCCACCCCCCACCCCCCGCATTTTCATTTTGAACCATGTAATTGTACAGATGTATGAGGCTGGGGCTTCAGACTCAGACAGCGTGTTTGAGACTAACGCCTGTCGTTTGAAACTAGGAATATCTTACCTGTAGTGTTTCTGCTGATTCACTGAAGGATGCAGGAGTTAAGACCCCTGCTGTCAGCAAAGCATTTAAACTTACTTAAGGTCATAGAAAAATGGAAAATCTTATTGTGAATTTCTATTCCTGCAGGGCAGTCCTCATATGGGATGGCTCCTCCTCTCTTGCAGGTAAGTCCGGTCCAATTTGAATCCTCCTGGGGGAAGGGCTATCCTGCCCTCTCCAGACCGGCTGGCAGAGAAGAAGAAGAAGAGGAGGAGGAGGAGTTTGGATTTGATATCCCGCTTTATCACTACCCAAAGGAGTCTCCAAGCGGCTAACATTCTCCTCTCCCTTCCTCCCCCACAACAAACACTCTGTGAGGTGAGTGGGGCTGAGAGACTTCAGCGAAGTGTGACTGGCCCAAGGTCACCCAGCAGCTGCAGGTGGAGGAGCGGAGACGCGAACCCGGTTCCCCAGATTACGAGACTACCGCTCTTAACCACTACACCACACTTTATTTATTTATTTATTTATTTATTACATTTGTATACCACCGTATACCCGTAGATCACAGGGGTGTTCACAACATGAAATTACAATATAAAAAACACAAAATATACAATAAATATAAGAACAAGAACAAAAACCAAAAATCCCCACTCCCTCGGCACTTCCGAGGGCCTTCTGGTGGTTCCCTCACTGCGAAAAGCCAAGTTACAGGAAACCAGACAGAGGGCCTTCTCAGTGGTGGCACCCGCCCTATGGAACACCCTCCCACCAGATGTCAAAGAGAACAACAACTACCAGACTTTTAAAAGACATCTGAAGGCAGCCCTGTTTAGGGAAGCTTTTAATGTTTGATGGACTACTGTATTTTAATGTTTTGTTGGAAGCCTCCCAGAGTGGCTGGGGAAACCCAGCCAGATGTGGATGTGGTATAAATATTGTTGTTGTTGTTGTTATTATTATTATTATTATTATTATTATTACTACTACTACTACTACTACTACTACTACTACTACTACTATAAAGGGCATTGGATGTCAATCAGCCAAAGGCCTAGTGTTAAAGAGGAACATTTTTGCCTGGTGCCTAAAGGTGTATAATGAAGGCACAAGCTGAATCTCCCTGGGGAGATCATCCCATAAATGGGGGGCCACTGCAGAAAAGGCCTGTTCCCGTGTTGTCCCCCCCCCTCCGGACATCTCATGGAGAAGGCACACGAAAAAGGGCCTCAGAGAATGATCTCAGGGTCCAGGTAGGTTCATGGGCATCTCCAGGTATTAAACCATGTCTTAAACCATGAGGAACTGCTACTATTGTAGGTAAGATGGGTCAATGCTCTAACTCAGTAAAGGAAACTTCTTATGCCCCAGGCCAGTGCTTCACCCAGACGGCATGCTTTTAGCGTCTTGGATCTCTGCAGGTTTAACACATTTGTAGGTGGAGTGGTAGCTGGTTGACTGATCGAACCCAAAGAGTACTCCTAAGTGGTTCCTCATCATCCTGGAAAAAAGTGACAAGAGGGATGCCGCAGGGTTCTATCCTGGACCCATTGCCGATCACAGTCTTTATAAGTGACTTGGATGAAGGAATTGAGGGGATGCTCATCCAATCTGCAGATGACACCAAACTGGGACAAATTCGACTGGACTTAACTGTCCAGGGGTCATTTACCTTTACCATGATTCTATATTTCTCAGCTCCATGTTTTTTTGAATTCAGGCTGTTAGCCATTCTTTTCTTTTGTAGTTTCCTACACACATGGAACTTCAGGATTAACTGGTATTCACCAGTTACTGTACTTTTCTGTGTATAAGACTATTTTTTTTTATTCCGACATCATGTTCAAAATTAGGGGTCGTCATACATGGGTAGTGCATTGTGGGGCCGAGGCATTGGTTGCTGCTGCAAGTTGGAGATGGTTATTGGTGGCTGCTGCAAGGGCTGCTGTTGACTGGCTGTCGCTGCGGCAATTGGGCAGTCGATTTGATGCTTTTTTTGGTTATGGGACAGAGGATAGGTTGCTTTGGCAAAAAAGCTCAACAACTTATTAATTTTGAGTCCCCCAAAATAGTGGGTGTTATACACGGGGGCGTGTTATACACGAAAAGTACGGTATTTCCCAACAAAATGGATTACTTCTTCAAACAGAGGGTTTCCCTCTGACAGCCCTTCCAGAAGCAGACCCTCCTCTGTAAAGCAGGCAAGTCCCACCAACCCACTATTCTGCTAATACAACTAAACCCAGAGGCATGAACTGGTTATTGGATTTATGTTTATTATTGTACTGGGTTTTTTTTTTTTTTGTAAACCATTTTGAGGTTTCTTCTATAATAAAGTGGTATATAAATTTTATGAAACAGATATTGACATTCTCACCTGAAAACAATATGGTTCCTACCATGGACAGAGGGGTTGTCATTGAGGCTGGTGGAACAAAAAGCATCTCTGGCCAGTCATTTGGCAGTGAGCAAAAGACTCTGTAGATAGAAAACAAAGTGTGTCTCCTGAAGAGGAGGGAAATGGCTGCATCTAAACTTTGGGTACATCAAGTGAGGAAATGGCTTTAGTGGAGAAAGGCAACAGTGCTGGACTGTTGCTGCATAAAGGTCTCCCTTAATTATGATCTGGTAGGAAACATTCTCAGGAGGCATGAGGGGCGTGCGTGAGGTTGCTAAGCAATCCTGGTTGAGGCTTGTGAAGAAACATCAGGACCAAAAGACAAACCATTGTTTCTGGGCTCGAGGGCAGCTGATTAGAGGGGAGAAACTTAGCAGAAGTTGTAACTGGGAGGTTCTCTTGGGTATGAAAACAGCTGTACATTGTATGTCAGCACAGTAAAGATTTAAGGCTGGGAAAGGCTGGAGTACAACACAGCATTAGGGAGAAATTGACTGGGACACAAAGGGGAAGAACCGCAGCTCAGGGGCAGAACATCTGATTTGCATGCAGAACATTCGGGGTTCAACTCCAGCACTGCCAGGAAGATCTGGGCAACACCCATTTCTGAAATCCTGGAGAGCTGCTGCCAGCCAGTGTGCAGACAATTCTTAGTGAGATGGACCAGCGGTCTGACTCAGTAAAAGGAAGCTTCCTATGTCCTGGGTGAGGGGGCTTTGTGGCTCAGGGGTAGAACATATCTTTTTAAATCGCTGGAATCTTCAGGTAGAGCTGGACAAGACTTTGGCCTTGTGCCGGAATCTGCCAGTCAGTGTAGTTGGAATTGAGCTAGATGGACCGGTTTAAAAGCTGCATTACCTCTAATCCAGAACATAAGAAGAACCCTGCTAGACCAGGCCAAGATGGGCATGTTTCATCATCAGCCCAGTGCTTCTCAGCCTTGGGTCCCCTGCTGTTGTTGGACTACAACTACAACCATCCCTGGTCACTGGTTCTGCTAGCTAGGGATGATGGGAGTTGTCGTCCAAGAACGCTTGGAGCCCAAGTTTGAGGAACACTGAGCTAGTCTCGTATTCCCAGCAGCAGCCCCTTCGAAGGTTTCAGGCAGCCCCAAGGAGGGCACAAAGACAACAGCAGCCCCTCCAATCTCATTTACCCAGCATCTAGTACTCATGGTGTCTGCAGCAAAACCGCTGAAAAAGTTACTGCATTGTTGGTTGAACCCAGGCTGTATATAGATGGTGGCAGTGCAAGAGGCCTTCAATACAGGCCTGCAGCAGGGTTTCTACTGCTTCCAAGAGAGGTGGCAGGAGGGGCGAGTCTGCACTTAATGAGACAGTGAACTGTAAATTCACCCTGCCTGAATGCACCACACACAAAATGTAAGGATAATCCAGATAACTGGGAATTTCCTGACCTTTAATGTGCCTTAAAATTTGAGGTGGACCACAACACCCTTTCTAATGGTAAGAGTGGTTTGCATCAGATTGCCCTTTGTTTCTTGGTGGTTTACTCATTTGTCAATTCAAGAAGTATTTTTAGTCTTGAGTATGTTGCTCTCTCCTCTATGTACAGCTGTATAGGAAGACTGTTTATACAGGAACCCCCCCCACACACACACTTGTGCATGATCGACTTGCACGTGGCCGCATATATGCACACCACCGGGAAATAAATATATAAATTAAAATTAAAATTAAAAAATTAAAATTAAAAAATTAAAATTAAAATTAAAAAATTAAAATTAAAAAATTAAAATTAAAATTAAAATTAAAATTAAAATTAAAATTAAAATTAAAATTAAAATTAAAATTAAAATTAAAATTAAAATTAAATCATGCCAGGAAATGGTGGGAGAGAGCTGGAGAGTCCTTGTGGCTCGTGAGGAGACTCTCCCCAGAGCCTGAAGAGAACTTTAGAGAGAGCAGAAGAAGCTCCAAAGAGACTGGAGGCAAAGTGGGGCTTTGTTTATGCTGTTCAGCCTCCCCACCTAGCAGCTGACCTGATCGGTAGTGCAGCAGCGGCAGCAGCAGCAGCAGCAGCGGCAGCAGGTTTTCCAGACGTTCTCCAGCCTCTAGCTGGCTCCAGAGCTTTAACTCTAGTTGAAGAGAGAGTTGTGTAGAAAGAGAGTGTGAGGGTAAGGTGGAGAAGTGGGGGGAATAGGCATTTCAGGGCTTTTTTAGAGGGTGGCCCCAATTACGTGGTTTTCACTGGGAGACCAGAAACATAACCCCCACATTAGTATATCATCCTGTATACATCATCCTGTATACATAAAAGTGTAAGGCTGTCATCGTGTAGCTCCCATTGGAATATTTGTAGTGCCACATCACAATCCTGGATTTTCATGAAAAAATGGAATCGGCAGGGCTTTTTTTCCAGCTGGAACTCACTGGGACTCAATTCCAGCACCGCTTAGGTGGGCGCTATTGCCATTGTAAGAGAACAAGGGAGGCGTTTGTGCTGAGTTCCGGCACCTCTTTTTCTAGAAAAATAGCACTGGGAATTTGGAAGGTGAAGAGTGAGCTTAGTAGTTGCACAGGGTGGGAAGATGAAGCTCTGCTGGCATCCATCTTTCTTGGGAGACAACGGAGGACTGCACATTTGGGGCTGAGGGCAAGCTTTTGGAAGGTTGTAGTGCCTGCTGTGGCTGTAGAGACCAATGCGGAAGAGACATGTTTTGGTCATTTTTCTCTGGTTACTGCTGTGGACATGGGTGGCACTGTGGTATAAACCACTGAGCCTCTTGGGCTTGCTGATCGAATGGTTGGTGGTTCAAATCTGCACTACGGGGTGAGCTCCCGTTGCTCTGTCCCAGCTTCTGCCAACCTAGCAGTGTGAAAGCACACCAGTGCAAGTAGATAATCTGCCAGTGCCAGATTTAGGTTTGATGAGGCCCTAAGCTAATGAAGGTAATGGGGCCCTTTATATGTCCAGCTGTCCTTTGTCAACAACAAATTGTCACTGTTTTTTGTGTTGAATATATGCTATATGGTAATTTATGGACCTAATAGGTATCTCAAGCCATGTTATTTGTTTTTTATCTTATATTTTGGAAATGTACATCCAGGTTTTTTCCCTTTAAATTTTTTGAGGGCTCCCAAGAAAGTGGGGCCCTAAGCTATAGCTTGTTTAGCTTATACGTAAATCCAGCACTGGGTACCGCTGCAGTGGGAAGGTAAACGACGTTTCCTATGCTCTGGTTTCTCTCACGGTGTTCTGTTGTTCTAGAAGGGGTTTAGTCCTGCTGACCACGTGACCTGGAAAGCTGTCTGTGAACAAACGGCGGCTCCCTCGGCCTGAAAGCGAGATGAGCACCACACCCCATAGTTGCCTTTGACTGGACTTAACCGTCCAGAGGTCCTTTATCTTTACCCTTACTTATGGATAGGCAATAGCTGACCAATGAGACACAATTATCTCTTCCCCCAACAGAGGCAACCCATAGCACTTTTACCTTATGCCAATCAGGTTGACCAGAGCAATCTAAAATGTAGGGATGCCCTGAGTGATGATTAACCCTTAAACCACATTCTCCTCCTTCCTAAAATTCACCCAGTGTGACCTTTACACTGCTGTGGTTAATTGCTTTGAATGCATATCAAGTGATTAGGTGAGAGATGCAGTTTTCTTACAGGCTCTTCTTTCCCCTTTAGTCTCCAGCAAGTGTGTTTCTAAATGCAGCTTAAAACATCCTTATTTTACTTATAGAGGGGGAAAGCAAGATCTTAACTGCAGAAAAAGACCACATGATAATTGCATCAAAGTAATGCTTATCTCAGGGACCTATTTCTACTAAAAACAAATCAATGTTGCCATACACCTGTGTAGCTTGCTAGTAGATCTCGCACCTTGCATACAGAAGGTTCACGGAACCATAGAACGGGAGGAGGGATCTTGAAGGCCATCTCTTCCAACCACTTACTCCATTCAGGAAATTCAGAGGTGCAGAGCATTCCCCAAAGATTCATCAACCGCTGCTTGGAGACATAAGAACATAAGAAGAGCTCTGCTGGATCTGGCCAAGGCCCATCTAGTCTAACATCCAAATAGTTCTAGTCCAGAACCCAAATAACACAAAGTGTATGCTAAGGTTACCAGACGTCCCCGTTTCCCGGGGACAGTCCCTGGATTTACACATCAGTCCCCATACAAAATCCATTGAAGTTGAAAAGTGTCCCCAGATTCATTGAAAAAAAAATCTGGCAACCTTAGTATATGCCTCTGTGCTTCCATTTCCTGGGGTGGGGGTAAGAGTGCACTGAGAATTGGCACCCTCATCTTAGGCTGGAAAAAGGTGAGACCTGCTACATCTGATTGGGGCAAAGAGATGGCCACACATATAGGTTACATGATACCGTAAAGGAAACCTTTTAGAAAGAAAACCAACCAATTTTGATATCACATTTATATTAAATGATATCAAATTTATGTAAAAGGTGTGAGACTACCAGTGAAAAGGGAGCAGGGCAAGTATCATTTTTAAATTCATTCAATGGACAGTAGTCTCTCTGTTCTTCTGTTCTGTTCTCCCAGTGGCCAAGCAGAAACAACAGTTAATCAGCCACTGGTATTCAGAAGCAGACCACCACTGATACTGGAGGTCATACGTGGCCATGATGTCCAGTAACCATTCATAGCCTTATCCTCCATGATATGGAGTGATCAGAGTAATGCTCCATGGCATAGAGGGTTTGGGATTAAAATACTCATTTTGGGGTGTACTATCAGAGACATCACCTTGCCAACAAAGGTCCGTATAGTAAAAGCTATGGTTTCCCCAGTAGTGATGTATGGAAGTGAGAGCTGGACCATAAAGAAGGCTGATCGCCGAAGAATTGATGCTTTTGGATTCTGGTGCTGGAGGAGACTCTTGAGAGTCCCATGGACTGCAAGAAGATCAAACCTCTCCATTCTGAAGGAAATCAGCCCTGAGTGCTCACTGGAAGGACAGATCCTGAAGCTGAGGCTGCAATACTTTGGCCACCTCATGAGAAGAGAAGACTCCCTGGAAAAGACCCTGATGTTGGGAAAGATGGAGGGCACAAGGAGAAGGGGACGACGGAGGACGAGATGGTTGGACAGTGTTCTCGAAGCTACCAGCATGAGTTTGACCAAACTGCAGGAGGCAGTGGAAGACAGGCGGGCCTGGCGTGCTCTGGTCCAGGGGTCGGACACGACTAAACGACTAAACAACAACAACTGAAGTATGCTCCAAATGTTATTTTATATATAACATCCAGAAATAAAATAAAGTGCATGACTTCTAAACAATATATTAGAATTCTAAAACACTCGTTCAAGTATATCGTTCAAGTATATGCTTCAAATTTTAACCAGAAGTGCAGAACTATTTAGAAGTAATGCTGGTAATAACCCCCAACCCCCAACAGCGACCAAACTTTGGATCATCCAGGCATGTGGGATGGATGGATGATGTACTTAAATCTTAATGGCTTTGTTGCAAGTTAATGCCACACTTCTTGGGGAAATGAAGGCTGATTTACGTATCTGCGCTTGTGTATGCAGTGTGTGTGTGCCTGGCTGCATGAAAGGGAGGAGGTCTGCTCCATCTTGATTTATCGGGGATCAGCTTTCCGAGCTGATTTAGGGAAGCGGAGCATCGCCATAATATTTTTAAGCAAATGATGATGCAAACTACAAAAAGGAAAGAAATATAGCCAAGGAAGAGGGATGCATTCCATCACTGGAAAGTTAGTAAACATTTAGAGAGCGAAGGAGAGAGCCAAGGGGAGCCCGTTCATGGTCTCCATGGGCTTATAAATCATGGGGCCGCTGTTAATCATGAAGGGTTCTGCAGACAGGCAGAAGTGGTCTGTTGAGAGGCAGTAAGCCTTGGATATGTTCTTCCATATTTAAATCTCCTTCGACTATAAAGAGGAGGGTTCATTCCAGGTCAATCATCATGTGCTCTTCTCTTTTGGGGACGGGTCTCCAGCTTGGCTAAGGGTTTTTTTATGGGCCTGAGTTATAGCTTTTGGTATAATCATAGGCCTGAGAAATAAGAATGGTTATTTCTTATTCCTTTGTGAATGGGGCACAAAAAGGTCACACGGTGTATGGTGCTTCAAATGCTTTGAAGGAAAATATATTATGCCGCTTATGCAGTTGTCTTGTTAGCGGCAGGAGGAGAAGCCTTGCATAATGTTGTCCCTATTGTGGGGGCATGGAGGGGGGCTGGGGGGGGGAGAAGAAAAGGCGCTTGGAGCACATGTGAAGGTGGCCATTTTCTCCTTATGAGAATGACAAATTGGAGGACCAGCAGAGGGGAACTGGAGGACCAGTTTGGGACGGTAGGAAGGAGGGTGTTTTTTGTGTGTGATAAATTATTCTGTTAGTCCCTGGGCAATGTATACATGGTGTATGATGGTGAAATCTCACAAAGGAAGGGAGAGAGGGAGGGAAAATGCAGTGTGGAAATGGTTAGGGTGAGGAAGCAAGACTGAGCCGGCCCCACAGTTGGGTCTGTTCTGTTGGGGAACAGAGCTGTCTGTGTCACATGACCACACTTGCTTCATCCATCCATGTTTAGCTGGGATGGGACACTTGCTTCTGTATGTTGAATTGCTGGGGGGGTGGGGCGTATTCTTTGCCTCAAGCAGCGAAGGAACCTGATCCCTGGAGCAAGAGAATGGGTGTGTGTATGTGACATATATATCCATTCCTTAATCTGCTGCTGCGCCGCCGCCACACGATTTCTTTTCTCACCCTGAAGCAAAGTTCTTAACCCGAGGTACTATTTCTGGGTTAGTGGAGTATGTAACCTGAAGCATCTGTAACCCGAGGTACCACTGTACAGTTCTTGATAGTGCTCTGCCCATCTCTTCATCTGCTTGTGGAGGTCTGTGGTGGTCTCTCTAGATATAACAGTATGTATATATAATCTAAAAAGATATATAGCTATAAATACATAAGATATACTCTTAAAAACATATAACCAGATAACTATCTTACAATACACAACACACCCATAAAGAACAATATCTGGTGATCTCATTACAACTGTAATCATCTAATCTTCTATATACCAAAGAAGAGCTGCCTTTAATTAAAGTATATTACGGGTGCTTAAAATGTCATGTCCTGTAAAACTTATTTGAGGCAAATATTGCAGCAGCAAACTCAGACCCCTTTCTCCAAACCCCACACCAGTTATGAACGACACCCCTTTCCAGTCTCTTTTACAGAACTCTTCTGGGCTTGCATGACTTAGGCCAGTGATGGCCAAACTTGGCCCTCCAGCTGTTTTGGGACTAACTCCCATCATCCCTAGCCAACAGGATCAGTGGTCAGGGATGACGTAAAGTGTAGTCCCAAAACTTCTGGAGGGCCGAGTTTGGCCATCACCGACTTAGGCTGACATAGCTGGAAAGCTCCTGGACAGAAGGTTTTCCTTTTCCAGCAGTGTGTTAGACTGGACGTCTATAATTGCATGTTTCGAGTCCAGTATCCAGGATGAAAGGGAGGGCAGTCTGCAGGCAAAAGTCGAGTATTAAAGGTGTCAATATTTGCCGTTTCTTCTCTCTTACACAGATCAAACAGATATTCTCTTGCCTCCAACTCTAGGTACAAATGTGCTCCAGAGAGGTTAGTTCAACAGAGGCAAATTTCCAATTATTTCCTTTAACTTCCCTTATTTTTCTATTGTGCAAAATGATCATACCTTTGGGCACCGAGGCATGAATCCTTTCCCAGGCATCCAAGTCTGAACTTTGTAGGCCATACTCCTCACCTGTCTCTGGCAATGAGGCCTATCTGGACAGTATGCCAATGATGCTTACCTAGGCTTAATCCCTGCATCATTCTTTTATGCTTGGCAGGTCCCCGAGTGCCTCCTTTTGTTTTGGTGCTCAGCAGGCTGAGATCAGTAAAGAGGGAGATCCACAGCTAATCTGCCGCTCTGTTCTAGTTTCTCTTGAGCACAGCTGCCCAGAGGACAGGGCAGTTGTATGGTTAAAGCTGTTCATTGCCCTGTGCCAAGTGTCTCTGTGGTCTCCACTGACTTACAAAAAAGCTACAATTGCCTCCATGCTGCTATGATGGGATGCAGCAAATGGCCCTGTGTCTTAGTTTACACTCTGTTTGAAGAAGTCCTCTGAATGTGTAGTTCATGTCTAGATTATATATGAGGAATCATAAGAACAGAGAACATGGGTCTTCTAGTTGCCCATCCCTTGTTAACACCTTGAGAGCTGACTGAGCAGCACACCTAAGAGATCTTGTGAACATAAGATCTTGGCAGCTGGATCAGACCCTAAGCCTATCTAGTTCAGCAACTTGTTCTCACAGTGGCAAACCCAATGCCAATGGGAAGTCCACAAGCAGCTTACCTGGTCAAAGTGTTTCCCCGCTATGCAGAAGTAACTATTTCTAAATCTACATCTTAGCATAGTTTCATAGTAATGGGGATGCGGGTGGCGCTGTGGTCTAAATCACTGAGCCTAGGGCTTGCCAGTCACAAGGTCAGTGGTTTAAATCCCCGCAACGGGGTGAGCTCCTGTTGTTTGGTCCCAGCTTCTGCCAACCTAGCAGTTCAAAAGCATGTCAAAGTGCAAGTAGGTAAATAGGTACCGCTCCGGCAGGAAGGTAAATGGCGTTTCTGTGCGCTGCTCTGGTTCGCCAGAAGCGGCTTAGTCATGCTGGCCACATGACCTGGAAGCTGTCTGCAGACAAATGCCAGCTCCCTCGGCCTATAGAGTGAGATGAGCGTGCAACCCCCAGAGTCGTCCGCGACTGGACCTAACGGTCAGGGGTACCTTTACCTTAAACATAGTAATTAGCACATGCATTTTTTATGCACATGTGTGTTTCTTTTCCTTTTTTAAAGGGATGCATGGGTGATCACCCTAGTTTGGAAAGGTTGCATTTTCTTATGTTGTTGATTTGGGGATCTCATCAATGTTAGTGCTCACCTGGTCATAGGACCAATGATAACTGGGTCTTCTGATCGAGGTTTGAATAACCCTGTGAGGTATGGATTAAAAAACAACCAGTGATAAAAAATCGCATAGGCTCAAGATTGTAGCTGAAATGATTTAATCTGTTTATTAGCATCACATGCTTAATTTGAGGGAAATTTATATTCATATATAATAATATTATAAAACTTTGAAGAAAATTAAGCAACTTGAAACTTGAAGTGATGTAATATAGCAGGCACATCCAACAGGTGAATGAATGAACTTTATTACGGTCACAGACCAGGATAAAAAAACAATATATAAATAAAATAGCAGGTAGGATTTTTTTTAACTGATAAATGTTGGAGCAAATAAGGACAAAGAAACAAGCATAGGATAAAACATCTGAATAAAATACAAGATTAAACATGGATAATGGATGGATAAAAACTGATAATTAAAACAGATAAGAACTAAAAACAAATAAAAATATGCAGTTAAAACAACTGTAAGAGCGTAAGAACTAAAAGACTCACACTTAAAACAACTATAAGAGGCTGCAGAGTAGAAGCCTCTGAAATAGATGACACTCACAGCATTAGAAACTGATGTGCAAATATGGTTAAGACAGGCAATTAAAACAATGTACAATAAATTTAGAAACAATGTGCAACAATAAACTATCCCAGGGAGTTGACTCAGAGTCACCCATGGAACCGAGTTTGGGGATTTTCATGCCGCCTATTTTGAGTTGGGCGATGGTCTGCGCCTACAGATTTGTACACAGAATCTGGCGACCATCCAGGTCTTTTTCTGATCTTTGCCTAACAGCAAAAGGTTAAAATTTTGCTTTTGCGGGAGGTCGGTGAGCCTCACCCGTAGGGGATCAATGAACTTACTACGTGCCTCTTCGTAAAAGGGACATTTAAAGAACAAGTGTTCTGGGCTTCCTATCTCTCCCAATGGACAGGTGCAAAGTCTCTGGGCATAGGGGACTTTTCTAAAGGCTCCATCCAGGACCAGCGAGGGAAGAGCCACACTTCTGGCGAGTGTAAAGGCCCTTCTTGCATTTCTAGATACGAGAAAGAAGAGGTATGCTGCCAGTGCAGCTATATCTCTCTCGATTTCTCCAATTTTATAGTCGGGGCACCTTGCGCAGTCCTGTTGTCTCTTGGTATCTAATATTCTTTGCCTGACCGTGGCTTTTGCCTGGCCCAAGCCCAGACTTAGAAGGGCTTGAGGGTCAAAACCCAGTTTCTGGAGGGTGTTCAGAACTGCAGTCTGCCAGCCTGACTGGAACTGGCATCCAACAGGTATATTGTGATCTACTGGTAGATCACTGGACGTCTGTGGTAGATCACTGGCAGTCCACAGGCTCCCACAAAGAAGCTGCTCAACAAGTTTGGCTCCCCTAAAAAAAGCCTTGCACTCCCAACAAATGGGGCTTTCAACAACTGCCAGCCTCTAACTCTGTGATTAGATTGCAGGATTGCAGTCTCTTGGGAGTTGGCCACCTTTAGAAAATATAGTTTTAAGATGGCATAAGGATAGTGTTATGTTTTTGGGTCCCTGAGTTGTGGGTGCAGGAACTCCCATAACTTCTGGAATTAGTAGAAATTAGAATTAATCAAGGTTTTGTTAAAACTGTGCAAAATACTACTGGATTAAGTTTAGGATAACAAGCCAGCCCCACTGGACATAACTAGCGAGGGATAAGCCATTAGCAAGAAATAAAGAGAGCAGAGTGCTAGGCCATTAAGAATGATGGGCAATGCAAATATGGCCAGACAGAAGAGGGATGGTGATCCTCCACCCTCACTCTGAGCGAGTAGCAGAGGAAAAGGCCATGCTTAGATATTCAGCTTTGAATGATTTAGGCTGGGAGGAGCAAGCCCTTCTTGAGATGTAAATCCTCTGAATTCTCTCCACAGTAGACAGGTGTAAATAAAGACACTACAGTCTCCACAGTACCTTATTTTTCCAAAGGAAACACAAACTCTGGTTAAGTGCCAAGATCCCTGGAATCTCACCCTGCCTGGCAGAGATGGGAGTAGCCTGCAACAATAGTATTACAGTTCTCTAGCAACTTAGCATTTTGGAACAAAGTTCATAGTATCCATTCAGGGGTTGTGGGCAAGGATCCCATGAAAGCTCATGAAGCAGAGCTGAATAGACAGCAGGCAGAGAATTATTATTTGAAAAGCCTTTATACTGATCAGGAACTGGACCAGGGATTTTTTAATCTTTTACAGCAATTTCATTACTTATACACGCAAACCTCCATAAAAGGTAATTAGGGCATTCCAATAATGTTTATAAATCTATTATGACACTGCTGTTCTTGTGGTTATGTTCTGCAGCATTTTTTAAACAGGGAAACACTATCCTATTTATGCTAGTGATGCAATGTTGTACTTCATCTTAGCATCACCCAAGATGCCAAGGCCTCACTCGACTGCAGTTGAGAGCCAGCAAAAAGTTCCAAGCAGTTTGCACAAAAGCGGCACGTTCCTGTTATTGCAATCTATTTTAGCCCATCGTGTCTTCTCTGTCGTTTGCTGAAGTTTGCTGTCATCAGTGGTTCTGCAGGACTAGCAGGGTCCAGAGTAACAGCCACTACAGATCCAAAACACAGATCTAAAACTTGTTGAGCATTTGCCATGTCTTGAGATACCGTCAAACAGCAGTGGGATCTCCCAGCTGGTGAACTGCTGCTGCTTAATGGGTGGTAGAGAGGGAGCATGGCGCAAACACACCAGCAGGAGCACCAGATAGGCTCAGCTGCCATGCTGGCACTGTGCTGATCTCACCAACACCTGATGCTCCTCCATGTATGTGGCAGTGACTCACCTGCTGAAGGGGTCAGGCAAGCACTTCCACCCCACACCTACTGCAAACCATTTGAACCCTTTCCATTGTCACCCCTTGCACGCATGCACACACACACACACACACACACACACACACGTATAGTCTTCCATTTGCAGCTGTAAGGAAACTGTGAAGCAATTAATGTAGAGAGAAAAATGTGACTTTGGTTTGCTATACAGTGGTACCTCGGTTACATACCCTTCAGGTTACATTCGCTTCAGGTTACGCACTCCACTAACCCAGAAATAGTGCTTCAGGTTAAGAACTTTGCTTCAGGATGAGAACAGAAATCATGCTCTGGCGGCACGGCAGCAGCAGGAGGCGCCATTAGCTAAAGTGGTGCTTCAGGTTAAGAACAGTTTCAGGTTAAGTACGGACCTCCAGAACAAATTAAGTACTTAACCCGAGGTACTACTGTATAAAGAAGCACTGGATGGATATAATAAAGCAAGTTGCATAGGTGATGATAGGCCACCATGATAGAAGGGGATCAGTCTGGAGCATATACCTGAGCGTGTGGGATGCACCTGAGACTTCTGGAGATGAAGAAGACTTCAGACATACAGGGGACATCCTCCCAACCAACCTGTTGGTTTTTTTAGTGGAACTTGGCAGGGGGCCTGCCCATCACCAGCAATGTGGTGCTTTGTTGTAAAAGATACTTGCGCTACAAGTTAACTTTATTCATCCAGATTTCCATGAGCAAAGACAAAGCAGCAAGTGATCAGGAACTGAGTTCAGAATTCCCAACCATACAGCTTTGGTGCTCTGCATGGAAACTATTCCAGAGGTGCCTCTGCTCCATGTGAACTCACTCGGAAGTGGATGTGCATTCTGGGTCTCTCAAAATCACCAGCTGTTACTACCAAACTGTCAAACCCAATATTTTCATGTTTTAAGAAACATAAAAAATGTAACCCCGTCTAGAATGCAACTTGGCGGAGTGTCTGTCATTCAGAATAGACAAGATGCCAGGGTACTTTCCCAGACTTCAAGGAGACCCTTTCTTCAAAAGAGGCAGATGGTACTTTTAGCACGGAAAATAAAAATGTTCAGGAACTGAATAATAACAACTGTTGTTCCAAGGTGTCAGTGGCAAAAACAGAGCACAAAGAAGACAAACACAACATAAAAAGAGGACTTGCCTCAGATACTGTAGCAGTGGAGCAAGCTTGGCTTTCCATAGCTCTCATAATTTGAATGACAGGCACACATATCAGCAAAGTGAACACACTGGGTTCATCTGTCAATCTTTCCCTTTCCCTAATCCTCCAGGCAGGCCATCTGCTATTTTTAATTTTTTTTAAAGTACCACTTGCATTTTTATTGATTCATTTGCTGCCCTAAGAAAGAAGCAAAAATGTTATTTTAAAAGGCCAATTCAAAATGCTGGTTTGAACTTTTTAGTTCCAGTCCTGTACACTTACTTTGGAGTAAGCCCCATTGCACTGAGTGGGACTTTTAAGTAAATGTTGAACTGGGTTTAGGGAAACACACACCAAAACACAGCCTTTCATACGAAACTATAGTATAGGTGGTGGATTGTGGCTTTCGGGGTGTGCATACCACTTCCCAAACCAGCAGGGGCGCACTGGATGCAGAGCGAATGGGAGCGCATGCACAGCTGCATTAGCACATGGGAACTTTTGTCTAATCTGCAGGGCGCTGGCTCTTGCAGTGGCTTCTGGTGTTGATGCCCTTGCAAAAATGCAGCGCAAGTTTTTACTGCAGAAATGGCAATGATGACTTTGCAACAGGCGGAAGTCCCATGAGTTAGTTTCAAAAGCTGCTTCTTGTCGGAGAAAAAAAAAGCACTCTGCACATGCTCAGAGCACAGCAACAACTGATTGATTTTCCTTATATGCTGTTTCCCACAAGAAAGTTTCTGGTACAGTGGTACCTCGGAAGTCAAATGGAATCCTTTCCAGAAGTCCATTTGAATTCCAAAACGTTTGTAAACCAAGGTGCGGCTTCCTGCAGCCAATCGGAAGTTGTGGAAGCCCTGGGTTCCAAAGAGCGTTCGCAAACTGTAACATTCACTTCTGGGTTTGCGGCATTCGAGAGCCAAAATGTTCGACTTGCAAGATGTTCGGGATCCAAGGTACGACTGCACTGCTATAGGAGCCTGGCCTACATGCTGTTCAGATGTGAGGGGTAGGTCACTTATAGCTGCCATACTCCTGAGAAGGCTGACAGTAGCAAAAGGGAAATCTTGGGGAGGGAAATGATGGCACGTCTCTTCTCCAGCCCCCTGAAAGTATCAAGAGCTTTTTTTAAAACAACAACAACAACAACATACAGTGGTACCTCGGGTTACAGACGCTTCAGGTTACAGACTCCGCTAACCCAGAAATAGTAGCTCGGGTTAAGAACTTTGCTTCAGGATGAGAACAGAAAGCATGCTCTGGCGGCACGGTGGCAGAAGGCCCCATTAGCTAAAGTGGTGCTTCAAGTTAAGAACAGTTTCAGGTTAAGAACGGACCTCCGGAACGAATTAAGTACTTAACCTGCGGTACCACTGTACCATTTTTAACACTTCATTCCACAAAGAAAATGCACCCAGACTCCTTACCTCCAGGTTTCAAAACAAAAGCCGACTTTGTGAATGAATAAACAAAACTCAACAAACATACATTACTTAACAGCAGATCCCTATACAAGAGGGAGAGGGCCTTCTCCGTGGTGGCAGCTCCTAGACAGCTTTGGAACTCCCTGCCTAGGAAGCCAGACTGGCAAATAACTTCTTGATCCAGCAGGCTTTTGGGAACTGGCTGCTGTTACTGAAAGGGCTGGTTCTGTGCTGTTTTTATTGTAATTATCCACATGCATATATGCAGCTTTAATTCTATCCATGTTTATTTGTATTTTGATGATTGCCCCCCCTCCCAGTTTTTAGCAGTTATTTTTACCTGTAAGTTACCATGAGTCTCCTTAGAGAAAAAGGCAGTGTATAAATAAATAAATAATGTTCAAGGATGCTTGAACACAAAATGTTGTTTCCCCATCTCCGATTTTTCTGCACGTTCTTCCAGGTGAACACTACTTCCTTGGGTGAAAGGGAGCCCTTCTTGGTTCACAGTCGCTGAGTGGGATCCACGGATGAAGGGTGGTATACAAATCTTATTATCTATGTGCACACACTGACACAGAATCCTTGACTTGGGGGGGGGGGAAGCTGCTGGTGCCGCGTATCCTTGAAATACGCCCGGGAAACCTAAGCGCACTTTGCACATGCTCAGGCGAAGCGGGCGTCAACACACAGAATCCTTGACTTGGGATTGTTTCTGGTTATGGCGAGGTTAAACTCATTATTATGGGCTGGAGAAGCAGCAAAACGGGGTAGTTTATTCAGCGGCAGAGCGGGAATTGTTATTATAAGCAGTACTGTACTCTTTTTCTTCTTTTTAAGGAAAAAAGGTGCCTGCGCTCACCATGAAGTTGTTACAGCCAGGACCACAATTCCTTATTTATTTATTTATTTATTTGGGGGGTGGGAAGCTGCTGGCGCTGCGTACCCTTGAAATACCCCCCCGGGAAACCTAAGCGCACTTTGCACATGCCCAGGGGAACGCTTGCGCGCCGGCGAAGCAGGCGTCGTCCCCGCGGGGCCAATGGCACACGAGCCGCGCCGGCCGCCGCCGCTTGAAAAGGAGGCGAGGCGGGTTGGCCTCCGGCTTCCGGCATGGCGGGACTACAACTCCCGGCGTGCCCCGCGCCAAAGCGCATCCGGCCCGCCTCCCCCTCCCTGCTCGCCCGCCTGCTCGCCTCGGTCCGTCGGCCGGTCGCGCTCCGGACTCAGCCCGGCGCCCGGGCGGGATGGAGTGACCGAGCCCGGCCAGACCCCGGAAGTCCCACCGCCCGCCCTGCCCGGGGCCCATGCGGCCCCTTACAGACCATGGGGTCCCGCATTAAGTGAGTGAGGAGGAGGAGGAGGAGCAGGAGCCCCCCAGGACGGGAGCGCGCCCCTGTGGGGGGGGGAGGGGCAGGGTGCGCGCGCGCGAGGGAGAGAGATCCATCCATCCCTCTGTGTCTGTCTGTCTGTCTGTCTCTATAGCGGGGAGTATGTGGGGAGGGGGCGGTCTTGGGAAACCCACATAATGGGCGAGGGGCGCTCGCAGCAGGGGGGCAGGTGGGTTTGGCGTGGGAGTCCAGCGACCCTCTGGAAGGAAAACTCAGAACCCCCTTTTGAGGAGGAGGAGGAGGAGTAATAGTAATACCGTAATAATAATAATTCTCCCCCGGAGGGAATGAGGAGAAGCCCCCCTCAACCTGGGAGCTGCCCCTCCCCCCGGGAGTGTGTGCCCCTGGGGGCACGGTGGGTGTATATGTGTATTATATAGAGAGCATGTGGGGCGGGGGGGGGAGGGGGTCTTCTCTCCCCTTCCTGGGAAACCCACTGAATGGGCAAGAGGCACCCACACCGAAGCAGCAGTGTGCGGGGGGGGGGTCATGTTTAAGTGCACCTGCCCTCTTGAAGAAAACCTCAGAAAACCCATTTATTTCAGTTCTTCTGACTCCACCCTGCCCTGTCTTTCTAGGTGTCCTGTTTAGGCAACTCCTCATGCAATGAGTGACCCAGGGCACTGCAAATATCTGTGGTTTTTCTCACTTGCATCTGGCTTTGGGAGACGTCTTTCTCCGTGTTTGTAAAGAGAGAAGCATCCATAATGTGTAGGAAGAGGAGACAGGCAGCTTTTCCTCCTCTTTGAAAGTGTGTAGAGAGTCAAAAATGTGTTTTGGGGTATATGTATGTGACTGCACCGCTTCCTCCCATCCCACCATGTTTTGTTAAATATGAAGGAATGTTTTCTTTATAAACAAAAAAATTAAAAAAATTGCCCAGTAGCACCTTAGAGACCAACTAAGTTGTTTGTTGATATAAGCTTTCGTGTGCATGCACACTTCTTCAGATACACTGAAACAGAAGACACCAGACCCATATATATAGTGGGAGCATGGAGTGGGGTTTTTCCCAGAAGGGTGGTAGGAGGTGGGTGATTGACTCAATGGGTATGGTGAACCTGTTGACACTGCTAAAGCTATTTTTGGTCATCTGCATACTATCCCTTGCTTTTTCCTGTAGGACTAATTGCAGTCATTAACATTCCTCCACAGGTTGACCATACCCATTGAGTCAGTCACCCATCTCCTACTACCCTTTTGCAAACCACCCCACCCTCTCACTATATATAAGGGTCTGGTGACTTCTGTTTCAGTGTATCTGAAGAAGTGTTCATGCACACGGAAGCTTATAACTAGAACTAACTTAGTTGGTCTCTAAGGTGCTACTGGACAATTTTTTAATATATTCGACTGCGTCAGACCAACACGGTTAGCTACCTGAAGCTGTTTTCTTTATGTATGTGTGGACATACACGTGATCAGCAGAGATAAAATATTCTCTCTGCTAATAGATAAATAGGGAGTACCTATTTTTTTGGAGTTAGCATTAGAGATAACTCTTTCAGAATTTGGTATTTTACCTGCTCAGTTGTGTTTACACATGTGTGTGTCTTAAATTCAAGTTGCAAAGCAGCGGCTGATGCAGATGTCTGTCTTTCTTCCAAAGTTCCAGATGCTGCGCTCCCCACCCCCTTGTATAAAGTGTTTCATGGGAAGTGAATGTGGTGTACCTGAGGTGCTGCACAACCTTCACTGAGTGAACGGGGATGTGTCTTTGTGTTCCTGCCCCCTCCTGCATTTCTTCTTTCATGCCAACAAGCCCTGAAGAGGCAGGAGCAGGGCAAGCTGCCTGGTCAAGGAGCTTCATTGCCCTGGGAAAGGCTCCTGTCACATTCTGAGCATTTGCACAAATGGATGGTTTTGAAAGAAGAGAAAAGGTGACACCAGAAGGGTGGCAAAAGTGGCTTCTGCTAGCATTCAGGTGACATAGGCTTCGCCAGCAGGCAAGAAAGAGGGGGAAGGAGCTGCTTTAGCAGAACGACCTGTTTCTCATTCTCATCCAGCTAATCTTCATTGGGTGGGTTCTTCTTCCTAAACTCCATAGGGTTTGGATGAGCAGAGGGGAGAGAAAATAGCTGGTGTTCTGGTCTTCAGGATCCTTGAGACTTCCACATACACCTAGGATATTGCAGGACTTTCTTTGGCTGTGTGTGCAGCCACTGTCTGGAAGTTTGATTCTGCTGGCTTTGATAAATTGCTTTTGCAAAAATGGGAGCTGGGAGAAAATTTTTATCTACAGCTTACAGCTTTACTTCTCCAGCTTGGCTTGAGTTGTCTGGAGCAGCCAGATGGTTTATCCAGCCTCAGAGTGATTAGATGAAATTCACCTGGAAGTAGCCATGGCTGTTTGTAGGAACAAAAATGGGATACTCTTATTAAAGTGCAGGTTTGGGCTTGTCTTCTGCCAGTCAGTTTCCAGAGTCCTGCCAATCAGTTTCATGCGCTATTAGCTGTTGCTGGTAAGTTAGTCCGAATTGATTGACTGTGGTCTTGAGCAGCCTTCTCTTACTTGGTGCACTTCAACTGTTTTTGACTACAGCATTTATTAATCCTTACCAGCACATCTGTGCTGGCTGGGGTTGATGTAGTTCAAACATCTGGGTGGCATCAGCGGCGGGAAAGCAGGTCTAGAAGTTTGTGCCATTTATATTAGTTGCTGAATTTCATAGCAGTCCGCCCTCTCAAGATCTGCTTGGTGTAGACAGCATGCTCCCTGTGTTAGCAGTGGGCTGAAAATCACGACAAAGAAAGGTAACATCTTTGGGGACTGTTGCATCTGTTCTGCTATATATGGGAAATTGTGTGTACACCTGTGTATACCTGCACACACCTACATTTCTCTCCACTAACATAACTGAGCAAGTCAGGAAAGTTCCTAGGGCAAATAGTTTCATCAGACACTCTCTGTGGGACAATATTTGAAATCTACCTAGAAATAGTAGGGCAGTGTTAGACAATCGGTTCCTTAGCTAGTGGACTTTTCTTCGGTCATAACAAGAATTTACAGTCTGTGCTGCCAGTATCATGGTTCCCTGGTTGCTCTTGTGGTCGTAGCTTGACCTTGAAAGCTATAAAAGGTTTGTAGATTGGCTGTCTTTAGAAACCGCCTGTGTCCTAAACAAATATAGTAGGGGTCAGAAAATATGCCTTTTGGTACAGGGGAGAAGTGAGTGCTTATAATCCATTATAATGCTGTGGACTCACTCCTAGAAATATCTTGGCTGGATTAGGAAGTTTGAAACCACACTGTGAAGTGGTTTTCTGTAATCTTCAACCACACAGATTAAGTCCAGCCATTCTGTAGCCACTGGAAAATCTCTGGAAGAGCATCTGTGAATCTTGGAGTCTTACATAGGCTACTCCAATCCAAGTTCTGTTCAATGACAGAGGGATCGTGTGACTTCCTTTATATCTCCAATCTTTCGAGGAAAAAAACAAGCTTTCCACTCTTTACTGTGTAGAGAGGTCGCTTCTGGATGGGCAGTTAATGATTGTCCAGAAACCAGAGGCAAGGAGATGTTCTTGCTGAGAATGATTGTAAAATGCGGAAGATCCTCAAACTGTAAGAACTTGTGCTCTGCGAGGGGCCAAAAATCTTTCCGTAAATTACCCCCAACACACTTGTTTTTTAGATTGCAAAGGGAAACAAAAAGTGTTAATAAGGCAACTGGGAGCTTGAGTTTCTGCTCAGCCTCACAGAACTGCTTACTCCCTCCACTTGTGTTCAGACCCCCAGATTTATTAACACTTAAGGGCTATGAGAACTCTGGGACTGACTAAGACATGAGACCCATATTAAATTTCACTGTGTCAGGATACTGAGGATTATAAATAGCTTAAGTAAATTTTATGGGTTGACTAACTTGGGCTACTTAAAGCTGGGAATAATAGAATTGCCTGAAAAATGTACCGCAAGTTTTTGGTGATTTCAACAGCCTATGTTGTTCCATGTGTCAGCGTGTTGTTCCTTTGGCTTCTGTTTGATTCTCTTTCGCTTTTGCTATCTGGAGGTGGTTTTTCAGAGGCCCCTAAACCTAATTTCTCTGTGTCTTCAGAGTCCTGGCCAGTTCAGAATTTCTTCTCTCAAGAGGAGCTCAAAGAAAGGATCATTTAGCGGGACAGATGAGCAGAAGTTTGAGAGAAGGAGTCATTGAGTTGTGATTTCAGAGAATTGCTGAGATCCAAGATCCTGTTTTTCTGGTTAAGTCCTGGGTGCTGAATCAGAGGAGGGCAGATATAAGTCCCCAGACCAGGGTTAGCCAATGTGGATGCTGCTAGAGTATACCTTTCATTGTCCATGTTGCATGGAACTTAAATAAGCTGGAGTCCAACAACACTAGAACTTAAGAGCAGCCCTTGTGAATCAGACCAAGGGCCCATTTTGTGCAGTGTTGTGTTCTCATGGTGGCCAGTCACATTCTTATGGGAAACCTGCAAGCAGGACATGAGCTCTTCCCTTCATGATCTGCAGCAAGTGGTGTTTGGAGGCATAATGCCTCTGATATAGGAGCTACTATTGCCATCATAACTAGTAGCCAGTGTCTGGAGGCTCCCATGTTGGGCTATTCCTGCCCCAGACAGCAACTAGGAGACAAACCTCTGCATTCTGAATTGGCACTGCCTTTTCACCTTCGTGTGCACAGTGAAGCGCAACCTTTGCTGCATACTTGTGAGCTACTATAATGAAGTGCGACCAACCTGGCACCTTCTAGATTTTTTGACTACAAATCCCATCATCCCCAGCTAGCATCATTATATGATGAGGGAGCATTGCCATATATGCTGGTGCTGATGGAAATTGTAGCCCATAGCATCTGGAGGGCCCTTGCTAGTTGAAGACTGATGTATTGGGTCATACTGTAACTTCAGTTTAAATTTGATGCATGGCCTGGCTAGCTTGAAGATTCAGATCCATATCTCATCCCTGCAGTGCAGCTTGGGTTATTTGCAAACCTGCTTGCTCTTCCTGACGTGCACTGTCCATCTGCTGTGACTTAAGCACTTCAACTTTGGCATTAAGAGTGTGGTTCCAGCCCCAGACCTGTATATTGGGGGGGGGGGGGTCTGTTGCCATGGCATCTGAGGTGCTTATGGAGCGGCATGGTGAATTGATACGGGTTAATTTGGGCAAGTGCCCTTAAGCCAGGTTTGTGCTGCTAATTGATTTTTGTTAAGAAATAAAGTTCAACAGGAAGTAAGGATCTGTGGCTAAGCAGGGGAACTCTGAACACTTTTTCTTATGCCTGAAAAATACATGGGTGGGTCATTCGTTTTCTTGGATATTGCTCAATTTGTTTTCAACTGTGGTGGGGAGAAGGAGGAAGCCACATCAGAGCAGTAAAATATAGCATAGCTTGTGAGAATATAATGTTTAGCAATGGGCAGAGTGAGATGTTCATCTCTGGAAAAGAGGGTAGTTTGGAAATGCTATGCTGTTGGGTTTTTTATGTTAATTTAGATACTGCTCAATGCCCAAATAGACTTCTAAGTGGTTTACAAAGTATAAAAAACTAGTTACACAAACATTCGACTATAATATCAGTAATTAAAATATGCAATAAAACAATCTCATTAAAACAATCTAGCAATTAAAACAAGATATTTGGATTGAGAGGTCAAGGGCTATGTAAACTGTTACGAGAGATATGTGAAATCTCAGAATGTGAAATTGGTAACAGATTACGCCTTTCCGCACCACAGGCCATTTAATACCAACTGTCCTGTGAGAAGGAATCCGTGAGAGAGAGGGGGTTGGCAGGTGAAGACAGCACTTTTTCTGCACCCCCCTGCAAACACGCCACCCCATGATAACCTGCACATTCCACACATTGCAACTAATTACCCCTTCTGCCCAGTTATGAAGCCACCATCCCTTCCTATTCCTGCAGACCCTTTTGTACCCCTACTTTAATCTTGACCCCATTCTCTGGCCGCCGCCTCTTTTGCAAAAACTCCTTTGCACCTTCATTTTCATCTTAACCCCCTTTTTCCTTCCCCCCTCCCCTGCTTTTCTCAACTCCCCCTTACATACAGATCACCCCCAATATCAGTGACTCCTCCTCCCCTTATTCTGTGGCCCCCTCTTACACCCCCCCTTTTCACTTTCAGCTCCTTGCACACAGACCACCCCCATGACTCCTGAGGGCCTGAGATCCCTGAATGAGAGTGGGGAGGCTGGGACCGCAGGTTACATTGAGTAAGATAATGGGGTGGGTGGGGCTGAGTTTATTCTCACTTTATTTTGACATATTTTACTGCAGGTCTTTAGTTATTTCCTTGTTTCCAGCATAAACTTGTGGAAAGGAGAAGCTGGACCAGAGCAAGGAATGCTGTGGCCAGTGAATTATTTACTCAACCTAAATTCAACACTGGGAAGCGTGGGCCTGTCCAGCTGTGCCTTTAAAGACAACCATGAAAGCTGACCAGGCTTGTAAATAGAATCTTTAAATTAACAGGTGATACTTGAGAGGGCTAGTAATGCGAGTCGGCTGTTCACAGCATCTTGTGCTAGATCCCTTAACAATCTTGGATGCTCAGAATTAGAATGTGTTGGCAGTAACCCAGCCCTTCCACAGTTTGGCACCATAGGGTCTTCTGAAGAACCACCCTGCCCTGAGCAGAGGGGAGGGGAAGCAAAAAAGGGGTTCTTGCTCCCATCTGCAGCTTTGTGTAATTTCATTCATTTTATTTCAAAAAATTTATACACAATTTGTTCGTAAAAAAGCTCAAAGCAGTCTACAAAGTGATGACAGCTGCTTGGTCTCAGTAGGCAGGGAGTTCCAAGTGTTGGTGTGGCCACACTAAGAATTTGAGTTATTAAAAATGCTGAATGGTATTATGTGGCAACTGTAGTAGTGCCAATTCTGCTGATTGAAGTGGTTGCTTGGGCATCCGTGGGGTAAAGTGATCTCCTAAGTAACCAGTAATAATAATAATAATAATAATAATAATAATAATAATAATAATAATTTAATTTGTATCCTGCCCTCCCTGGTCGAGGCTGGGCTCAGAGCGGCTAACATCACAAAACAACACAATATGCATAAAAACAGACATCAATTAATTAAAATGCATCTTAAAATTAATTCAGACAAGTTAAAATCTGGGCAGGTGGCAATTATCAGGTTGACACTGAGAGTGGTTAGTGCTTGCCAAGACCGACTGTCTCCACTGATCATACAAGGACCCGTGAGCGACTTGGGGGCTCCTTTGGGCTTGTTTTATACAAAGGAAAGTAAGTCAAACGGCATCCTGCCCAAAGGCCTGGCGGAACAGCTCCGTTTTGCAGAAAGATGTCAAATCCCACAGGGCCCTGGTTTCTTGTGGGAGAGCGTTCCACCAGGCCGGGGCCATGGCCAAAAAGGCCCTGGCTCTAGTTGAGGCCAGTCTAATTTCCCTGGGGCCCGGGATCTTCAAGGTGTTGTTGTTAGCAGACCGTAAGGTCCTCCGTGGGGCATACCAGAAGAGGCGGTTCCGTAGGTACGAGGGTACTGATGCTCTTTGTTTTAATAGTATGATATAAACCATGCTGTGAGGAGGTCCACCTAGAAAGCAGTATACTGAGTGGGCGTTGGATCCTTATTACTCTTCCCCTGTACGCTCCCTCCCACCTGCCAAAGTTCAGAGGGACTCTTACTGTAGGTAATAGCAGGTCCCTTTAAACTAAAGTCAGGTGGAGACTCTATACTAAAAAGGCAAGCAAGAGGCAACATGATAGACGTTTATAAAATTATGCATGGCATGGAGATAGTGGATGGAGAAAAGTTTTTCTTCCTTTCTTGTAACGCTAGAACTAATGGACATCCCATGAAGCTGAATGTTGGAAGTTTCATGACGGATAAAAGAGAATCCTTGTCCATGCAATGCATAGTCAACAGTGGAGCTTCGTCTCCCAGGAAGCAGTGATGGACACCAACATGCGTGGCTTTAAAAGAGGATTGGACAAATTCATGGAGGAGGAGGAGGAGGAGGAGGAGGAGGAGGAGGAGTGGCTCCTGGCCACAATGGATATGCTCTGTCCACAGTTAGAGCCAGCAAAGCTTCCAAATGCCGATGGTTAGAAACCACAGAAGAGGAGAATGCTCTTCAGAATTCTGATCTCTGGTTTCTCACAGGCATCCAGTTGACCACTGTGGAAAAAAGGATGCTGGACTACATGAGCCACTGACCTCATCTAGCAGGCTGTTTTCATGTTCTTAAAAGTCAGGTTGCAGGTGCAGTTCAAATCCAAACTGTGCCTGCAGATGCATGGAGCACAGGTTTCTGATAGCGCTGATCAGCTGCTGACAGTGACCCCCCTGGGCTGTTCTAGGAAGCTCCCAGTGAGGAACACCTTAGTGCAGTGGCTCTGTCAGCTGACTGGTGCAGTCAAGTCACTGAGCTCTACCTGAAAAGAAATAACCAGGAGCTCACTATTAGCTCCTAGTTGTCCCTTTTCCTTTTCCTTATGTGCCTGACATCATATATGATGTTAGGTGTGGAGCAGGTGAGTTTGCTCTTGGGGTAGAGGGTCTCGTGGGTCGAAGTAGGACCTGTGCAGACCTAATTAGGCCCAAAGGCCACAGGCTCTTCACCCCAGACTTAAATCAACTTAGAATAGAATGCTGCTGAAATCCGGAATCTAGTGTTTGAGCAAGGTTCCTAGCCAAGGCTTTGAAAGATGGATAGCAAACTCAGCACTTTTAAATATATATGACAGTGCGCTTTAGAGGGCCAAAGTATATTAAAAGCAAATGGCAGACGAACTGTTTCTTGACAGTGTGCTGCAGCTGAATTTTTCCCCGTTGTAGAAGCCAGGGAATCGGGTTCTGCTGGATTCCACTTCCCATCAGCCTTGCTCACCACGGTCAGCATTCCTTCTCCCACCATTTCCTTCTTCATTTCATTCCCAAAACATTTTCAGTCTCTTCCTTGCTGAGTAACTGTAGTCTGCTGCTTTTTCAGGCAATAGTGGCAGGAGCTGAGCGAAACTGACCTATTTTTTCACTTTAGGTGTCACCCAGGAAGGCTCTACATAGCTTCTCAAGGGAAAGTGTTAATCGGTTCAGAAAGAATAAGACTTGCCTGTGTCTGCTGTTGCTGGGGAACCTGCATTATTTGGGTTCCAGTCTTACCTGGGTTCCAAAATATTCAGTGAACGTCAGAGCAGTGAATATTAGAGCTACAACACACAGCCCTTTTCAGCTAAGACTGGATGTATCCCAGCTGCCTGGTTGTTCTTGTTTGCACTTATAAACTAACCGCCCTCACTAAGTGCAGGATTTGTGCTTAAGAACTTGGTTTCTCTCTAGCTCTGTGTTTGGTGCAAGGGTACCTTGGATCACTGTCCTAAATTCATACTTGAATGTTGTTAAGATTTGATACTTGGTTCTCATAGCCAGTACAGTGGTACCTCGGGTTACATCCATTTCAGGTTACATACGCTTCAGGTTACAGACTCCGCTAACCCAGAAATAGTACCTCGGGTTAAGAACTTTGCTTCAGGATGAGAACAGAAATCGTGCTCTGGCGGTGCGGTAGCAGCAGGAGGCCCCATTAGCTAAAGTGGTGCTTCAGGTTAAGAACAGACCTCCAGAACAAATTAAGTTCTTAACCCGAGGTACCACTGTATTACTCTTCTATGTCTGCTCAGGGTGCATTTGGAAGAAGATACCCAACTGCAAGTCCAGATAGTTCACTAGGTTAGCCTGCCTTCCTGTGTCAGGAAGCATGGCATGAAACAAGGTGAATAAGAACATTGGAAGACCAATGGCTGGATCAGGCCAATGGCCCTGAGTGACAGCAACAGAACTCTCCCCATTTGTGGTTCTCAGCACTTGGTATTTAGAAGCCCACTGCTGCTGACAGTGAAGGGGGAACATAACAATTGTGGCTAGCAGCCACTGATAGTTTTATCTTCTATTAATTTGCTCAGTTCTCTTTTAAAACCTATTATATAATTTTAGTAAAGCTTCAAACATTATACAGCCTTTAAACCCCAAATTTGAATAAAGTATGGATATTGTTTAGAAAGAAAGATGCCCATTTCAGTTCCCCGTCCTAGAGCTTTTGTTGCAGAAGTAAAGAACTATACCTCCTACCCCCGTCACCAAGATGTAGGATTCCTTTGGCACCTTCAAGCAGCCTTGTAAATAAGCCCATAAAAGTTACTAGTCTGCAAACCCTTTTTACTATCCTGCTGGGGGCTGATCCCCCCCCCGTCCCTCCTGGAGCAGCCTCCTGCATTTCATTACTGGACATGGAAGAGAGGTCTTTTGTGCTGGGCACGGAGGATGGATCAGCCACTTGCTTCCTCCTCCACCACCAGCCTGCCTCATTTGCCCTCATGCAGCTCCCAGTCTCCTGTGGCTGTCAGGCCAGTCCCTAAATGCAAGGCTGCCTTAAAAGACCAAGGACTTTTCTTTGGCTGAAGTTTCATAGGCAAGACTCTACTTGGGTGCAGTTGTTTCAGGCTTTGTCACCAAAAGTCTCCGTCCACAGGCTTTGGAAGCACCATACTGTAGACTTTATTATTTATTCGGGATTCATGATAAAACCATTTTTCCTATTATTTATTAAAATATTTGTATATCGCTATACTGTAAAAATATATTGAAGCGGGTTTACAGAAAAGCCCCCACATAAAACCGTATGGTAAAAGCATGCAAAAAGCTAAAAACAAGCTGAAAACGAAGAAAGTTAAAGAGAGACATCAGCAAACCATGGTGGAAGGATGTCCTCTTAATTACCTGTATAGGCTTGGCAGAATTGAACAGTTTTCACCAGGCACTTAAAAGTTGGCACAGAAGGTTTTCCCCAAAGTTTCTACTTTGATTAACCTGACTGTAAGCTTGCAATCCTATGCACACTTACAGGTGACTCAGTGTCATGTATCCTGCAATGGAGGGGTGTGTGGCTTCTGAATAAATTTGAGGATTAGACTGTAAGAATCACTGAGCATTGTGTCTGAAGTGGGCTGTGTTCTTTGAAGGCTTATGACACAATAAAGTTACTGGTAGGTAGCTGTGTTGGTCTGACACAGTCAAAATATAAAAATTGTCCAGTAGCACCTAAGTTTGTTCTTGATATAAGCTTTCGTGTGCATGCACACTTCTTCAGATACACTGAAACAGAAGTCACCAGGCCCTTATATATAGTCTGCTGCCGGCCTCTTCCTCCTGTGGGCCAGAGAGCGGAGCGGATGAGCTCGCTCTGCCTACCCACTTCATAAGAAGCAGCAGCAGTGGTGGCAGCAGCCCCTGGGGAGGTAAAACGCAGCGCCTTCTTTCTCTAGGCGTGGATGAATCCTGTTTCGCGCCACCGCCGCCAGCCCTTCGGCAAATGAGGCAGGCAGCAATCCTAGAAGGCGGCTGGGTCTGGGGTGTGTATGGGGAGGACACAGTGTGTATAGGAATTCTTTTTATATTTTTTAATATCGTCTGGCCCTCCAGAAGGTCTGAGGGAGAGTGGACCGGCCCCCTGCGGAAAAAGTTTGCTGACCTCTGATATGCACCTTTTAAAATTTGGATCATTAGCAGCACAAGCCTGCTTGGCCTTCTTTTGTTGCTCATTCATTTCCCACCAGAGCAGGGAGGTCCTTGCCTGATGTCCTGTGTGAGTGCTCTTGGAGGGACTTAGGGTGCTGCCTTACTTGGAGGCAGATCATTGATCTGTCCTGTTCAGTATTTATTTATTTACGCACATATGTACATACTTACTGCATTTATTTCCCACCTTTCCTCCAAGGAGCTCAAGATGGTGTACACAGTCCTCCTCCTCCTCCTCCTCACTGTTGTCCTCAGAACAACCCTGTGAGGTAGGTTAGGCTGAAAAACTGACTGGCCCAGGGTCACCCAGGTGGTGTCATGGCTGACTGGGGATTTCAAGCCCGGTTTCCCGGGATCTAACGCAGCACCCTCATCACGATGGCGTCCAGGCTGTCATCATCTACATCAGGGTGTAGAACGGTTTCCCCCTTGTCTGTGCCATCATTTCCTGAATGGTAAACTATCATGTTTGGGGGTGTGGTGGCGGCAGGGGCCAGATGGCAAAGGGGGTGAGTTCAGAGCACTGCTTCTTGCGTTTACCCTTCTTGAGTGTTCTGTTTATCATTTATCCTCAAACAATCCTTTTGCTGCTTGTTTGTGAGCCTTCCCCATGCCTTATCAGGGCTGAACATAATGGGAGTTGAGGAGAAGGGCCGCCTCATAATGTTGACAATTAGCGCAAGAGAAACAGAAGGTTGTTGAGTGGAAGAAGATGAATCCTACAAGGCCTAAATGAAAAAGCACAGTAGGACACTAACTTGGAGGATCAGGAAGCTCAGGGAATTCAGGAGAGGCTTTTCAAAACTTCAGATCCATCACATGTACACTTGGCTGCCTGTCTCGTGTACTAAAATATTCTACAGAAAAAGTTACGCATGTTTGTGGGAAAACTCGGTACTCATTTGAAGCACTTTCAGAGCTGTGCTTATTTTCCTGTTTTTCATAATGTGCTGTTATGAAGCCTACTTTAAGAAATGGAGGGTAGCACCTTCTTCACCTGTTTCATAACAGTTACATGTCGGCAGACCTGAAAAAACCCCCAGGTACCTGAAGGCCTGTGGAGGGCTGCTTTCTTAAAATGTGAGACCGGTTCTAAAACCCAAACTGAAACTGAGCTTGGGATTTTGAAATACAGTGGTACCTTGGTTCTCAAACGCCTTGGTACTCAAACAACTTGGAACCTAAACATTGCAAACCTGGAAGTAAGTGTTCTGGTTTGCGAACTGTTTTTGGAAGCCAAACGTGCTCTGTTTTGAGTGCCACACTTGTGTTTGAGTGTTACGCTGAGCTCTGTCAGTTTTTGCTATTTATTTTGCATTTTTGTGGCTCTTTTTTGTTGTTTTTGTGACTGTGTGGAACCCAGTTCAGCTACTGATGGATTGCTTGTGTGACTGCAGTACATTGTTTATTGCTTTTATTTTGTGGGTCAGTGGTCTCATTAGATAGTAAAATCCATGTTAAATTGCTGTTTTATGGGTTGTTTTTAAAAGTCTGGAATGGATTAATCCATTTTGCATTACTTTGTATGGGAAAACGTGCCTTGGTTATGGAACGCTTTGGTTTTGGAACAGACTTCCGGAATGGAACGGATTAAGTCTGAGAACCCAGGTACCACTGTATATACTAAAACAGGGCTCCCAAACTGTTCTGTGGATGACTTCTACAGTGATACCTCGTGTTGTGTTAGGTTCATGTTGCGTCTTTTTGGCTTGTGAACGCGGCAAACCTGGAAGTGTATACTTCTGGGTTTCGCTGTGTGTGCAGACACAGAAGCGCTCTCTCACGCTCTGCTCTTGTGCAGAAGCACCGCTTTAGTTGCGGACTTTTCGGGGTGCGAACCACACCCTGGAATGGATCGTGTCCGCAACTAGAGGTACCACTGTACTATGTAAGTTTACTTTAGGTGCTCTATGGTGTGTCTGTAGATTTGTGACTGAAGATGGGCACATACATCAAATTATTCATAATCGATTTTAAATTGTATTGTTACTGCTTTATATTATATTTTATTGTGTAACAGTTGTATGCTAAAAAACAATATGTAAGAAATAAAAGAAGCAATAAGCATATAATTAAAAATCACACAGCATCTAGCCTAGCTCATAACCTTTCCTGCAACAGGCAGAAAAATCTGTTAAGTGGTCTGCCTAGATCCTCAGCAGCTTTCAAGTTGGCTGGGGGAGGGGCGGAGTTTGGGAACCAGTGTACAGCCATACCTCAGGTTAAATGTGCTTCAGGTTGAGCGTTTTCAGGTTACGCTCTGTGGTGACCGGGAAGTAACGGAGCGCGTTACTTCCGGGTTTCGCTGCTTGCACATGCGCAGACACTCAAAAGGACATAATGTGTGGAAGCGGCGAATCGCGACCCGCGCAGACACAGGTTGCGTTCGCTTCAGGATGCGAACGGGGCTCCGGAACAGATCCCGTTCACATCCAGAGGTACCACTGTACTGAAATGTAAGGAACAGCCTAGCAGTTGTTGAGGCCCACAGCCCTCCTGCCATAGTGTTTTCTGCCCTGGTCCAGCGGTTGGGGTGTTGGACCTAGGACTTTGGGAGGCTAGAGTTCGAATCCCCACTTAGCCATGAAACTCATTGGCAGTGACTTTGGGCCAGTCACTGCCTCTCAGCCAAACCTTACCGCACAGTTGTGGGGGTTAAATGAGGAGATCCTTAAGATCCTTGGATAAAAAAGGTGGGCTATAAAAGCAAAACGCAACTACAGTTGTACCTTGGAAGCTGAACGGAATCCATTCTGGCAGCCTGTTCGACTTACAATACATTCAGAAACCAAAGTGCAGCTTCTGATTGGCTGCAGGAGCAATTGGAAGCTGCCAAAGCCCCATCGGACGTTCGGGTTCCAAAGAACGTTCACAAACCAGAACACTCACTTCTGGGTTTGTGGCGTTTGGGAGCCAAAATGTCCAAGTACCAAGGTGTTCAGGATCCAAGGTATGACTGTAACTAACTAACTAACTAACTAATTAACTAACCAACTAACCAACCAACCAACCAACCAACCATCCGTGTTGCTTCAGCTGGAGATGTCCATGGGTAGAGGCAGGCACTTCTGAGATGTCCCTAGCTACAAACCACCACTCTTTCCCAAAGGAGAGTGTTTTGGCAATTTGGTGTGTTTTGAAATTTCAGGATCCCTGTTTCCCGGTCTCTTCTGCTGTCCTGGAGAATTGTGGTTACAGTGGTACCTCAGGTTACATACACTTCAGGTTACAGACTCCGCTAACCCAGAAATAGTACCTTGGGTTAAGAACTTTGTTTCAGGATGAGAACAGAAATCGTGCAGCAGCAGCGGGAGGCCCCATTAGCTAAAGTGGTGCTTCAGGTTAAGAACAGTTTCAGGTTAAGAGAACGGACCTCCAGAACGAATTAAGTTCTTAACCCGAGGTACCACTGTACTTGAAAATGGAAAACAAGCAACCCACAGCCCAAACCTGTGAGTTTTTGTTTGGAAGTAGGAGTCTGTGCTGTGTTTGATGTGACTGACTTCCAAGTTAAGCTGATTTTAGGATTTCCAGCATTAACTGTTGCCCATTTTTAATCTGTTACACTACACTGTGACAGGCTTGTGAGAGCAGAAGATCTTGTATGTGTGTTGGGTATATTTATATTCTGAACTCACCCATACAATGAAAATACAAAAGGGAACAGTAAAATTGCAAAACTTTCCAGGTGATAACTAGATGGCAACAGCTACAACAAAACACTAAAACCAACTGCTCGACATGCCGGACTTCCTGGGCCAATGAAAAAATGTCTTCTGTTGGGGTCAAAAATGGCATTTCCATTGGCACCAAGTGAGTTTCCCTGGGGAGGGCAATTCCAATAAGAGCTGCCTCGTCTGCCAAAGGGGAACCCAAAGGATCCCTTTCTATGATTGTTGTAAAAGATACCCAGTGCCTTCAAATAGGTTTTTTTTAGGCTGTTTGCTCACCAGTTGGAGGTTTCACCATATCTAGAAGAAACTTGCAAGTTGGGC